>NW_028277074.1:39205625-39528750 GCF_059951505.1 Python bivittatus | reverse complement strand
TAAACACCATGTTAACTGTAAGCAAACCCAATACACAACATTTTTCCATTCTGAATGCCAACAATTCCAAAGAGAACCACCCCAAATAGCCACATATCCCATTCAAATAAACATTCCGTATCTCAACTCTTAACTGTAAACAAATCCACATTTAGCAAATATAAAGAAATCCCAGTATCCTAATATAAACAAAAAACTAAATTTTAACACATTTAGAGGGATAATTTCTCCTTTAAAAAAAACAAGTTCACAAAACTTCCTTACTTTAAGTAAAAAGTTAAATACAGAGCCAGTTTAAATGCTATCAAGTTAGGATACATAAAGTAACTGTAGGGGAAAAAGTTTAAACAACTTGATAAATGTAAGCAAATCCAATACACATAATTTTTCCAGTCCAGATATCAACAAATCCAAAAAGAACAACCCAAAATAGCAATATGTCCCATTTTAGCCCTGGTCAAATAAACCAGCTTTGTGTTCCTTCTTTTTACACAAAACAACTTGCTCTTTAATCCATTCATATGGTTGTTGATCCTTGTTTCAAATTTCTTCAAAACTTTATACAGCCTCTTTTGTAAGTCCAGCAAAAAGAAATTGTTCCAATTGTTCTCTGGGATTGTCATTTTTATTTCCTTCTTAATTTTTAAAGCCTCATCCAATTTTTTCTTTATATCTGCTGACAAATTCTTATTCAGATTCTCATCCATGTTGTTCTTTATATCTTTTTCTATAATATCTTCTTCTAGGAAAGACTGTTCTCAAGAAAACACAACATAGCTGACATAATTGATTCAAAGTCCCTGTGCAGTTCCTCAAAGATATCTCTGAATGCCATTATAAGTTACTTGTCCTGTTATGTCTCCAACATAAAAAACAGTTTTTCTTTCCCACAAAAATGCATTCATTCTTTAAGATAAATTTCAAAGTCTTAATATTCAAAATCCAATATTCCAACATTTTCTAAGCCTTTAATCCGTTTGAAACTTTCTATAGCCAAAACCTTGTCTTGCTTTTTTCTGAATATTTTAAATTCTTAAAGATTATAAAGATGCATCTTCATTTTCTTACGTTAAAGACTGAAGGCATTCACCCAGTATTTGCAGTCTTGTCACTTTGAAGGTGCCTTTGAAGCAGTAAATAGGCAATTTACAAAAGTGGTTAGCAAGGGAATTGCGAACTTAGCATCCTTTGAAAATGCTCCATTTGCAGCTGGAATAATTATGGCAAATTCATTCATCTCCCAATTCTCCACCCTTCAGAGACCACTGTTTTGCGGTCTCCTTGTGAGGAGCAACTGTAAGGATAACAGCTTGGGTGATTTCATGTCCTTTCTTTGTCCAGAGAGGATCAAAGGAGCTGATTTACTCATTGGCTTCCTGTTCGTGGCCACAAATGGCAAAAAGCGGAGCCATCTTCAGTCCACCATCTTCCCTGGAAGCATTGTATTATACACATTTTCAATGTCCTTGAGAGAGCTTCTATTCTTAACACTGCATAAGGAGGAATCTCGGAGGGACTGGGTTGCTGGGTTCTTGATCACCTCAGACAGAACTACAGATGTTTGAACTCTAATTAGGCCACAATAACTCCATTCTATTATTATCCTATTAGTTTAAATAAATGAGAAATGGCTTAATATCTTAATAGTTTTCTTCAGTGTGAAGAAGTGTTCACTGCAGCATGGTGTATATAGCTCATGCATCCACTTTCAATAACAAAAATAAATAAATAGCAGTTCCTGTATCCATAGAATTGCAACTTTATAGTGCAGGTCTCTTGCAGGTATAACTCTTTCCTTTGACACATCTGCATCTGAGATATCATCTTCTGCCAAATGGCCTATCATCAGTTGTCTAAGGTAGCCAAAAATCAAAAGGGATCTAGTAGCACCTTTTAAACATTTCACATATTTTATTAAAAGGAACATTAAAAGCTTAAAAGGAATAGGAATAAGCTTTCATATGCTACAGCTCACTTCATCAGATGCATAGAATGACCAAACTGTGTAGGTTTTAAATTGGGATGAAGTAGGGAAAGACAGTTTGGGTATGCAGATACAGGTTACATGTGACACAGATTACAAGTACCTTGTGTACTAAAATTTGTAATATGTTAAAAACACAACATGTTTGTTGAGAGCTGAGATAATTTGAAACATTTGGAGAATCAGCAGTCTCTTGTTGGATTGTGCTGTTAAAGTTTCTTTTTTTCACTCTAAGCTATATAATGGAGCACCTTGGAAGGTTGAAATGCTCTGATATTGCTTTGTCCTTGTTTTGAGTTCTGATGTCAAATTTGTGTCCATCAATTTTTGGGAAGCAAAATTTGGCCTTTTTATCCTTACATAGAATCCATATAGGAATTTCTGGCAGATGATGGCAAATATTAGATTAGAGGAACAGCAGGTAAAGGCACCTCTAATCTTGTGGCTCAAGTTGTGGAGCCCGTGATGGTGCTGTTGATGTAAATATGGGAGCAAAGAAGATACATGGGTTTCAGGCTATAGGTCCCATGTCAGCATCACTGTCCTGTTGTTTCTTGATACATGTCAGAATCTGCTTCAGGTGGCAAGTATAGGCCTGTTCTGTTGTTGATTTTTTTATGGTCTGTCTTTAATTGGAATTAAATCAGGCAATCAGGAAACCAGCGAGATCAACAGAGAATTCAATGGAGCCAGATCAATTCCCAGGGAGGGCCTATTAAAAAACAAACCACAAAAACAGAACAACAGAACGCCACTAGTTGTCACCTCCAGCTCAAGACAATCAAATAATCTACTAGGCAATGACACTGCACTTCTCAAGCACAGGGTGGCAAGCCTACATCTTCATACAGAATAACCCAACCGAAGCAGATTCTCACTAGCAAATTCCAGATACTGACTGGGTTAATACACAGTAAACCATAATATGCTTTAACTATTGTTTGTTGAATAAGGTAAAGAAGCTGACTTCACATTTTGAACAAAATCTAAACCAAACTGCAACTTAGCACAATGTGTGAAAACTGTCTCATATTTTCTGGGATCTAGATATGTCAAGTAGAACATTCTCTGTAACAACTATGGCACAGGTAAGCTTATTTTAAACATCTCCTAGCTTCCCTGAAATTCAGGCTAACGTTCTGATTAAAAATAATAATCATTAAAACATTCATCTAATATTCATTCAAAAAACTAATCAGATTATTTTGAAAGAAAATAGCAGTGATAATATGTAAGATTTTCCTTCCCATCAGGAGTAAATCTATGCTTATAAATCAAAACAAGTTATTATGAAGCTCTCAAAGGCTCTGAAAATCTTGGGTAGCAGCAGAAGATAATTAGCGGGTAAAGGCATCAGAAATTAATTGCATAGCCTCTTTCTTCCTCAAGTGTCAAAAATATATTAATTAAAATAGGGAGCAAAAGAAGAGTACATAGAAAATATGGTGATGGATTCAGTGAGTGAAAGGGGCATGTAGTCCCATGACATTTACAAAAAAGTTCTAAAATCTCTCTTCCAGTGCATGGTTTCCAAACAATTGTGAGATATTAAACAAAACACTAACTCACTTCCCTATTGACGTTACCTTGGCATTCTAAAAAATAGAAAATACCTATGTGATCCAACAGGGGAAAAAAAATACAAAAATAGCATGAATTGAGCATTAGATATATCTGTTTATCTGGTATTTCTTTGGTGTATTTTTTTTTTTTTAATACAACAATATGACCTAGAAAATAGTGTTGCAGAAACAAGCATTTCTCTTGAGCTTCCAGCTTAGGTAGTAATGGCCAGAATCACAATATTTCTTTCTAATAATCATTTGGATTTTTGGAAATCCAAATAGGTAGCCCAGTTATAAACAGCGAATCATTGCTTTAACACACTAACTGGCAGTCTTTAATCATGAAAGTTTGTTAAATAGGAAAGTATGTCATTGAAATGATTTATGTCAATCGCATCATAACATCATTGCACAAACAATGCATTTTGCATGATTTGCATCATTTTACATTATTCCCAAGATGATGTCATTATACAAATTAGGCAAAATTATGTTTTTATACAAAATGGTATAAATTGATATAAAAGACATAATTTGTGCCATTTGCATGACAGCATACAAATGATGTAAAATATAGTATTAACTTTGTTGTATAATGACATAATTATGCACATTATATACATCGTTTGGAAAGTTGTTCACTACATGTGAAATCCTTTGAACTGAGGTCGGTGCCTACATTTTAAAGTCTTGTGTTTATCTCATTTTCTAGAAATGTATGATTTCATGACATGAAATCATACACAATTGGTTTCCAACCACAAAAGATTAGTTTAAATGCAAGCTTACTCATAATCAAACATAGACCACACTTTTAGAAAAATCTGTCTAATTATATAAACATACATACATAAAATAGCAATGAAATAGTTAATTTTTACGTTGTGAGTATTGTGCAATTATGTCTTCAAATAATTTAATTAATGTAATTTGGTTATCAGTACAACTGAAAACAACTCAACTTTTCAAGTCATGTGATTTTAAAATCTTCCTGTAAACAAATCTGAAGCAGTGAGAAAGAATAAGGAAAAGAAATTAAAAACATGATTTAAGAAAAAATAAAAATACAGCTAAATTACTGTATTTTTCCATACCTTTCCAATCTTCAAACCTTTTTGCTTTACCGCCTTGATACATTATTGCACGCATTGTCTTTTCTTTAAGCTTCTTGCCTCTTTCTTTTAAAGGAACTCATCAATTGCATCCAACTACAACTTTCTATCTTTTTTTTTCTTCTCAACTCATTCACTACAGTTGTTTTGCTATTTGATGTTTATTCATTCTGTCCATATGGCCAAAGCATCTCAATGTACTCTTTTGTATATATTGGGCCTATTTAATCCACATTCATTCAGCATCCATTAATTCTTATCAACACAGACTTCTTAAGTAACTCACTCCTATTGATTTCAATTTGATTTTATGTTTCTCCTCACCAATGTTCCCTCTAATTTCTGACCTGCCTCGTGTGAAAAAAAATTGTTTTCTGTAGCTTTTCCAAAACCAAGTACAAATCTGTGAACCATAAAATGAGTATGAGTCAACTGCAAATGCATGTTATAGCAACATGTTAAAATATTTACATATATCTTATTTAAAGTATAGAAACTAGAAAGTATTGTGTCACATGCACACTTAAAAATTGTCCTCTTAAGTCATTTTTTACTCCTGGCAACTGCTCTCTGCATTTTTCAGGAGTCGTTTGCCATTGTCTTCTTCCTAGAGCTGAGAGAGAATGACTGGCCCAAAGTCACACAACTGGCTTCGTGTCTAAGTTGGGACTAAAACTCAGTCTCCTAGTTTCTAGCTCAGTACCCTGTTTGCTACCAATTGGTTCTATACCTACATGCTTACAGATTATAATATAATCTAGCTAGTCACTGATAATTAATAATTGCAATCAATATGTTGTATGTAAGCCTTTAAAATTGCCTCCTCCTCTTCCTTTTTTTTCAAATTTGATATTGTAATGAAATGAGATGATCTTGCTACAGTAACTCATTTCCTTGTTGATACTCATTTAAATTACAGCAATGCACTCTGTTTAGAGTGATATGATTTACATACTTGTGTTGAACATTGTAATGCAAGTAATACATTGTGTCAAATGTGTGACACTTGTCCTTATTTTCATGTCTTTTGTGCTTGTTACAGATGTCACTCTTAGCCTCCTCCCCACCCCAGTTCAAAGTCCACTTGTGAAAATTAGCTGGGAAGGCACTGTTTGGGGCTCCACCTGTGGATCTCACTCTCTATATAACATAGGGTACATCTTGTCAATGTAGTGCTTTGGAAACTCTGTCCTGGGGAAATATGGCTAAGCTACACTGCTTATTCGCTTGGGCATTTGCATGATAACTCAGATCATACTGTTTTTTAAATTATCTTTGTTTTAAATGAAATATTGTACTTTTATTATTTTCTTGTTCTGTTTCATTGTGTCTACTTTGTTACAGATTGTTTGTTCAATACTGTTTTATTTTCTTACTTTTGTATATCATTCTCAGCTATCTTAGGAGGAATATAAGGTAGAGGTTCCCTCAAATCTTGGTAACTATCCATACCATTTTCTTGGCAACAGCATAGATGTGCTTGCCACTGCCTTTTGCTAGGTGTGCAAGTCCTATTTTCAATTTCCCATTCTAGCCTACAGGCCTGGGATAGGAATGAACAACCAAGGCTTACTGAAGAAAATTTGACTAGCTTTATACATTGTGCTAAGCATAGTCCAAACCTCATTGGGTTACTATTGTTGTTGTTACTGCTATATTACTTTACTGAGATTGCTGGGCTGGTAGATGATGAATAGCCCAATGTCACCCAGTAAACTCCAGGGTCAAGGAGGATTTCTCCCCAATCCCAATCGGCTTTCTTCATAAAGTAAGACAAAACAAAAGTAGTTTGTTCATATTGAGGAAAAATATATGTGCTTCCTCTCAAATTGATGGACTAAAATGAAACTTTAGCTTCTTCAAAGGTAGACAGAATAAGTGTGATTAAGAGCCAGTGTGGGGTAGAATCATAGGGTTGGAAGGGACCTTGGGGGTCCCTGGCCAGTGCAGGAATCCTCATACCATTCCAGATAAATGGCTGTCCAGTCTTTCTTGAAAACCTCCAGTGATGGAGCACCCACAATTTCAGGAGGCAGCCTGTTCCATTGCTTAATAGCTCTCACAGTCAGGAAAGTCCTCCTTAGTTTAAATTTGGATCTCTCACTGTAAAGCTTCCACCCATTGGTTCTTCTCTTACCCTGAGGTGCTAGGAAGAATAAACCTACTCCCCCTTCCCTGTGATATCCCTTCATGTATTAGAAGACTGCTATCATGTTTCCCCTTAACTTTCTCTTCTTTAAGCTAAACATAACAAGTTCCTTTAACTGCTCTTTGTAGGACAGTACATTAAGGTTTTGGACCAGGAAAAGGGGAATCAGGTTTCATTCTTAACCATAGATTTATTATGGCTAAATTTGGTTATTGCTGTAATTTTTTATCAAGTTGTAATACAGAAATAACTTTGTTGATTGCTATTTATTAATTGGAATGAATGCCTTACTACGTGTTTAAGAGCCCCAAGAAATGCAAGTAAGTGATCATTTAAGGCTGCAATGCAAAAAGTGCGTCTCTTTGAACTCTGGAACTTCGTAAACTTGTATAGGATTACACTGCACAACTCATTTTTTGACCTTCTTTTTTCTTATCAAATTGTAAATAAGATGGAAAATTAATAATTAGAACAATATCCATTATTGCAACATCTTCTAAGTATGTTGGACAATTCCATCTTCCCAGCCAGAATAATTCAACACATCCACAAGATAACAACTAGAGTGGCTAGTTTAGAAATTATCTCAGAAGCAGAACAATGGCAACCTGCTGTCCGTAGAGTTCATTTGACTACATATTTATCATGTTTTGTAATTAGCACTGTCAGTGCTGAATTTTGCTTTGCCTTCTACAAATAAAACTAAATAGGACTTCAAAGACATCATGAGGATCTTAGAAGACATAAACAATGTTAACTGCATATAAGTTTTCCTTCCATGGGACATGATTTCTCTATGCTATTTCAAAGAAAGAAAAACTAAATCATGAGAACTTGCACTTAAAACATCTGGGACTAACATTGTCTTTTATAAGTTAAGCTAGTTTATGGCAATGCTACTGGAGTATATCTTGATCACTTCAGACAAGGAATGAGCTACCACAAAGCACAGATGTCAAGCTGCTTACCAAAATGCTTTCAAATCCATTTTAATATTTTTGTACTGTTTTCAGAAATGGCCACTTTCTTTTTCAAACACTGTTGGAATCATTTTGAAGCTTGACAAATGATACATAAGCAACCAGCTAACGTAAATACTTGTACTTGTCCAATATTTTATGTTAATAATAGTGGGGTTAGGTTTAGCACCACTGCTGCCTGCCTCAACTTTAAATGTCTCGTACAGGATGAAAGTTAGTACTTTTCTGATTTCTTATCACAGTGTTTCCTATTTTGGAATATCTAGGTAGTAGTAAAACATCATTTATTGAATGTTTAACTGGGGAAAAAAATAGTCATCAAGAACAATTTCATTTTTCAGAAGTAAAAACAAGTTTATTTTATTTCATAAACCACTACGAGTCTTTCAGGATTATGATGGTCTATAAGCGTGATCAATTAATCAATCCATAAACAAATAATTATTTCCTTCTCAGTGTATCCTTCAGGAATTTCACTGATGATATAGGCTGTGATTTACTTAGGCAATGACTGGCTAAATGTACATTCCTTAACACTTCAGTAGCTGTAATGTTAAGCCAGTGAGAGCCAGTGAGTCTCTCTGTGTGCACCCAGCCTCCTATTTTATCTTTACTGATACCATGTTTCCATTAACCTCCCACTTAGCTAAAATCCCCACTAGGCCCAATACAATGGTATTGCTGTATGAAATAAAAACAAGTCATTAAAACAGAATCTGATTATCAACTGAGCTTTAATCCTTGTTCAATATACATATCTCATAAGGGCGGCAGTGATAACTTGTTATCTTTCTAAATGCATTAATTTAAAAGGGGCTTTTAAAGCCCTATTCTACTTGTTCCTAATTGTGTCAATTTATTCTCCTTAAAGACCATTATAAAGGGACTTTATATAATTATTATTGTAGCTTCAGTCAAACTATTTATCAGATACATTTGTCAACTGTTTATTAATAGGGGCTTATTAAGTGCACAATCTTTATAAAGGAAGAACAAACAACATATTTTGCATTATGTATATGAATTTCATGATCATGAAACATTACGCATTACTGGAAATGCTCAAGGCTTTCTCTCTACAGTTTCTAGAAACCATGTATAAAAATGTTACACACAGTTACTTTCTTATGCATCTCTTAGGTCAATTTTGCAATTTACTTAACTGATTATTTTATTGCTCCTTTCTTATCCTGTATGCACCGCTGTAATTCTAGGGTCCACAGTCCACAATACATTGCCATGATCAAAGGAGTGTACTGTGTGGTATGTTATACATAAACATTAACAAGTCAGACCAGTACTTTCCAGTCAGGAAACTTGCTATGTCAGAATGTCTAAAAACAGTATTAACTACATTCACACACATTAAATTACAGTGCTTTTTGTTTAATTTTGACTTAGCATGTATGAATCTATCCTCTAGTTTATAAACCGTGGATCATAGCTCATAGCTTAGGAAGATATGTATACCTTTCAAGTTATGGCTTAATCAACAAATCATGGTTTAAATATGTGATTCGTGAACACAATGGTGTATTGATCTAAAATTACCTTGTAGATCTGAGGACAGCTGTAATGGCATGTTAAGAACAAGAGACAGATTTAAATTCTAACAAGCAGGACATTCCTCTGTTATCAGTTAAATGAATAGTCTCATCACCAATTCACATAGGAACCATGAGTAAGAGACTGAAAAAGTCTCCACTTTAGCAACCATAGGAGAGAAAATGAATTCTAAAGGGGGAAAACAATTCAGTTGCTGATATTTCTGCAACCTTTTCTTTCAATAAAGAAACTCTAGAATTTTTTTGCACTCCCATGACTTTTACGCATCTACAGTTCAGTAAACCGGATGGGGGAAAGGCCTGATATCTTTTAAATGAGAAATGGGATTTTACACATCTATTAAATAACAAATACCATATTTTTCCGACTATAAGATACTTTTTTCTAAAATCCTTACGCTAAAAATTGAAGGGCGTCTTATTCAAGGAAGTAAGCCGAGGAGAGAACCACGCAGTTGCAAAACTGCCCATACTTTGTCTCTGCAAACAGGCTTCCTCCTATTGCTAGCCTCCAATCATGAGTGAAATAGCTTGTCTCTGCAAACAGGCTTCCTCCAATCACAAGCCTCCAATCACGAGTGAAACTGCCCATACTGTCTCTGCAAACAGACTTCCTCCAATCATGAGCCTTATGTAACTAATGTCAGCTGATGCTGAACAAACCAATTGGAGGAAGTATGTTTGCAGAGACAAGCTATCGGCAGTTTCACTTGTGATTGAATGTAATCAGTTATGCAAAAGAGCATGGAAATAAAGCTGCAGAGAGACGGTTTGGACCTCCTCCCACCAAGTGTATCAGGTCAATGTTACCTAATTACTAA
Organism: Python bivittatus; assembly: GCF_059951505.1. NCBI lineage: Eukaryota > Metazoa > Chordata > Lepidosauria > Squamata > Pythonidae > Python > Python bivittatus. The sequence continues at coordinate 39,518,574 of NW_028277074.1, read as the reverse complement.
ATAAAAATGTGTTCTGCACTATCTTTAAAATATTGATTTCTTAATTTTGGGTTGGAAAAGTGGGGGTCGTCTTGTACATGGGGGCGTCTTATTGATGGAAAAATACAGTAGATATTGTCCATTGCATCCAAAGTCCACTAAGGCAAGCTCTGGCAGATCAAGAGTTCAGTTTACTGCAGATCAGTATAGTATTCCTGCACAAATAATAACTGATCTTTTCTGTTAATACCAGGGCAATGCTCAGAGCAAACTAAGTAGTTTGAGTAATCTTCTTTAATAAATCTGACATCTTGTTTACTGAACTGAGTATGTAACAGCTCATTTGAATACTTTAGGAAACCTGTCTTCTAGGGTTAGTTTAAGTTAATATATAACATGAGGTAATATATTAGAGAGTTGTTTCAATGAGATGGGAGGTGACAAATTTGACAAATAAATAAATAAATTTTCTGAAAGTGTCCAAAATGCCATTAATATAATGATTAATTCAAAGCCTAATTTCAAAGACGCATTCATAAGAGTACAGTATCGCAAACTGAGCTAGAAAAGGTTTCTTCAAAATGGAAGATTCTGACAAATCATACTCTATTTTATGCATACTGTAACAGACAGGCATGAATCATTATAAAATATTGCTCATGTTATAATATACTCTGTGCACAAATAAAAATACTGAAAGAAGTTACACATATTAAAATCAAATTTAAAGGATGATTTTAAATTTCAGATTCAAGATTTTGCTAAAAGCTCACCAGGATGCTCTAAATTCTTTAAAAATTCTTGGCAATCCATTTGAAGAAAATAATGTAACAGCAATTGCTAAGTTTGTTTCTATATTCTATAACATAAATCAGAAGAAAAAGAGAATCAACATTCAAAAATTTGATTTTTTAAAGTTTGTTTCTATATTCTATAACATAAATCAGAAGAAAAAGAGAATCAACATTCAAAAAATTGATTTTACATGAGGTCTAGAACCTAAAACTACCAATTTCAGTTATTTTTCATTATCTAAAACAAATATTACTACAGTAATATTTTTACTGTATACTTTGTATACAGTAAAGTACTGTATACTTTACTGTATACTTTGTCCTACCAGTCTGCGTCTGACCATTCTGAAGTTTGAAGAAACTTCAGATTATTATTCTTTATACAGCAAGATGACAAAGAGGACAAATAAATGTTTATTAGACTAGGGCAGGGTTCCCCAAAGTGGTCAGTATCAACCCCAAGGGTCAATGGGACTATCCAAGGTCAATATCATTAGTAGTAGTAGTGGTAGTAGTACTATTAGTTAAAGTGGTATGAAGGTCAATGAACAATCTGAAACTTCATGAAGGAATCAATGAGCTGAAGAGTTGGGGACCCCTGGGCTAAGGCAAGCTATAATCTGTTTCTGACAAAAGTACTCCAGTTAATTCCTGGCAAAATAATCTCTCTCTCTCTCTCTCTCTCTCTCTCTCTCTCTCTATATATATATATATATATATATATATATCTTCCATATATATTTCATATTACGCAGCAAGGTAAACACAATTTAGAGCATGGTTTTTAATGCTTATATCAACAGGCACTGCTGGTGTTTTTAAAATTATTTTTAAACATTTATAAACAATAATATAATGGTGATTTTGGCATTAAACTAAAAAAATGTATATTTTTTGATGTCACAAAAATAAATACTCTGCTTGGAACCTTACTAATGTCAGTGAGTAATAATTGTACAACATCAGTAATTATCTGTTTATTCACAGACAATACCTTTTTTTGAAAATATACCTTTGTTTTAAATAAAATAAAATGATTATAAGACTAAATAATAATAATGAAACAACCTTAGAGTATCATTGATGTACTTCTTAAAAAAAGGAAATGAACATATATCTCTATATTTGTGTATCTATATACGTTGTATCATTAGTAAATAAAGTTTGTTTTTTAAGAGAAAAAAAATAATGAAAAAAAATATTATTTTGTCACTGAATTTGACCTGGCAAGACTAGTCCCACAACTGTAATAATACACACCTTAGGAAAAACTCAGAAATAATTTCTGTTGAACTAAATGTAACTCGTTCTCCAATACCTGTGCTTAAAGAGTATTCAAGTACTGAGTATGCAAATATTTTAGAGAGAACTGGTAAAAGCACCACAACTATTTGGGAACCTTTATTACTGACTTGCTGTGATTAGTAACTATTACTACTAATCATAACAAGTCCTAATGGGCGGGGTGTGTGTGTGTGTGTCAGTGGAATTATTTATGTAAGATGTTCTGCAAATCATATACCAGTGTATATTCATGGGACAGGGCCATTAGCACTCTTAATGTTGGGGTTCCCAACATGGCGCTCTGAAAGGCTCATAGGCCCACAAATAGGTCACCTGATAGCTGTCAGATTCCCTATCCTAATTGATTGTTAAGATTAAAAAAAAAAAATAATGCAGAAAAGCAAAGCCACAAGCTCCAGTGTGATCCTTTTTTCAACAATGTTTATGCACCCAAATGGATCTTGTTTGTGTGTGTATGTGCAGCCTAATGCTTTGTTTTGAAATATGTCCATGCCCTGAAAAAGTAGTAAAGTGCCTTGAACAGGAAGATTTAGGGTAGGTAACATTGTCATAAATCAATGCATGTTTTGCATTGCACTGATAATGTACTCATAGTAATTCTATTTTTGAATATCTGGTTTCCCAACAACAGCTACTTTGCAAGAGCACTCAATTATGAGTGAGTGATAGAGCTGCCAATCAAAGGAGGACCACTCCAGGGACCCTCTCCCAAGTTATATTCCAGCAGAAGGGAACTGGAGGTGAGAGTTTGGGGAGGATGGATATGAGGAAGGCTCCAAGCTGAAGCCTGGGAATAGCTCTTCCTGACAGACAGACAGGCTAGGACTATGTTTAATGCTGGGGTAGGGCAATAGTGACAGGATAACAATAATGTGTGGAACTTAAGTTACGTCTTAAAAACCATCTTTGTAGTTACTTACTATTTGATCTTTGCTCCATGTTAGCCAAGTGTCTCTGCTATCCTGTATCCTCCCCAAATTCCACCCAGTTAGGTTACCTTAGAGACTCCAAGAGTTTCAGACCCCTCAAATGGGGTTAATAGTGGCAGCAGAACAAAAGGATAATAAAGGAAAAGATCGTCACAACAAGGATGTTCCATGACAGAGCTGTAATTTGAACATTACACTAAAGGTTAGTCAGCAGGAAGGATAGCTTAGTGGAGGGACAGGATAATAACTTATTTGAGTACTCTTTTTAGCTCAATTTGTGAAGTAAAAGTTGTCAGAAAGTATGCCACTAGCAACTAGAATTGGAAAAGTGAGAGGTACAAAACAGGTTCACTTACTTTTATGAATTATCTGTATCCCATCAATGCTAATCTACCCCAGCACTAACCTGTCTCTACCACCAAATCATGCCACAGCAAAAATCCAAACATGCTTACTAATCCAAAAACAGTGGTTTAACATTTCAAAAGCTAACAACTTAAATAATTTACATTGTTTTAATTCAAGCATTTCATTCATTCCTACAGGTGCATTTCAGAGAAGATAAATACTGTATATAAGGCCTGGTCAAAAAAAGGAAACAAAGGTTATTTAAAGCTTACCTTTATTTTTCACGTTGTTTAGAAGTTGCCTAATTTTTCTCTATGCAATTTCAATAAGTACTGCAAAATACACCGTCTTCCAATAACACCTTCCCATCCAATAAGATCAAGTATGGTATATCTCTCCATATTTTTGCTCAGTAAGTACCATATTCAGGACCTGTCTTCTCTATAGCTGCCCCGCAACATTAAATAGCCCTTGCCTTTTGGCATTTAGGAAGTCTATTAACACCTGGATATTTAGACAGGCCTGGGGTTTGAATTATTGTTTCCGTTTTCCCTCAAGCTACATGTAGTTGATGCATGCTTATTTTGTTTTATTCCTTTATATATGGAGAATATATATATTCTCCAACTAGCAGAGGCAGGAATTTACAGGAGAGAGTTGGTTCTGACTGGAGTTGCCATACACTCTGTAATTAGGTAGCTAAATAAGTAAATACATTAATAAATCTGATTATAGAAAAGTAAATCACCAGTTCTACATATTTTACAGCTTTATAGCAAGAAGGAATTCAACTTGATTTTTCCTGTCCCTGTGGCATCATGTAGGAAAAAAGGAAGACCCAGTATCTACTATATGCAGCTCTTAAAGTCATAATAGAGCCTGTCAGCAGAGGAGTTACTATGTCTCTAAGAAATCATAATTATAGGTAATGCCTGATAGGCTAGGAACAGGAAAGAACATCACTGATATTCTTTTATATCTCACTTTTCCCCTAAAACTCAAAGCAGCAACACATGCATTTTATTTCCTTTTTTCAGTACCACAGCTCTGAAAGTAAGATTAGACCAACCTCAACTGTATCTGAATAACATATGTGTTGAACTTTAACTCCTTGTGAAATACATAAGGAGGACATCACTTTGGAGAAACCTAGATTGATAGATGTCTAACAATATCATTTAGTAAGCTACACAGATGAGTTTATTGTCTCAGTTTTCCAAGTTATTTCTTATTCTATTGCAATACCTATTACATTACTGGAAAAAATCAGAAACTAGAAAGATTCAAATATCATTTTTTCTTGTTTCTGGTATAAGATATTTTCCTATTTTCCTAAGTTCCTATTGCAAAAATTATATAAGTACTTGACAGATATCTTCTCTGATTAACCCTGTTTGGTACAAAGATTAATTCAAGTGAAAAAAGAGAATATCCTAAACAGCATTCTTTTCTCTAACACTGGTGCTTTTCCATACTGACAGTCTAAATTGTGTTTACAACTTCAATTCAAAAATAGTCAAGAAAGTTATTTTTTCTTAGAGATACACTGAATGTTTCAAAGTAATCCTCCAATAACAGCAGCTGCAGTCTATTTACATAGTCACATAAATACAAATTCACATAGTATATTTCTAAAAGGTGCATAATCAAAAAGCAAAACTTAATTTGACATATCTGCACATTCAAGATGAATCCTTTTTAAGAACAAAAGGCTTTACATGATCCTGAATTAGAGCATGTTTATAAACCCAACTTATTTATTTTATTTTAAAAAAATCTATAACACTTCCCATTGAAAGAATTGGCAGAATGATTTATAATAACAATAGTAGTAAGCTCTTATGCAGAATTAAGTTTAGTGGCTTAATGAAGTCTAGTGGCTTTATTTTCATGCAAACATGCACAGAATAAGATTCCAAGGACTGCAGTGTTACCTTATCTGGGTATAAGCCCCAATTAATTCCTAATGCTTTTTTCCAAGAATATATAAGATCGCACTATAAAGATACATTTTCCTTTAATAAGTCCCACTGTTTTATACTGGGCTTATATCCAAGTAAATATTTAGGAGTTATGTAATGTATTTTTATCTTGAAAGACCACTTCATTGGTGAAGTCTAAAACTGAAGGATAGTTAGCTTGATTTACAAATTACCTTTTTCAACCTTAATGTATTATGTTGCAGAAGAAATTTAAAGACAGCTTACCTAGTATTGAAGTAATAAGATATATGCATGAAAACACAATTTCACAGCCTGTGCAAGCGTGAGACTGCTTGATCATGTGTCATGTCTATGAATTCATCTTTCTATCTGCAATTAAAAAGAAAACACAAAAAATATCCAAGTATTAGTTAATAATAATACCTGGTAGAAGGTATTAAGAAACAACAGAGGTCATCTTCTGTGTATACTTAAACTGAGAGATGAAAAATGTTAGCTTTTCCATATAATTGCCCTTTTATCTCAATGCCAGTGGCATAATCCATTAGAAAGTTGTCTTTGGAGTCCTCACAGGAACAAATGCTATGCTCTTGTACTGAGTAACTCCCTTTCATTTCAGAGTGGATATGTGCAGGAGAACACTTCTGGGAATTGCGTGCCTAACACTTGAAAGGTCTTATAACTACATTGGATGTTGCTGCTGTTGTCATTAGAGCTATGTACTCTTCTTGATAATGTTCAGGCAGAAGGATTTATGCCATTGGGAAAAACTGGTTTTCACAAAAGATACTCTACTTGTGTTAAACATCTGCTTGTGACCTTTCACATGCTCATAGTCTTGAGCAGCAGGCATTTCAGCTGGAGAGAGGGAAAGGATAAACAAACAGATTCAGCAGTGGAATTGCCAGGCATGTAAACACTGATGACATTGCTACTGCAATCATATTAGTTGGAAGAATATATTAACAGTAATGTCAGAACTGATCTGACCATCCAGCTCAGAAAACCTCTGACATACAACATAATCTGGAGCAATGTTTAATGGCTCTTATTTCATAAAAGCATATTTCCCCATCTCTTCCATTTCTCAAGGCTATTAAACAGGGGTTCCAGAGGTAAGAAGTCACTTTCAGACAATCCAGTGCAACAGCGTCAGATCACAAGAGCTACGCTTTGACCTTTGAGCATTTGAAAAACAATCAATTTCCCCTTTTGACCCCCAATGTGTCTCTCTTAATTAACGGATATGCTGTGCAAGAAACAGTACCTCTGTCTCACACAGCACATACATAAATTAGGAGGTATACTCTTGGCATGTATGCTCTGGTTCCTAAGCTTTCTTCTATCAATCTAGCATGATAGCTTACTGCCTTCCCCCATCCTGCAAACGCACACCATTTCAGAAAGAAATCCTGCCTTGATCATTTCCTTCTAAACCCTGTATCTGATATTTTCATCTCACACCTCTTCTCTTGTACGGGAGACTAGGTCATGACAACGTACTGCTATCACAGTTACATTCCCCTCTGCAAATGCTCCTGTTCTTTCCCTTATGCTTGTGGAATATATGCAAGCAAGATGTATTTACAATAGTGTTCCTAATATTTATGATATTGCAGGGTGCATATTCACTGACTTTGCAACTGAAAACCCTGTTTTATCCACCTCCCATTGAATTCAGTAGCAAAACTCCCACCAATTTATTTTTATGAAATGGATTTCATCTACTACAATAGCATGAGAAGGTGTAGATGGTTTTATTTAAACAAAAAATAAAGACTCTTAACTATTATTCAGAAGGAATATATGTGATACATTTTTAAAATTCTGATACTGTTTTGATTCTTTTGGATACTAAAAGGAAAAGAAGCAAACAAAAAACTCTGCGTACCCCCTCCCCCCCCATCCCAAGACCCTTCAACAGGCTTTTAAAAATGCACATGCAAACCAAGAATAGGAGAATCATTCTATAATGGTTACACCATGAAATATAGTGTGTGGGGGGGTTCCATTGTACCCCTGCAATCTTGAGTGCAAAAGGTCTAATTTTCAACTGACCTTCTACCTCCTGAATTCATAAAGTGTTTTGTTCTTTCTGCCAAATGGACTTAGCTTTATGGTCTGTTTAGCAGTGCAGTTACCTTCTGCATACCAATTTGGGGGCTGTGAAGACAATCTAACAGTCCTTGATAACAGCCTTGCACCTTTTCAGTCACACATACATAGATTTTGTATATTTTAAAAGGAGACTTTAAATAAGAAGGAACACGGCAACAATTGGAAGCTTTTTTGTTTTGGTTAGATATCTACCTTTCTTGTTAGATCCACATTCCTTATTTAATGTAATCGAATCCAGGTTAACATCCAGAGTGGCAAGTACAGTAGGAGCTATTTTGCATTTTCCTTCAGGTTTAAAAACCACATGGAAAACACAAACAAGGGAAAAGACAAAACCTTGCCATATCCTTACAGAAACATAGTTTTTTTGGGGGGGGGGCAGGAATGATTGTAGGCACATATGGAACCACTGTACAGGACAGTCAAAAGTGCCTGATACTGCAGTACTTTCTCAAAGACCAAATAAACTAATCTTTGGGTTTTGCTTTATTTTTCTTTGCTTAATTGGATATAAGAAGTTTTCTTTCTTTTCCCCCTCTCCATTTGAAGAGGAGAGACTCACCAGGTCATCCTGATCTCTGAAGGTCAATCTTGCTCACTTCGATTGTAGTTCTCCCTCTAGGACCCCCAGAATACTTGGTTTTCTTTCTCACCTTTATTGCCACCACCCCCTTCGTCCTCCACCTTTCTCTGGTTATCCCCCAGTCAGTAGCTTCTTCCTACCGGTCCTCACAGTTCTAGAAGGCAATGAGAAGTCGCCTGTTAAGCCTTTGCCTAGCATCCGCAATCAGATCCCATGATCGCAATCCACATCTCGGCAGATGTACCAGAGAATCACATATAGGATGAGGAGGATGGCGAAGATGAACAAAGCCACCAGAATCGCCTTGGTCACAGGAGAAATGAGGGACTGCATGACACCCGGGGAGAGCAGCAGCCGAAGGCGATCAGTTGGCAATTGCGACCACGTTCAGGAAGAAATGTCAGGAATGGAAAGCCCGGTGATGAATAACCAAGGAGGCGCAGGTCGAAGCAGCAGAAGCAGAAGCAGCAGAAGCAGCAGCAGCAGCCAGAGCAAGCCGAACTCCCCCGGCTGTCTGAAATAGCCCAGCTAAAACCCGGGCTGCATCTGCATTGGTTCGTGCCAAGCTGCCAACAAGAGGGTGAGAAGCAGAGCCGCCGGGCGAGCGGGCAGGCGAGCTCCACACCGCCTCCCTGTCAGGGCGCCCGAGAAGAGGGGGACCCGCGGGCGCTCGTTCACCAGGCGTCGCTCTCCCGGTCCTGCTGCAGCTGCGATCCGTCGGCTACGAAGAGGCTGAGAAGCGCTTCTTCGGGAAGCGGAGGGGGCAGGCGGAGAGAAGTTGGCGCTCCAAACGGTGCTGCCATGGGCGCCGCGCGCGCCGCTGTGGCCCCGCGGGTGCCGGAGGAAGGGAGGGGGCAGAAAAGAGGGACTCGCTCCCTTCCTCTCGCCGCTGCGCTCGCCCCCCGTTTAGGGACGCGCTGGGGAGACGCGCCTGGACTCGGCGGAGCGGTGCGTACCTTCAAAGTTGCACGGCGGCACTGAGGCCGCTTGCCAGTAGCGGCAGCCGCCGGGAAAAACAATGCGCCCGAGCAGCTGTCTGCCGAAAGCCACGAAAGGGCAGGAGCGCGGCGGCCGGGCAGGGGAGGCGGAGGAGGGCGCGCGCCTAGAAGTTGCTCCTGCTCGCCCTGAGGCGCTTCCCCCTCAGCTGAGCGGCGGCGGCGCGGGGAGGGAGCTTCGCAAAGTCTGTCTGTGGCGCGTTTTCTGCAGAGGAGGAAGCGGCTCGCTGCAGAAAGGGAACCTGCCTGATTAGTATTCCACCCAGCAGAGCTTGTCCTCTCTTTTTCCCGCCTCCTTCCCACTCGCCCGCCCGCCCCCCGCGCCTTGTCTCGTCCTTCTTCTCTCGCAAACGCCGGTGCAGCCGGGGAAGCCTCGCCCGTTACTGGCGATGCGTGTCTTTGCCTGTGCTGTGACTGTAATTACAGGGGAGTGCGAAAAGCGGTGTGTGCCTATGGAGGTAGGGGAGAGCGGGGTTTGTCACTACCACCTCCCTTTGAGTTTAACTCGGGTGTTCTTTCGCTTCAGTTTTCCTCAGGCATCTAAGGTAGCCGCAGCCAGAGGAGGAGAGGAAGAGTTTTCTTTCTTTAAACAATCAATAATAAGGGATGGGAGAGGAACGATGTGCCATGGGGAGTATTTCAGGCAAGTATCTCAGAAATCTGTTGGTACAGTGGATTCAAGATGCATGTTACTCATCACAGGTTGATTGCATCACCCAGTGATATGCCTTCTGTACTGTATGCACACTGAACACCATCGTGTTGTGGTGTCACTTCACCTAATGTCAACTGCAATAATTTCTGTGAAGGCTTCTCCAGTTGAGTTGTGGAGTGCAAATCAGCCCTCTGGAAATTACCCAGGGTACATGGTAGGGCTGCTCTGCCTCTCTCAAGAAATATGATACAGTTCCCGCCAGAAATAAAATGTATACTGACAAAGAGAGAGAATGTATAGAAACTGCAGATGGCCTTCCATCTGATGATCATTACCATGATGTGGTTTGTAATTGTAAGGCATGGGATAAAGAGGTTCAGTTTAATCCAACTCATCTTTGCTTGGAAAGGTATCCCACTTGGAGTTTTTTACACAGACATCTGTATCCAAGTGAGTGTGCACAGCATTGCATCATAGACTATGTAAGTTCACCTGTGTGAAGAGGCTTTTCAATGGCTTATCAGGTATACTCTTTCTAGAGAGACTTGTCTTGCTTAGTGGCTACATTTTGAGTTTATCTGCTTCTTTTTAGCACCAGATAATGAACTTTTTTCTCCTGAGTTTCCAAATATTACTTAGCACATTTTAGATTGTTGATTCATCATTATATTCTCTAGTATGGAGGTTGCTTTTATATTACTTTATGTTGTACTTTATATTAATCATCTACTAATTTGGTTGGGTGAGTTGATATTATGTTTATATTTAATTTTTCGTGTTATTGATTTTTAAATTTTTTTTACAAGTTTTGGAAACTGCTCATGACACAACAAAATGTTATGAATAAATAAAGAGTCTCATTTGCCTCTTGGTCTAGGGTTTAGAACTGCCAGCGCATTGCTTATTTCTCCCATTATGGAACTGTTCACTTGCATAAGTATATAGAGACATAAATTTTACATGCAATAAATAAAATTTGGTCAGAAATGTATGGAAGAATTTATCCAGAGAATGGTAAAGTGAACGACTCATCACACCCAAATTTTAGATGTATATTTTCTATGATATATGAAAGCTGAAAAAGAACATTTCTGAATTACACTATTAAAACAATTCATATAAAAATAATAAATAAATATATTTGTGTTGCTAAGTATTGCAAGCAAGAAATGCACATAGCGTTTTTTGCTGATCTTAAATATTAACATGACAAAAGTACATTTAATTAGTTTAAGTACTAAAAAAGTACTTTTAGGGGAAAAAATTCTGGTTCAGCCTTCTGTTTCTCAACACACACACACAAAAACCTTTGACCAGTGCATTAAAAAAAAAGTAACAAAATCTGTCTGGTTATTTCACAGCAATTCATTTCGCAGATAAATAATCTACACTTAGGAGACTGTATCTGTAGTAGTAATAACAACAACAGCAAACAAAAAACCTGCTGTGTTTTTTTGATGCAAACTCCTGCATCAAAAACATCTTGTAAAACAAACCGAAGACAGCAAGTTTAGAAGACTCACGCATTAAGATAAAATATAAAGTGAATATACGATAACAGATTACAAATTTATTTCCATGCAATCTATGAACACTTATGACATATTAAACTTTGGGTTTTGTAACATTTGAGCTCTATGGATGAAATGCCACTCAGATGGCAGGCAAGGGAACACAGTTTGTGGCATAGTTTTAATACATAAATCTGTTTTATAATGAAACTGTTTTCTCAGTAAGTAGGAAAGAACCAGCCAGAATGTTTCTTCCTTTATCCACACGATTGGAAAATTTGAAAAGATGCTAACCAAGGTCACCAGAATCATTAGGGTGCTAGGCTTCCTGTAAAGAAAGGCTGCAGCATTTGGTTTTTTAGAAATAAGGTAGGTGAAGAAAGACAGTATAATGTATATAAAAGACACGGAGAAATTGATAAGGGTTTTTTTTTCCTTTTTTTTTTTCACATACTAATATCAATTGAAAGTAGATGTGGAAAGATTCAAGACAGATAAAAGGAAGCAGTTCTGCACATAATCATAGTTAAACTGTGGCATTTGCTGCCACTAGGTGAGATGATGGTCACCAATTTGGTTGGCTTTAAAAGTCAACTTCACAGATTAATTGTTAAGGGGATCAGTGCTACTACCCTTGATAGCTGTATGTTGTCAAGCTTTACTCAAACAAAGACTTGACCTAAAAGACTCAAGCTGGAGATTCACAAGCACAGCTCTTATGATTTTTTTTTCACCACAGATGCTAGGAAAGCCCTTAATATCAAAGAAAACAAGTTCTGTATAGGAAGGAGGGAGGGAGGGAAGGAGATACTGTCCCAAGGTTCAAATCCTGTGTGCTTGTTTCCTCACATCTTTATGTCATAATGGACCATTCATTTCTCAGTGAGAGAAGCGGTTGGCCCCTATGCATGATTATTGCAATGGGCCAATCTTGTCTCGGGGGACGCGGTGGCGCAGCGGCTTAATGACGCTGAAAGTTGCCGGCCAGAAATGGTCGACGCTTCAGCGGTTCGAGTCCAGCCTTCGCGTTAACAGGGTGAGCTCCTGTTTCCTCCCCAGTTCCTGTCAACCCAACAGGTCGAAAACTCACGAGAGTAGATAAATGGGTACTCTCACTCCAGTGGGAGGAAAAATGTTGGCGGTGCCTTGCAAAAGGAGTCAGGAGCAGTTGCCGGTAAGCGCGAAACCGCGCTCGCCCGAAAAGGGCGCGAAGCAACGGAAACCCCGCCTCCTGCGCTCGCCAGCTGGGCTCTGCTCTAGGAAGGAGGCTCTGGCAAACCACTTCCGAAAAACAGTTGCCTTGAAAACTGCAAGGACTCGTCCAAGCAGTCACTGCAGGGTCAGCAACGACTGAGCACAGACCAAAAAAAAAAAAAAAAAAAATCTTGTCTCAGGCTATCTTGATAACTGTGAGAAATAGTTTGGGAAAGGTCAAAAGCAAAGAACCATTATTACAATAATGAGGTACAGTGGGCAACCTTTCAACTTGCCCCAAAGTGGGAGACCTTGAACATGTTGCACTATGTCTGGTGGAGAAAGATACAATAATCACACCTGCAATTCATTATTAGTAGGGTTTGCTTTTTACATTTGGTAGTTAATTATTTTTTTCTTAATGGATTTCCTAATTGTTCTAATTAACGTATTCATTAGAGGCCTTCATCCTTGTTTCATTGCCTGTACAAATCCAGCTGGTATCAGCCATAAAAAGCTTGACACCGCCTCTTGTCCTCAATATACAATTCTCTAGAATAAAATTTACCATGGCAATAATGGTGGGAGAGAAGTACTGCTTTCAGGTCTAACTTGTGAGGTTCTTAAACATCTGGACAGCCAGATATTTAGAGAAGGCTGATAAATCTATAGCCCAATCTGACAGAGTTCTGCTTGTGTTCTAACATATTTTAGAAAAGTGAACTTAGTTATGAAAAAGAAACTGTAAAAAAAGTAGAAGTGTGAAAGATTAAGAGGAGGCTGGGAAAGTGGCAAACCAATGTCAGACATAACTGATAGATGGAGAGGAGTTATTTAACATTTTATCTCATAAAAGGCAGCTCAGTCAAGGCTGCCAAAAACCTAGGAAAAAGAGATTCAAAATGTTCAAAGATGTTCTGCTTAATGAATTCACTAATAAATGAGAATTTGAGGTTTTTAATTTAGTTTCCAAGATTCTGTACTTATTATAAAGCCACTAACAGGAGTCCTAATGCTGGGAGTAAGCTCTAAGGCAAAACATTCCTTGTTGAGAAACAAAAGAGTTTGTCGTTAGATTGGATGTACTGAATGGATAGGATCTGCATTCTTTAAGGAAGGCCTGTAGCTGAACTACATTTAAAAAACTGTAAATAGGAATAAACATAGAGAAAAAAATGTATGACTTTTAATGCAAACTTTAAAGGAAAAACTTACGCAGAAATGGGGAAAAAGCTGGATCTAATCTTGAAAAAATGAGAAACTGAGCAAAAGCAAACTTGAGAGATTCATTTATTCCAATGATAAGTATATTTAGGGGTGCAGATTGAATGTTTTGTGGCAAATTAGTTTTGTTTCAATTGAAATATTGTCGAATTGAGGACACTGTCAGTTGCCAGGGCTACAGCAATTATTTCTAAGCATTGCAGTTTTTCTACTTGACTTGGATTCTTTTTTAAATAGTAATTTTACTAAAAATTACAATTGCAAAGATAAAAACTAATGCAAACTAAAAAAATAAAAGAATAAAAAGAAAAAATAGAAGGTGCAGAGAAGAAGAAAATAGAAAAATAGAAAAGAAAAAAAATAAGAATATAGTAAAGAAAAAGAAAAGAAATATATAAATAAATGACTTCCCCCATCATCACAACAAGTATAACCAGTTTTAGCAATTTATCACCTTCTCTTAAAATGCAACAAATGATCTCTTCTTCCCATATCCCACCTCTTATCTGCAAACAAATCCTTAAAGTCTCGTCATTTCAGTCTTGATCAACAAAACTCCATTAAGGGTTACCAGAGACAACAACATATCTATTTTAACCTTGATCAAATAAACCAACTTTATATTTCTTCCTTTTAACAATCTTGATCTTTAGTCCCATCAAATAATGTCCTAGAACTTGATTTCTTTTCATTTTTTCTTTGTCCCTCCTCACAAAATTCTTCAAAGCTTTAACAAGCTTCTTTTATAAATCCAGTATAGGAAAATTATCCAGACCACTCTCTTGGTTTCTTATTTGTATATCCCTTTTAATTATTAAGACAGCCAGTTTCTTCTGTATGTCCAGTGTAGTATCTTTTTCTATGCCATTCTTGTAGCCTGTCATTTTTAAATTTACTTTCAGATCAGTCTCAGTATTGTCAGGTAAAACACAGTCTATCTATAGAGGCAGACACTCTTAAAATTAATTTCTGGGTCCATTCAAAAATATCCTTCAATATGTCCAATGTTAAAATCCTTTGCTTCATTTTGTATTAGTAAGTCAAATTAAGTGTTTCTTTCCTTTAATTGTAGCCTTTAGTTCCTTCTGGTTCCTTCTAGTATCCAACCTTCAAAGTCTCATCCTATGATTTTTTTTTTTTTAAGAATTCAAAACAAAAGCATTTTCCCATGGGAAAGATTCTTATAATTATTCTAAAATCTTATTTCAAATCTATCTGGACCCTTAGTCCATTTGTAACTTCCAAAATCAAAATTCTAATAATCCTTTTGCTATTTATTTAAAAAAAAAGTTAAGTCCTTAAACTTGTATTTAAAACTTCTTTCACTAAGGATTGAAGGAAACTCACCCAGTGTTTTCAAATTTGTTGATCCAAACGTTCCTAACAGCTAAAAAGCAGTTAACAAGCAATTTCCAAAAGTGATTAGAAAAGGAAATAGGCAAACCCAGTGTCCTTAAAAGCACCAACCATGGTTTGAGCAAGATGGCTATTCCCTCATCTACCAGAGCTCTAAACCCACTGGAGACTGCTGTCTTGCAGCGTCCTCATGCGGAGCAGCTGTCTGGAGCATGTGTGGGCCATATCAAGTCCTCTCCTTGTCCGGAGAGGAATTACAAAGATCTGATCTACTCACCCGCTCTTCAGTCCGCTGAGGACATCGGCTCTGCTTTTAGCAGAGCCATCTTTAGCTCACCATTTCTTCCCTGGAAGTCTGCTACTTGACTTGGATTTCTGAGAATTCACTGAAGTTGTAAAATGTAGAATCACAATGCAAAATCATTTCAATAAAATGATTATTTTTCATATTTGCTGATCATGACCTTTTTTTCATGCCACTTTCTCCCCAGCACTATATGGATCAAAAATGGAAATGAAGGTGGAAGTGTTGTTTCCTGTCACTGGATTGATTATGATGTAGTCATGCCTTTGGTAGTACCACTGAAATCAATGGGACAAGTTATTCATAACCAACATATATTTTAATTTCTGTGGTTCTACGATAAGCATGCATAACTTTCAAACAATGAGTAAAATTATATATATATATACACCTCTTATATATATACACCAGGTGTGTGTGTATGTGTGTATGTATGTATGTATGTGTGTGTGTATATATATATATACACACACACACACACATACACACACACATATACATATATACTGTACATACACACACCTCTTTTTTCACCCTTTCCTTCCAGATAGAAAACTATACACAATGTTTTCAGAGCATGTCTGATCAAAAATTCAAAGCTGAGATTTCAAGTCACATTCTATGAACTTGCATTCTCTGTTTCTAGAGACTGGGAATGGGCTGCCCATTTGAGTAAATGGTTGACAAGACTCTCCCAAAGCACCAGCGTGACATTCTTCTGGCTATCTCTACTGCCATAGTGACCACTGTCTCCCAACTTGGATCACAATCTTTCATTAAGTCCAGTGCAATTCCTGCTGCGGTTTTGTTTATGCTTCCTGTTATTCGCAACCACTTGCCCAGACCATCCAAAGCAAGCCTGGCCATGGGCTAGACCCACCAATTTAAGCACAACTTCTGGTGGATTGTTTATAGGAAATCAAGCGCAGCAAAGCAGGTGCTGAAAATAAAATGGTGAACTTTAGAAAAGCTAATCCAAAGAAAACTGCAAGTGGCAGGGGAAATAAAAAAGAAATACTTGAAGAAACAATAGCAACAGGAGTCTAATTGGTGTGTTCCTCCTGAGCAGTTCTACTTAGTTACTAAGTAAGAGAATTCAGGGTCACTCCAATTAAGTTGATTTGCAGTAGATTCAGGT
The DNA here is from genome assembly GCF_059951505.1 of Python bivittatus. Taxonomy (NCBI): domain Eukaryota; kingdom Metazoa; phylum Chordata; class Lepidosauria; order Squamata; family Pythonidae; genus Python; species Python bivittatus. Next base: position 39,502,198 of record NW_028277074.1, on the reverse strand, counting down.
CAGACCAAAAAAAAAAAGGTTCTTTTTCTCACAATGCTTAATTAACTTGTAAAATTTACTACGATAAAATGGCAGTGTGTGTGTGTGTGTGTGTGTGTGTGAGAGAGAGAGAGAGAGAGAGAAATTGAAAGAGAGATTGAAAGACTGAAATGGAGAGAAAATGGCTTTTTAAAAGGTTTGAAGGGTTATAGAACAGCGTTATATTTACTCAGAAATAATTTACACTAAGTATAATTAAACTTTTCCCCATTTAAATGTAGCATGGATAATACTGCAGGAAATTGTTACATTTTAAACTAGAGTGGGTCAACCTAAGCTATGCAACCAGTATATTAGATCCTTTATAACATGTAGTACATGTTTGTTATTTTGTGGGGGGTAAAAACTCTACAGCGATCTTTGGTATTCACATTCAAAACTTTTTTTAAAAAAATCACATTTCTGTCTTCAGCTGAAATATTGGAAGACATGAATTAGAAGTCCAGACAAAGGCAGGAACTATCAGTAACAACCCTACCACTGATTCTTGCATCTACGATTTTTAGCAGTATAATCTGCTATAGCACTATTAGTTTTCATAGCAAAAAAAAAAAAGGGTCTGGTAACCACAGGCAACAATTGATTGTTCAAGAGTTATTATATACCTTGACTTGAGGAGGGGAGACCATTTGCTGCTGTAGCTCAGGCAGCAAAACAGCTTGAGCCAAGTCTAAGCTTTAAACACATTCAGGAGAGATGGATCAATCTGCAGCTCCTTCTTTGAAAGCTAAATGGGGCAACTGCATTCAGGCTTAGGATATCTTAGTATATCAGACAGTGGGACAATAATTTTCATGCCTTACTTATGAGCAGCTACAGGCATTATGGTAAAAATGAATATAACGCTGATTTATCTTAGCAAGATGTTTCTAAATCTTTATTACTCAGAACACACTAGTCTCCTATATGTGTCTCTAGCAATGAGTGCATACCTGTTGAAGAAATAGTTTATCTGATAGACAGAATTTACAAACCAGCTTGACTGTGGTGTAGAAATTTCCAGTATATGCTCAGAACTTAAAAAAAAAAAAAAATTTAAAAAGGGGCGCCACTAATCCTAGGTATCTATGCTATTTATTCTTTGAAGCTACTATTTTATTCATCTCTTTATCAAATAATGGAGAAAAATTAATGCTGTCTATGTTCAGGATCAAACACTCTCTCTCATACAAACATATACATATCCCCAACAGTATTTGAGTGGCCATGAGAGGAAAAACAATCCAAGGTCTATAATGACTTACAATAGATGCAATGTTTTGAGCTGAAGGTCATGAGGCCAGGTGGTTGGAAACTAGGAAAAGGGAGGGGTGAATATGATTGGTCTTTGAGCCAAGGTAGTGCCAATTATATTCTTAGAAGCAGTGAAGGTAAACCTCCAAATATGAAAATATGGGTCTTATTGGCCCAGACTATTGGTCAGTAGTAGCAACCTAAAATGGTCAGATGTTTCTTCTAGCATCCCATTTGCAACCTCCTATTTGTGGCTTTTTTCTCTCCCGAAAAGTAAGGATGGAACTGGGAAGCCTCTGGGAGGAAAACAGTTGCCATTTCCACACTGAAGCCCTAGAGAAAATGGCTCCAAATCATGCTCGTGAAATTCAGTCATGTTTAACTTCACTTCACCAGTACAATTTTTGGCCGCTAAGGGGGTTTAGGGACAGAAATGGGAATAATTTAGTTCCCAAGACCCTCACACTTCCAATTCTACCCTTAAAAAACCCAAACAGTAAAAAAGGAACAAAAGAAAATTGGCATTCTTCATCCATTTTATAGAAAGGAACCAACTGAAGCCTTGAACCAAAGAAAGTTTTCCATTCCTACACTAGGATATTCTCCATTTTTGGGGGGAAGAAGCAACAAGCAAATGATTCTAATCCTTTCATTTTTGGAAGTATTTCAAATGACTTTTCAACTGTTAAAGTCAAAACAGTTTTATCTTTCTACAGGTTCTGTGGATATCAAAATAAATCAACTAGGCAGTTTTTATATTAACAATATTGGGATGAATTTTAAGCATTGTGCTAAGTGTTAGGTTTGGACTTTGTTGGAAAGCAATGGGCTAGAATCTCTGCAGAGTAGAACAGTAATTTAATGAAAATAAGTGTATAGGCAGAATCCAAACTGAGAAACAGAAGCATTGAATGGAATTACAAAATCTATTAAATGTAAAGCAGATGTACAGTATGTTTCACAACAAATGAGACTAGCTTCCAATTTTATTATATGAATGGCTCTCATGGACCTATTCAGTATGAAGCAGCTTTCTACTGAGAAACTTATCAACAAAAACAACAACATCAAAAAGATAATTAAATCATATAATATTTCCACAGAAAACTGAAATAACAGAGAAGAAAATGGTTTTAAATAACGTATAAAGATTTACAATCAGAAACTAAAGGGAAATAATGGAAAAAATTTATAATCTTTTTCAAAATGAAAACAGTGTGGAAAGAGGAACAAATATCTTCCTAACACCAGACATAGCAGATAATCAAGGTGTCTACTCAGTTTTACTTATCTTTGAGAATGAATGTGAATGACATATACTGTATGTTCCTGAACATCTCCAAGTTTAAGAACATCTGTAAAGTACTTTTGAAAGTATAGCTTGTGTATACATTGTCTTATGTATTCATTCACTATTCTTACTTACATAAGACAATATATAAACACGTTATTTAAACGTGAAGTTATCCAGGAATTTGGGACAGCTTCCATGGATACTCAATACATTAAAATATTGATGACTAATTTAGCTTTTGATCCCAAAGGCTGTCATCTATTTGAGATAAATCAAATGGTCATCTAGCTTTTTGGAGCCCAGATTTGGTGGCTATATTTCATATACTTATATAAATTTTAGTAATTTACACATTGGAAAATTAATGAATGCTATAATTTAAAATGGTGCAGGAACACGTTTTCTAATCTTCGTGTCTGCAAAATGCCTTCTTACAAAAATACAGCAAAACTAATCTTACTTAAAATGAAAACTTACCCAAGCATTCTACACCAATGGTCATGAAGTGATCAGAATTTCTCACCCAAGCTAAATTAAATCCTGGGAGGCTGAGCTCTGCTGAAAATAGATAATTATGAAACTGTTACATCTGCATAAAGCAAAGATTAATAGGCTTCTCTCAACACTTGAAGGTGATCAGGTTAAGTTAGTAATTCCGTATATTAAGTATAGCATTTTCTAGGAATATTGTTGAAATATTTCACCAAATATGACCAAACTTTATTTCAGTCATTTGTTCAGTAAGTCATTATAATTTTTTTCTTCCCTCTGTAGGAAGAACAGGGAAGTTTTTTCTTCCCTCTGTAGGAAAAAACAAGCCAAAAACTAATGCTTTGGGGCAAGATGTAGGAAAACTCTGCAACTTAGTCTCGCATGATCAAAGAGGTCTTGAATGTTTCTAAAAAAATAGTATCCCATTTCTTCAGCTTATATGGCAAACCAAATTAACACCTGAATAGAACTGATTTTTTTTTAGCTGGATACTACACAGGCATATCATTGGAGGAAAAACAAAATTAAAAAAAATATGTGCAAGCTTTTAGAATAGGCATGTCAGAGAAGGCTATATTTCCCATGAACTATATTTTGAAATGTTAGTGCTAGAAAAGATTAGACATGACTGCCAGAAATACCTTGGGGGAAACAGTTTGGGTTCCTTTGGAACATAGAGAAGGTGTCTCATAGAGAATTAGAACTTGATTCATGTAACTAAGTATTGGGTTACAGAATGCCAAAAGCCAGGACTTACTCACTGTACTATGGCCTAGTTTACACACAACATTAAAGTACAGAGCAGTGTTTCTCAACCTCAGCAACTTTAAGATGTGTGGACTTCAACTCTCAGAATTCCCTCAGCCAGAATGGGGGAATTCCATGATTGGGAGACCATGGTTGGAAGAATTCTGGGAACTGAAGTCAACACATCTTAAAGTTGCTGAGGTTGAGAAACACAGGTATTGTGTACAGGTATGGTTTACAAACCATAATGGCTTCACATGATATGAACCAATCAAATAACATTATTGGCTTAGTAGTGCAATGCATAACCCCATTCTTAGTGGTTGTACTTCTCCAAATTTCAGACAGGAGATTTTCATATCCTACCTGAAGATGCTCAGAATGAAGACTGAGACCTGCATGCAGAATCTGTGCTCTATCAGTGAATTGTTGCCTTTGCGACAAATGCATAAGTACATGCCCTTTCACCCTTACAGATACCTTGTCCTTGACATGGTGGCCATGGGCAAAGTGAACCAGTAATTTCAGTATACAAATGGTTATAAATTGATATATTAATCGTTTGAGTGCATTCATACATGAAAAAAAAATGAAGATTTGGTTTAAAACTTAAATATGGGTCCCATGTTGGATAGTTCCTGGATTTCTCCCAAAGGTGGCCTTATGTGGCTTGTAATAATATGTTCAGGGGATCAGATTTTAAGCAGTACTTCAGTTACTTTTTTGGGCTGTTGTTTTTAATTGTAAACAGTCTCTTGTGAATGATCAGTGAAGTTAGGATAACTAGGTTTATGGGGTTAAATGATATATAAACCAAGTATCTTAGTTACTGGTGTTATATGTACCCATTAATATATCTGTTGCTTTTATTTTCTGATATAACAAACCATGTGTTGGTTCTCCAGATCATTTTTTCAAAGTTTGATAGCATATTCTAATTTAATTGTGTAATCTGTGAAGGTTACGCAGCTATTTAATATTTGCTTTGCATGCGGCATAATTAGACACTTGGTTCCCTCTGCCTTAGAAATGACTTCTTAAAATAAATTAAAGATATTACTTTGATGTTCTCAGTGCAGAATTTAAAAGCAGAAATTTTATACTTGATCAGTTTGTTATAAATTATTTAAATGACAGAATCCTGGCATGTTTGCAAAATCCTTTTTTCTCTGTGTATTGTTTTTTTTTCTTTTTGCTTCTTAACTTTTTTTGTGAATCTGTCTCCTTCCTTCATTTCAGAAATTTCCTCTGTGATATACAAATGATTACTGTATTTCCTACTCACTCACTTTGAATTTTATGTTAAGCTAATGAAAAAAGTACACCACATGCTTAGTGAACTTACAGCTGTGCTGCAAAGGAGTAAAGGTAGATGATTTTGTTTTATTGGGTTTAGGAATAGATAGACAAATTTTGTGCTAGAAAAGCAAAGGGATTAATCTTTGGAAGGAAGACAATAACAAACTTAGAGAAGATTAGGAAGGATAAGGATATTTCTATAGCAATAAAATCAGAATAATTAGAATAATAGCCAAAGTAAAAAAAAAAAAAAAGTAGCTATTCTCTTGGAATAATGATCAACAAACAAAAATTCACATACTTTAAACAAATGATGCAAATGATGATGGATTAGAAAAAATGATTACACTTCACAAAGTTAGAGAAATAGAAGGGGAAGATAATGGATAAGATGGATATAATGTATCAAGGAGGTTATACAGTAATAATGTCCTTGGAAAAGCTCAATTGATGAGCTGGGTGAGAGGATGAGCATTTTTCTACGTAATCCCCAGAACTCAAGCCTAACTAGGGGCCATATAAATCATATAAATAAATAATGAGGAAAAAATAGTGAAACCATCTATGGGAAGAGGCTGAGTTGACCAAAATCAACATTTCTAGAGAACACATTAATGAATCAAAAGGGGAATTTACTTTAAAAGAAAACACAAAATGCTACTTCTATATTATTCTAGACTAGGCAACTTTAATTTCCTTCCATGTCTGATTTATCTAACAGTGCCACCTAATGGGCTTAACAGGAGTATGCCTGCAAAGCTTTTACAACCAGTTTATGGTTCCTTCCCCACTGCTGAGTTGAGATGCCCATCCTTGAGCTGACAGAAGACTATACTGGCATGAAATTTCATCTTCACATTGCCAGATTCTACCCTGCCTTTATTGCCTCTGTTCCCAGTAACTAAATTTACTTGACTTCCCTCTAAATAATAGGCAACAAAGCTATTGTATAAGTTTTATACACCATGAAGCTGTTTTGGAATGCTAACACCATTTTAAGAAGCACAGCTAAGGATGGCCTATGAGAGTGTTCTTCATACACTGGGAACAAGGTAACGATAACACTGTAGGGTCACAGCAGAAAAGGTTGTTGCCCACATGTTTGTGCTGTGGAGAAGGCCCTATATGTAACCCAACCAAGTACTTCTAGGATTTATGCAAGAGATTTCAGCAGAGTACTATTATAGATCTATCACAGTTGATATTCTAATCCAAAATATGTTATCCTATTTAATGAATTTAGTATCAGCTTTCTCCTACAAGTACCCTCTAGACTACAATTCCCAGATAGCAGAGCTGTTTCACACCAACTTCACTAAATTATGTAACAACTATAATTTAGAAACTCTGCCTTAATCAGAGTTTCTCTTTTTATAAGACTGCTTTTGTAAAACCATGTAATAACCTTGCTGAGCTCAGATGTGCCATTTGTACTGAGATAAACCATAAAATATGGTCTTGGTTACTTCTGATCTTCACACACTATATTAAGTCATAACATGGGTTGCTTAGTTTTGGCCTGTGTGAATGGAGTAAGTGAAGAGTTGGTATTAAGGCAGTACTATGAGAGCTGGTTCTCATATTAATAAGAAGGCTAGTAGCTGCTTCCAATAGCTGCAGCTTCAGTAAATAGACCTCCTTTTACTTTCACCAAAAGAGCATAAGGAAGAGAATGAGAATCTAGCTGCTTTAATTTGGCTATATATAGTTTTCTCATTTGGAAACTAAAGCACTTACTGGGATTCTTGTGTTGTTACTTTAACCCTTTTCCTAATAACCTTTACTCATTTCAGCTACAAGATACTTATTCCTTGGATTTATCATTTCCAGTCCTGGTTGCTCCCAAGGCAGATTGACAAATACTTCGTTTGTTATTTCCTGCCAGATATACAGTATTAGTTTTACCAGATAATGCAAAACTCTGGACAGCCATTGGATGGCAGCAAAGATTTTGCTGCCATCTAATGGTTGTCCACATTTTTGCACTTCAGATCTATTATATGTGGTCTGTTTTTGTGACCTGCCCAAGCTTCTAACCAATCCACAGAAGTGCAAGACAAAAGCATCTAAAAAGAAAGAAATAAAACTAAAAAGTAATCATTCATTGAACAACAAAACAAGAATGACTTTGACTTGTTTTTGGGATATTCCAGAAGTCATGATTAAAACAAACCATGGCTTAACATGATGCCTTAAATTGTCCCATCAGGTTTCTAAGGTCATTAACTGTAGTTTTTCAAAGTAATCACTGTATTAATGCTCCATTAGCTTACAATTCCTACCTTATCAGATGTGTAGATGTGCAGACCTTAAAATAATTATTTGCATTTATAATTATTGATTACATTAATTGATTGATCACAGTTGTTCATATACTACTTCTACCCAAGATTTCAGGCAATTTAGAAACATAAAAATAATAAAATAATAAGATAACATAAACCCCAATAAACAACCAACATAAAAGCAAAGTCCAAATCCAAACACAAAGTAGCCCACCATTATTATAAAAATTAAAAAGACTGCCTAAACTAAAATGTGTTTAGAAACTTACGTAAGATCAAAAATGAAGGGACCATGCACAGGTCTCAGGGCCATTTTTTCCAAAAAATCCAGGTCTATGTCTAGTAGAGTTCATGATGACATCCTGAGTAGCTAACGGCCAGAACAAAATTCATATTTATGATTTTATCTAGAAGAAATATATTCCTTACTGCAGTATAAAGCCTGTCCATATTTGTAATATATCACTGTAGCAATAGTTAAATGATACTACAAATTGCTAATATGGAAATTCTATAGGTGTTAAAGAAATGCACTGTATCATTCCCTCCCATAATTACCATCATATCCCTTAATATCTCAAGAGAGAACAAGATACAAATTCTTACTTTAAGAACAGTTAGATATGGGAATAGTTATACGGATTTTTATTTATGATTTAGGGTTTTGTAAGCCACCCAAAACAGGTAAGTAAAATATAATAATTATAGTACAGTTGCTTGTACAGCTACAATGCCAGGAAAGGTGGAAGGTAAGAGAAGAGGACAACTAACAGCAAGATGAACAGATTCAATTTCAGTGATGATGGATGCACCATTAGGAGGCCTGAAGGGCCAGTGTGAGACAGATCATTCTGGAAAAGGTCTATCTATGTCCTTGCTAAGAATCAACACCAACATGATGGCACATAACCAATCAATCAATCAATTAAACTAAAAGAACTGAAGAATCCCATTGTTGAAGCATTCAAACCAAGTTTTATTCCATATTTTGTACCATGAAGAATCAAATTGGGCAGTGTTGAGATTCAGGGTTTAGTGACTATGGTCTAGGCAGCAGATTTCCTGACATTTCACCAGCAACTGTGGCTGGCATCTTTAGAGGCCCAGCAGTCTGCTACACAGACCACAGGCAATTGAGCAGGGACTGACTGGGCCTCTTTCTTTATAGCCAGGTGACCTGACTTATGATTGGTCTTTATCCAAGCTGGTTTCTGATTGGTGCAAGTTGGTGAGGGTTGGTCTCTGATTGGTTCTTTGTGCTTGATCCTGATTGGTCACATTGGTGATGTTGGTTCCTGATTGGTCCTTTGTTCATGCCAGCTTCTGATTGGTCATTTTGGGGTACTGATTCCTGACTGGTTCTTTGTTTTTGCTGGGTTGTGGTTGGTTAGTCTGAGCAACTGAGTCGTGATTAGGTCCTCGTCCAGGCAAGTTTCTGACTTGGCCATTTATGGGAACTGATTTCTCACTGATCCTGCTTTTGGACAGGATCTTGGTGTGGGGCAAGGCAGATAACCAGGCTGTGTTACCCCTCACTTTCTTCTTTCTTGTTGAAGCTATTGGGATGTTTGTGGATCTCAATAGCTGGTGAAATGTCAGAAAATCTGCTGCCTAGGCCACACTCACTAAACCCTGAAGCTCAATACTGCTCAACAGATACTGGCTGTGAAAGCCTACATCAAAAATCAGATTGCTAGTTACAAACACTTGTTCTAGGAAACACTTTCCCTACATTGATTTTCCAGGTAAGCTTCTTTCAATACAGTTTTTGCAAAGAGATGTATTGTTCTAAATGAAATGAGACAAAATGAGCTTTGTCCCTCACTCAGATATAGGCTTTAAGGAACTTGATCTGTATAACATTGTTTTCAGTGTTAACATGGCAATCTGCTTTTGAAGCAGAAGGTGTTTCAGGATTGAAGTTATAGCATGGCTTTAACTATTTAAAATAAAAATAAACTAAAATCCATTGGTTGAATTAAGCTCACTTCAATAAATTCAAGCACTTTTTGGATCCCAGCCAATATGTCAAGGCAAAAGCTTTGAAAATATATATATATATATATATATATATATATATATATATTGTAAATGATAATATTTAAGACCAGTAATAGGGATATTTTAAACTGTAAACATTGCCACAGAATAACCTTCTTCAAGGTGGTGCTATCCATTACAAATCTCAGCATTCTTAGCCAGCATGGCTATTGCAGTTAGGGTCACCATACATCTAGAGGACACTATATTGGGCAACATTGGTCTGAAACTAGGAGAAACATTTTTTTCTACAGCAACTAAGCAGATGGCAACAGGAAATACTGAATTAGGACAAGAAGATAAAGCCCTCTCCTGCTTTGTTTCCTCAGCAGCTGATACTCAGAAGTTCCCCACCTCTGTTGTTTATCTGCAGAACAAAACATTAGATTAAATATCATAAATTAAAATAGTATTAAATATTCAGAGATTGAAAGGGTCATTTTAATCAAAAGTAAGTGAAAAGGCTCTTATATTTCATAACACTCATTGTATTGTATGATCTGAGATTTCAGAGAATGTAAAATGTCTATAAATAACTTTAATAAGTATAATAGAAGACTGAACACTATAATCTATACAAAAGCATTTTCTCTGCAATGAATATATCCCCCCTTTCTCTAGTTATATCTTTGTTTGAAATGTTAGTGTCATAATAAAAATAAGTTCAGTTTAATGCATCATATCTTGGTAGACAAATATTTTTAATTCATTTTTCTAACACTGGGCAGAAAAGTCTAAATTTGGTATTTGAGGCTAGATAATCTAGAGATTATATAGCATTTGGTGAGAACTACATAGATTGAGATAGAAAAAAGCAACAACCACCCCCCATAAAAATATCCCACCAAAATATTAATCTTCAGAGAAATGGAAATTCCCCTTAGAAAGAAATCCAGGAAGGCAAAAATTCTCTGTGTGTGAACCCATTACAGTTTTTCCTCACTGCTCCCCATGTCTCTTCTTTAGGTAAATTATTTTAAAAAATCATAGCCAAAATATTCAGGCATACTAGTTTAAATATTTAATTTTAGAAACTGGAATAGAAATAAATTGCAAATAGAAAATGTCGCAATAAGGCTTATTAAAATCAATGGAAGTTACCTCAAGCTGTGCGTGAGACTGCTGACTCAAAGGTAAATCTAGTTAGAAGATAAACAGAGCTATTCTAAGTAAATGTGTATAAAATTGCACCCTTTATATTTAAAGTACAATATTTTATATGCCTAATTAATTCCCTTAAATTCATTAACCCAGTACAAAACTATAGCTAATGCAAAATTCAGTTACCCTTTTGCTAGTACATGGGAGTCATTACAGCCATGGTACACCTTTATTGCGGGGACTGCATCAGCTACACATTTGTTTCTAGGAGCAATCTGAAGTGCTGGTTATTATGCATGAAACCTTCTATGTCTTGGATCCTGGGTATATTTGACACCTTATCTAGAATTTGTCCATCCAGTATGAATTAGCATAGATGGCAAGCTGCAAGTCCCACTCGGCAGGAGATGGGTGGGGTGATGGCTTCCATCTTTTAAGGATACTCTGTTAATATTCAGAGGGGCAGTTAGACCACTTCTCCTCCACAGAGCTTTCGGGGAATTATAATTACTATGACTGAATTATGGGGGTCTTATTGGCAAGTTTTTAATGGAAGTGTGTGCTAAAATTGTTCGTTGTTTGAATGCCATCTGCTGGCTTGATCTGAATTGGAGACTTATACCCATATCAAATAGGCTGTAGGGATTCAGTTTAGTCACCTCTGATTGTATCTTATTTGAGACACAAATACATAACCCTCCACTTGGTTTACCCTCCTTCCTAGATATAGTAGCTCTGACAGTATATTTGTCAAGCTGTATGCTCTCAGTGGATCATGTCTCCTGTAAATGCATTATCTTATACTTAGAAATTGTGATGGAATGGAATTATGAAGGCCAGGCTCAGGGAGATAAGCATTTTCTTAGCTCGCCGCAGGAGCGTGGGAACTACAAGAGGATGAGACTGGCACTCCCTGAGGAATTCACACTGTTGTGGCTGGAGGACTTTGGGAACTGGGGTTTGAGTCTGGGAAGATTGATGTCAGGCCTAGCCCAAGGAACTCCAAGAGACAATGCAAAATCAGTTCCGCTATGTTTATTAGCTACAACCTCTAGCAAGAATCTTCCCAGACTGAAACCCCAGGTCCCAAGTCAGCCAGCCACAACAGTGTGAATTCCTCAGGGAGGTGCCAGTCTCATCCTCTTGTAGTTCCCACGCTCCTGCGGCGAGCTAAGAAAATGCTTATCTCCCTAAGCCTGGCCTTCATAATTCCATTCCATCACAGAAATCTAATCTAAACAAATTTAACCCTACATTCAGAATGCCAACCAGCAATGTTCCAAAAAAGAATGGTCAATTCCTGTAAATACCTTGATTGTCATTTAACGTATCTAGATAATTTGTTAAGGAACACTTCTTAGGCAGGAATTCCAGTTCATGAACAGTTCACAGTCACACAGTATTGCCACGACCTTCCACCAGACCAAACTCAGCCCCCTGTGCCTGCTTCACTCTCCCACACTGATATGTATCGAGTCAAGCTCTACGCTGTGTTAAACAGGCACTGCAGACATTTTTTCTCCTTCCAGTTGGGACAGGTTCCAGCTAGCTCCTAATTGGGCAAACTCAGTGTGGACACTAAAAGACCCAGATCTTTGTTTAGAAAACTAATCCATTAATTATCTCATGTCTTATGAAGGCTTTATCTGCTTCCCACACTGTTATTGCTGAAGTTTCATCACTTTATCCAAAGTAAAAACTTACTGTAATGATTTCAACTTTCAATGGGGAGTTTGTAACATAATCCAAACTTTGTGTTTTTATTTTCTTTGTTTGTTTTGTTTCTGAGACCATGGTTGCAGAATAGATCTTAAGGTAGTGAAACTGGTATTTACTATAACGAACACATCGTCAACACATAACTAAGCATGTCTAATGTATTCAGTTATATGATATATTAAGCCCAATGTAAAAAACATTAACTACTTTGATACTGTTTCTCATGTTTGTTGTTGGATGGTAACCATAATATCTCAGGCATGGAGTTCACTGTCGTGTATGTTTCCCTAAAAATCAGATTACACATTTTATTTTAAATATATATGCAATGTTAATTGAATTAGGCTAAAAATGCCAGAAAATATTAAAGAAGACCAACATTTTAGATATATCCTACCCTAATTTAATTTAAGGATGAAACCTACACTATCACAAAACTTGAATACTGGTTATTAGGACGTATAGTATGTTTCAGCTTGATCAATTAGCAATTAAAATGTTTTCTTCCACGTGCAAAACATAAAATGTTAATAGGTACCTTAAATACAGTTAGAAGTGGAAATATAATTGTAATATATTAAACAAGGGGGACAATGTAAGCATGTAGTACTATTTTGAGAACAAATTTTACCTTAGGCACATGTCAGTCTAAAGATACAAATACAACATTTGCCTTTGGGGTTATGACTGAAAGCATCCAGAAGAACTGCCACCCATACATTGCATATCAAAAAGGACCAGAGGCTATATCCTAGCCTAGCTTGAACTCATAACTGACACTGTTGCACTGTTTTTAGATACAGTAAACTCTTTTCATATATTATAATCCTCTGATGTTATTAATAGAGCTTATATGTGTGTTCTTGACTCCTTTTGCCTCGTTTCTTCTTGTTTATTATTAGTTTTGCTGCTGTACATTCGTTTTTGCCTACCTCAATAATGCAACTGTCTATGGGGCTAAGAAAAATACAGCGGCATATCTCCTCCCTTAATTGTGACTTTTGTTTCACATTGACTAAAGCAGAAATGACCAGATATTCCTTTGCTGAATTTTTCGGCAAGAAAGAATCTTGAGGCAAGAAATCAGATACATCAAGATGCTAAGTCAAAGGCTGATATAGCTGAATGTAGTCCAGTCCAAGCACATTTCAGAAAGAGAATCGATTTTGGTTCTACAGATTTAAAGCTTGCTTTTCTGTATCCACAGCATACCCCATTTTGGACTTCTGATAGTGCTTGCCCTCCTATTTGGAACTCTATCACAATAAAGATTCTGACCACCAGAGGAGTTCTAGATTAAAACAAACAAACAGCAACAAGTAAATACAAAACAATTCAATAATTTTAAATTAAATCATTGTCAATGACATATAGAAAAGAAGACAGAGTGAAAGGCAAAGTCAAACTGCTGAAAATATTAGAAAAATCGCTGAAAATTTACATAACCAAGTTCAATTTATTAACAGAAATAAAAGGGAGATTCTGAACGCAGAACACATGCACTTGTCTATACTTAATAATTTAATCACTTTTGAAAGACTAACTTTTGGGAGTCACCTTTAACATCTTGATGTGCTTTACATGGAGCTTAATTACACCAAAGGAATTCATGATCCATTAGATTAGTTTGGTTTTTACACTTGTTTTATTCCTACTTTTCAGGAGAATCATTTTATTTTATAAATAATGCTGGGTAATATTCCAGTCCAATACTCACATGACAAAGTAACAATGAGTGCTAAATTAAAGTAAGGAAAGGTGACTACATACACATTTAAGGGACATTTATGTCTAGTGTTTAATGTGGAATTTAAGAGTTCAGAGCCCACTATATGTATATTTGTAGTATATCCTATAATGTGTGACAGCATTAAGAATCTTTTAGGAAAGCTTGTCCCAAATGCTATTCTGGCACAAAGAGGTAGTCCTCGGGTTAAGAACGCCCAGTTTATGGATGATCCATAATTAAAAACAGAGCCTATTGTAGCAAAATTTGAGTGAAATACACAATGATTTGAGTTAAATCACAATGATTCAAGTTAATTACACAATACTACTTATACAGTATTATACAATAATGTTGTTCCAGTTTACATACAAATTCAACTTAAGGACAGACCTTGGGAATGGAACTTGTTTTTAAACTGGGGACTACCTGTAAACATAATGCTCCCATATGACACCATATAATGAACACCACAATCATGTTCAGCAGACTAATTTTGTCTAGCAGCAGCATAACAATAGAGTTCCTCAAAAATAGAAATGAATGTGCTATTTCTCTCTCCCTCCCTAAAATGGTAAATAGTAAAGATCATATTGACTGCTGAAGAATATGCGACCCTGGTAGAGGAGTACAGAGGATTACAGAAAGAATGCTCTTTGTTATAACATTTAGCCCAAGGGTTCAAGCTGTAGGAATCATCTGAGCCCAAGAAGAAAACTAGCCAATGTGGTAAAATTCCAGAACAGATTTCATTTTTTTCCACTGTTTGAAGAATGGTTGTATGACTTAAAGGAATTAAGAGCTCTATGATTAAGGGCTGAAAAGGCCATGATGGGCTTTCTGAATCAACGCTAACAGTGTGTGGCCATATACCCAGTCCTTGAAGCAATTCACTCCATAAATAGTTTACAGATAGACAAAACAAAAGAGGCTAGATCCCAGGAAGTTTGGCCAACCATTATGGATTCCAATGGAAATCCAATGGGAAATTAAGATTGATTCTTCCTCTGGAAGCACCCACTAATGTTACTGTTTTCAAGACAATACTTGCTCACCATCAACATATCATATTGCTGTAGGAGATGATAAATATCCACATAAGATAATGCATATATTCTAGAAACATTACCTGTTAAAGTATGAAAATACCCTCCACTTCATACCGTGTAGAAACAAGCATTATAAATAAGGCACATAGATAATTGGTATTTCCAATTTCCAGAAAGGTGACAAAAAGCAAAGGGGGGGGGGCGTGGCACAATGAGACTTGCAAGATTGATACTAGCCCCACTAGATAGACCAGACCCAAAAATCGACAGCACAAGACAACTAGAACTATCCTTTATTGATAAGCTATAACAACAGAATCTTGAAATGTGGCGTCCTTGTTGCTTTCTGAGCTTGGTTGTTTGCTTGCAGATGTTTCATTACCCAACTAGGTAAGACTAGCAGTGCTAGTGAGTGTGAAGTTTGCTCCCTGTTTATATACAGTAGCTTGCCCTGCCAATGCTGGTGGGGTGTGGTGTTCTTCTTGGTAAGTTGGTAGGTTGATTGGGATATTGTGTTTAGCTTGATTGTTTGTCTGGTGTTAATCCTTGCTTATCTGGCTGCTGGAGAGGATGTGTTCTGGTCTTTTTGTTTCCTTAGTTTTTTTATTGTCTCTTTTGAATGGTATGTAAATGTGGTTTACCTTTATATTTGAGAATCTTGAAAGTCTAATTGTGCATCTCCTCCCCTTTCTATTATACCCACTGAGTCAGGGAGGGGCCAGCCTGAATCTCTTCTTAATACTGTCTGTTCCCAGGACTTAAGGAATGCCCTTTTTGCTTACATAATAGTTTCTGATTATTTGCTTCAAGGCCACCTCCCTGATTCTCTATTGAGGTAGGACTGTCATACATGGTGCTGCCATTCAGGAGATTAAAAGTCCAAAATGCAAAAGTTGAAATATTTTCTGTTCTGCCATCGCATGTCATATAACATAGAGGTGTGGTGACTACACAATTCAGCCCTTCTTTCTCACTTGGGAGATAAATTCAGTCTCACAGAAGATCAACAAATTCAGACTTAAAAAAAAAAAGATAAATATATATATATATAAAAAATTACTGTAAGTATTAAAATGCAGACATAAAATGTGGATAAAGTAATAACAGAATTACAAGATCGTAGTACCATCATGGCATGCACATTTGTTAAAAAAGAAATACTGAAAAGAGGTCCAGACAGACCTCTGCTACAGATGAGGAGCAAATGGATAATAGTACCTATTATTATATTATTATTACATTCTCATTATTACAATTCCCTAGAAGATTCTAATGAACAATTATGTCTTCATGAGTATAGCTTGAAATACTGTTGAAGGCTGAAAGGTGAGAGATGAAGAAAACTGTCAGCACAACACAGAAAACAGTGCACAAATTCCTGGCTACACATTTACATATTTCTGCAAGACAGATGACATTTTGAAAGAAATGCTCTTCTGCTTCAGTTTCCTAGATTTCTCTAGATCTGATCCTCTGCAGTGCAAGCCTTGTATGATTTGGTAAGTGAAATTCAGTGAGAAAGGGAATCAGTTTGGAACATTAGCCATGATTCTAGCCATCCTCTGAAATCCAATTTTGTTCTTGTTAATTATTCAGACATTACAAACTAACAGTATCAGCCTAAAGTGTATGACATCTTATGCTCCCTGTAATTTCTTAAATAATTATGACTGGTAAAATGGAAAGAGATCCAGCTATTAGTCAAAAGAGGTCAACTGGAGACCAAGGAAGAGACAGAAGATAGGCCAAATATTATCCATATGAGTTGTAGTAGATATTCTATTATTTTGCTTTCTTTAATTTAGTAGTAATGTAAAATGTATATTTAAATGCCAAAGGATGTGGATGTATTTTAATTTAATGTGAGCATAGATTATTAAAAACTTCTATGGAATCAAGTAGTTATATCATCTTGCTTTTTAAATTGAATTCTTATGTATGGATGTTTTACTATTTCAATGAACTTTAATGATGAACAAACATGACTTTTTTAATAATAATTTTTATTAGAGTTTTCAAATACAAAGATAAAAAACTAAATCAAACTAAGGAAATTATAAAAAGTAAAAGAAGAAGAAAGAGAAGTGGGGAGATTCTAATGGGGGATTCTAGTATGGAAATAGCTCATTTACTTAAATTCTTATAACTCTATCTCTTTTAGTTCAATAAATCTTGTTAAAAAAGGCTCTGCAAGAATCTTGTTTGGAAGAAATATGTAGGTTTTGATGCAACTACCAAAAAGTTAGTTAGATATTTTCCCAAACTTTCCCTCTGCTCACATGACATTAATTGAATTAGCCACATCATTTAAAAAATACAATCTTCCTCTTAAAAAACAAACACACACACAAAAAGTACTTTGGTAAGCAAATGCTTCAGTCATCATATAAAACAACAATGCAATCCTTTTTCTGTCAAGAGCCTAATATGAATTTTTAAAAATATATATTTGTTTTTTAAATGGAATATTGATTCTTTACCCAGGTACTGGGGTAGAGTGGTGGGAGCCTATGGATGGTTGTCGAGGCATCCTGGAAGGATGACTGAGGTGGCAGGTTTTTAGTGTATGCTTTATGGTTTATAGTTTTTGTAGTTTTATTGTTGTTGTGAGCCACCCAGAGTTGTGCTGTAAGATGGGCGGCTATACAAATCTTTTAAATAAATAAATAAATAAATAAATAAATAAATAAATAAATGTCAACACAGCGAAGTAATGGCTGAGGTTGGGATAAAAGGTAAATTACATGTCATTTTATTTCGCTTAAAATTAAATACAGTTAGCATTACTACTTTCCAGTCAAAAAATAGAATCATTTCACCCTTCTGTCACATGCATTACAATCTGATGATAACTTTTGGCTGTCTCTAGGTACATTTAAACTTTTCAGGAGTTGCATGGGATCTGGAGCCCCAGGCCTTACATCTCTGATATAGAATATTACTAGTTATGCAATCAGAATCTTCCTTCTTTGGCTTCCATACAGGAATGATAGGAACATATTGCTGTGTCATCCATGATTTTTTCAGAAAACATTATTTTTATTATTTGCATCAGTATGAATGGTATTAAACAACTATGTGATCCACCTAACTTCAGCTCTTCCTTTTAGTGGCTTACGTGTCTTAGTTGTCTGTTTTGGCATTGATTTAGTCCAGTCCTTTAATCAGGGGAATGTAATCTATGAAAAATTCAGCATCATATTCTACCCATGTAAAATTAGAGATCTTTGCACATCTGTCAAGAAAAAAAAAAAGAGAGTGAGAGAGAGAGAGAGAGTAGCTGACAAGCTTGTTCTTGTTATGTAAACAGATTTCAGGAGTTTGACAACTTGAATAGCTATAGTAATTATCCCTTGTTTGCTCTTTGATGGAGCTTGAGTCCTTCACATATTATTAATATTTATTAAAAGTCAACAGGCAGTGACTGATACTGAAAGCTTTCCAAAATACTATTCTTCAGTAGGGACATTTATCCTTATAGATTCAGGCAATCTTGTAGTATATTGGGTTAGTGTTATCTGATTGATTAACCATGTCTGAGATCTAGCATTGTTACTCAATTACCTTGGACTGCCTGCCATATATTATAATTGTTGCAGATTCACTGAAGCTAGTTCTTCTATAGGTTTCACAAAGCAAGAAGCAGGAAAGCCTATCCCTGACTCATTCATTCTCATACACACATACACACACACACACGCACACACAGTCTCCCCAGTATAGTTTTCCCTAATTTGGACGCGCTCCAAATGTATAGACTTCAACTCTCAGAATTTCCCAATAGGGTCATTACTGAAAATTACAGGAGTTTGACTCCCCCCACCACAGAAAGGGTACCACAACTGAAGAAGGCTAAGCTAAGGTATTCATTCTTGTATAGATATATTGCTAATGTATGATTTTTATATGCAGCTTTTCAAAAAATATTTTTTCATACATAATAATTCTAAATTTACTTAATCTAAAACATTCCAAACATAAAATGCCTTTTATAAAGGTGTGTATGTATATGTGTGTGTGTGTGTGTGTGTGTGTATACTCCATAAATTTCTCAAATATAATTTTATTGCATGATAAGGAACAGTAGTGGACTTCATGAATTATCTGCAACAAAAAATGCTGCTTTGGTGTATTATGCCAAAGATCCTGGTGCTGATTTTTAGAGAATTTGCGACTGGAATATCTCAGTCAGCCCCTCCCACCCCCCACCAGGAGTTGGAGTAAATAACAGATCTCATGACTCTTCATGGCAAGAGTTTTACAGTCACAAGTTGGCTAGAAAAGAATCTCAGTTGTGGGGCTCTTCAGGATGTGCATCACAGGAAGGCACATCTGCTGCCCAGACTGATGACATTTTAATGTTTTTCTCAACATCTCTTTAGAAAAAAAAAATGTAAGTGCCTATAATACGCTAGAATTTTATATATCTTCAGTGCCATTCATGTGCTCATATTATTTTTAACATTTAAAATTATGTTGGTCAGAAATAATCTAATTATTGGACAGATTAGAAACTTAGTAAGAGTTGATAGGATTTGTTACAGGTTCTTTTATAAGGGATGATGGCAAACAGGCAAGAGATGAGGCTTTTATTACTAAAAGTGCTTTATTATACTATGTATACTATGTATACATACATACATTATACATGTATACTATGTATAATAAATGTTTACATTCTAAATACAATGGTTTCCTATTTGGGTCACTTTTAAGACTATCTTTTTACATTTCTATCTTAATTCCTTTCAGTTGGTTTTCAGTTTTTAATCTTACAACTTTCTTTGTACTTTCTCCACCAAACACTAAATTCCTCACTCCTCCTTGATTATCTCTGTTAACACTTTCTTGACCGTTGCTGGTGTGGGTCTTCCGGGCTGTGTGGCCGTGTTCTGGAAGTTTTGTTTCCTAACGTTTCGCCAGCATCTGTGACCGGCATCTTCAGAGAGCAGGAGCACAGACAAGAGCAGTTCTCTCTGTGCCCAGGGTGATGTGACCCTTTTGTGGGTATTTATAGAGATCTGAGGGGGGATTCGGAGTGTGTGGTGGGAGGGTTAGGGGGTAGGGTGTGTGTGGGGGGGGGGTTGAGTTAACGAGTGGCTCCTTGTTTTGGTGTTAGAATAGGTGTGTATCTTCCTGGGGATTAGGCAGGATTTTTTCTTCTATTGAGTTGTTAACGAGTGGCTGCTGAGGGTGATTAGTATGTTCATTGTGTGAATTGTTCACGCATCCTGGTGGTTGAGCTGAGTTCGTTGACCTTTTGCAGGCTGTATTTTTTAGGATTGGTAGCCAGGTTTTGTTGATTTTTAGACTCTCCTCTTTTTTATTGAAGCTGTGCTGGTGTTTGTGAATCTCAATGGCTTCCCGGTATAGCCTGGTACAGTGGTTTCGCAGATCTGATTGGCCCGATCCATCAGGGTTTTGATAATGCCTCTTTTCTGATGTGGGTCAGAACCAATTCCTAAACTCTGAACTTAACCACCTTAATTGGGTCCTACAAGCGAATGGCTACTCCAAGAATGAAATAAAAAGAGCCATCAAACCAAGAAAACAACATGCGACTGAAGAAGAAAAACAGCCACCCACCAACAAAGTATTTCTGCCCTACATCAAAGGGGTCACAGACCGCATGGGAAATCTGATGGAAAAACACAATTTCCAAACAATCTTCAGACTAACCAGAAAAATACAACAAGTGCTAAAATCAGCAAAAGACAAAAGGGATCCCCTCACCGCCGCAGGAGTATACCGCATACCATGCAGCTGCGGGCAAGTATACATCGGGACCACAAAACGCAGCATCCAGACCAGGATAAAAGAACATGAAAGACACTGCAGAATACAGCAACCAGAAAAATCTGCAGTAGCTGAACATGTTCTCAAGCACACAGGACACAAAATCCTATTTGAAAACATAGAGATACTGGACAACACCAACAGCCACTATACCAGGCTATACCAGGAAGCCATTGAGATTCACAAACACCAGCACAGCTTCAATAAAAAAGAGGAGAGTCTAAAAATCAACAAAACCTGGCTACCAATCCTGAAAAATACAGCCTGCAAAAGGTCAAGAACTCAGCTCAACCACCAGGACATGTGAGCAGTTCACACAATGAACATACTAATCACCCTCAGCAGCCACTCGTTAACAACTCAATAGAAGAAAAAATCCTGCCTAATCCCCAGAAAGATACACACATATTCTAACACCAAAACAAGCAGCCACTCGTTAACCCAACACTCCCACACACACACCCTATCCCCCCACCCCCCCACCACACACCCCCAATCCCCCCCCCCAGATCTCTATAAATACCCACAAAAGGGTCACATCATCCTGGGCACAGAGAGAACTGCTCCTGTCTGTGCTCCTGCTCTCTGAAGATGCTGGTCACAGATGCTGGTGAAACGTTAGGAAACAAAACTTCCAGAACACGGCCACACAGCCTGGAAGACCCACACCAGCCATCGTATTCTGGCCGTGAAAGCCTTCGACAATACACTTTCTTCACCCTTTTATTGCTTGCAGTTCAACTATTAGACTTTTAGTATTTTCCTTTCTCATATTTTTTTCTGCCCCCCTTCCTACTTGTTTTGCTTCTTCCAGCTTCTTCCTTCCAGCGTCTTGTCCAAGGTTGGTTGTTCACAGCAGGATAGCAGTTGCTCTTTTTTTTGGTTGACATAACACCATAACTAACACCATTGCCCTTGGAGTGAATACAGGGATCTCTCTTTTCATCCTTCTTCTTGTCCTGGCTTTTCTTCCAATCACAGATTTCCATATCCTCCTTTCTCTGGCCCCACCAACCGTTACCATTCTTAATAGGTTCTGCATAATAAATAGATAAATGACAAGACTGCCCCCACTTCAATGTTCTCTCCCAGATCAGCTTTGACCAGAACTTCTGAGGCTTTGGGTCTGTGGAATTGCTGATTGCAGCTTCTCCATTCTTGTCTTGCCTATTCATGCACTCAAACCTCCAGCCATAATCACCCTTTCTTGGCTCGCCACTTTATGCTCTTCCTCCTTGGGATGTCTTCTGAGCCTTGAGGCACTTAATTTATATTGGCTTTGTAACTGTTTTCCTCCTCCTCCTCCTCCTCCTCCTCCTCCTCCTCCTCCTCCTGTTTTCTCAGCCATCTCCATCTCACCATTTTGATCTTTCACAACCAGCAGCCCCTTCTTTAAATAACCATTTTCTTCCAGCTAGCTCTCAACTCTTCCTATTTAATACTTCTCAGCTCCACTTCATGACTCTTCATGGCAGAAAGTATTTCATAGAAATATCCATGCAGTTTTCATGGCAAAGTTTTGTTGTTGTTTTTTTAACTTCCCAGTCCAGCCTACAGCAATGAGATTCTCTGGTTGGTTCCCACCAATTATTAGTTCTAACTGTAGATACTTACCTTCCAAGCTTGGACAAGCTGTGCCCAATGCTGCCACCTGATGAAGTAGAACTCTTGAATAGTATGAATATGTACAAAGCCCCTTTGCTTGTTGCTTTAAAATTTCTCCTATTCTGTATTCTAGTAAACTCCAGACCAGTACAGTGGCTTTATTACAGTTGAAATGAAATGAAGAAAGGGAACAAGAATATTAGTTTCTAACAGCCCACATCAGTCAAACAAATTAAAGCCAAATGGATGTACTACTTTTAGAATACTTTTTCTCTTTTATGCAAGCAGAAATCAACTATTTCTGCTAGAAATCAATCTCTCTCTCTCTCTCTCTCTCTCTCTCTCTCGTTCTCACTGTCTCATTTTAATTTTATGGTCAGCATACTCTACAAACACTTCATTACAAACCAATATGAACATGATATGAATAACATTTATTTCCAAGTTATATTATTAGAATCTATAGTTAGAACAAGAAGTTTGGCCAAATTTTGCAAAAATGTATGTGACTCCTATACTTCTGACACACAGTATTACATTTTTCAAAGTCTACACGTGAAAATGTCAGTGATTGGAATATATCCTAAAAAGCAAACATGCATGATGATTGTTCTTGATTTTATAATATCATGAAATATGTACTCTGTACATATACTCTGCTTTTATCAAGAAGTCCACTGTTACTGTACTATTGTTATATAACTTGCCACATCCTAATGGGCCTTTATTTATACATACCTGATAATATGGAATTATATACTCTTGTTAATGCCCTTTTTCTGAATGAACTTTTCTTCTAGGTTCTTTAATGAAGCCTTTCCTATTATTCTGTAGTCCACAGAAAGCCTATGCTATAAATATTAATATACCAAATGCCAACAGGTTCCTTCTTGCAGCATCTATGCACAGTTCCCAGAACCACATTCAAATGACACTAATAAGTTTTGAGCTTTTCCTTCCTTCCTTCCTTCCTTCCTTCCTTCCTTCCTTCCTTCCTTCCTTCCTTCCTTCCTTCCTTCCTTCCTTCCTTCCTTCCTCCCTTCCTCTCCAGCTTTCTCTCTCCTGAGCTAACTAAGTCTAGTTTTCTATTGGCACACCTCTTGCCTCATCATGCCTTCCAGCTACAAACAGCAACTAAGCCATCATTAGTCAGCCTCTACTGTAACTTTCCCATAATGGAGAAAAGGAAACAAGAAAGAAAAGGAGTTCTGAGGCCAGCAGGAGTCAAGGCAATATCACAGCACATTTTAAATTGCTTCGGAAGAATTGAGGAATAGAACTGGTGCCACGTGGGCAAGGATTTTAGTACAATAGATTAACATAGGATTCTTTGGGAAATAGATTCTCATATGTCTTTTATCTCAATCTGCCAATACCTAATCTTTCTTTCTGTCCCATAGCATTAGTCTCTTTTCCATTTTAATGGTGAAGTGGCTATTTGGTACACTCCAAGTTTTGGACTGAACTTTTTACCCACCCAACGTAACAATTGGCAAGGAACTATAGGATTTGTAATCCAAACCAGGGTAGTTTAGCCTTGCCTTACATGCATTTAATAAATCAAACTGAGTGGCCTGAAGGGGTGCTAAGAAGTGATGTTCCTTCCATAGGTCTGCAGGTATTGGTTTTCTAAGAAGTATTATCTTAATCCAAAATGAGGACAGGGATACTTAATAGCAAAGTTAACTCTGGGACTATCGCTGTAATAACCATCATTATCATTAAATTATTATGGTTGGTTGCACCATATGGTTGGACTGCACATCTGCAGTCAGCCAGATGTTTAGACTGGCATTTTTATCCACCTATCGAGTCCTTCCCAAGAACCTGGGAATAGGCAGATATTGTTGTTTGATGGTGTTAAAGGTATCGTTGCAGGATATAAGCTGTTTCAAGTAAAACTGGCTTTTGCAATTGGCTGATGGTGATTTTGTCAATGCCGACGATCTTCAAGTGGTGCTCCAGATGTTTTGGGATTGCACCAAAGGTGCCTATAACTATTGGTACTATCTTTGCTTTCTTTTGCCATAGTCATTCTACTTCTATTTGCAGGTCTTTGTTATCTTGTGATTTTCTCCAGTTCTTTATCTTCTATTCTGCTGCCTCCAGATATTGCAATGTTCAGTATCCAGACTTTTTTGTCTTTCTTATCAACAGTTGTTAAGTCTGGGGTGTTGTGTGGCAGGTGCTTGTCTGTTTGAATTCTAAAGTCCCAGAGCACTTTAGCTTCTTCCTTTTCTATTACTTTGTCTGTTTTGTGGTCCCACCAGTTCCTGCTTGCAGGCAAATAGTATTTCTTGCAGATATTCCAATGTACTATCATTGCTACTTGTCATGCTGTTTGTAGTCAGTCTGTGCAATCTTCTTGCAGCAGCTAACTAGGTGATCCTCTGTTTCTTCAGCTTCCTTGCAGAGGCGGTATTTGCTGTCTGTTGCTGTCTTCTCAATTCTGGCTTTGTGTGCATTTGTTCTTCAGGCTTGGTCTTGGGCAGCCAGAATCAGCCCCTTTGTCTCTTTCTTCAACTTTCCTGCTCTTAGCCATTGCCAGATTATCTTGTTATTATCTGCTTTGCTTGCTAGTTTGTTTGGTTTTTTTTTTGGTGTACTGGCCATGTAATGCTTTGCCTTGCCATGTCTCTATTCTTCATTTGGTCTTTCTTGTAGGCTAGTCTGGTTTCTTTGCTATTCAGTAAGCCTTCATGGTGTACTAGCTTCAGTGCATCTTCTTCACTGTCCTTCAGATATTCTTCCAATGCCCTTTTTTCTTCTTCAACCTTCTGCTATACTTGCAACATTCCACACCCACCTATGCCCCTTGGTAAGTAGAGTTTGTCAACGTTGGGTGGATGAAGGGCATGACTCATTGTCATTGTTTCTCTGGTCTTCCTAATTATTATTATTATTATTATTATTATTATTATTATTATTATTTACTAAAATATCATCATTAAAGATGGAAGGAACATCTTTGTGGCTCAATTCTTGGTTGTGGAAGGTACCCAACTTATTTTGTATCGGTCTCAGGGATAGCCCCTGTACTGAATGCAATATTCAGTTCCCTTGCTTTCCCATCAAGGTCTTTTCTAAGACATGGTACTAGTTTTTAAAGATGCTTTTTTTCACACAGCAGGGCTGTCACGGGGCAGAGCTTCATTTGAGCTGGGAAGAGGTTGAACTAGAGCAGCCAAATTAGTAAAAACTTCCCTGAATTGCACAAGTTGTTCTGCATTCGTGAGGCTACTATTAGTGAGGCTCTAATCTATCTATTCTATCTAACGAAGAAAAACACTGCCCTTTCTTGCAATTGCTAAACAACAGCTCCCAGACTGGCCACTGGGGTTCTAGCAGCAAAATTGAGCAACATATGGGTTAAAATACCAGTTCCTCAGCTCTGTTCATACCCATGAGTAATTAATTCCCTTTGAAATCAGTGTGTCTTATTTCTGAGTAGAGAGGTTTATGAATCTATATTTTATGGCTAATGGCTTCCCAAGCTTTTGTAAGGCAGATAAGTAGCTGATTAGTGATAACTTTGAGTGGGGTTATAATTACCTACTAGGTTAGGCTGGGATAATCAACAGATGTTTCATCAGTGGTGGGAAGTAATGGCAGGAAATAGCTATTCATAGCTGTGAATCACTTTTAAATTTCTTGAATGAGATACCTATTGGAACTTAAAGAAAGTAATACCTGTTCAGATGATGGAATGAGCAGGAAAATAGAAAAATGCTTCATACTGGTAATGCTGAGGAAATAGGAGGGTAGAGAAAAAGAAAAGAGAGACAGAAGGTGATAGTAAAGAATAAATGGAAAACTGGTATGAAGTCTTCAGGAAGAATGGCAATGCAAGTCACAGGAAGAGTGCCTGTTTTTATGGATTATAGTTGCACATCTGAAAATAGACATATTACAAGGGACCTATAGGTATGTAATGCTCTTTCATGCAAAAGACACTAAAACTTGATAATGCTACCTCTGGAACTTTTCAGAACTTATAGAAATGAGAAGAATGTAACAATACATATAAAAGCCAATTCCAGTATTTGTGATTGTCTTTTAACATTTTGTCATGTTTTACTGTGATTTAAAAAAAAGAGAACAGGTTGAACTATGTATGGCTAATTGCTTCGGACTATATAGGAAGGCAAAAACCTGCATCTCTCTCAAAAACTGGGACCCTGGGGGCAAGGGACATTTTTATATAGATTGTTACTATACACGCTGGATCATGGAGAAAGCACGAGAGTTCCAGAAAAATATCTACTTCTGCTTCATTGACTATGCAAAAGCCTTTGATTGTGTGGATCACAACAAACTGTGGCAAATTCTTAAAGAGATGGGAATACCAGACCACCTTACCTGTCTCCTGAGAAATCTGTATGCGGGCCAAGAAGCAACAGTTAGAACCGGTCATGGAACAACCGATTGGTTCAAAATAGGGAAAGGTGTACGACAAGGCTGTATACTGTCACCCTGCTTATTTAACCTATATGCAGAGTACATCATGAGAAATGCCAGGCTGGAAGAATCACAAGCCGGAATTAAGATTGCAGGGAGAATCATCAACAACCTCAGATATGCAGACGATACCACCCTAATGGCAGAAAGTGAAGAAGAACTAAAGAGCCTCTTGATGAGGGTGAAAGAGGAGAGTGCAAAAGCTGGCTTGAAACTCAACATTAAAAAAACTAAGATCATGGCATCTGGACCCATCAATTCCTGGCAAATAGAAGGGGTAGAAATGGAAGCAGTAACAGACTTCATTTATTTGGGCTCCAAGATCACCGCAGACGGAGACTGCAGCCATGAAATTAAAAGACGCTTGCTCCTTGGGAGGAAAGCTATGGCAAGCCTAGATAGCATATTAAAAAGCAGAGACGTCACCTTGCCGACAAAGATCCGCATAGTCAAAGCTATGGTTTTTCCAGTAGTAATGTATGGCTGTGAGAGCTGGACCATAAAAAAGGCCGAGCGCCGAAGAATTGATGCCTTTGAACTGTGGTGCTGGAGAAGACTCTTAAGAGTTCCCTGGACTGCTAGGAGGTCAAACCAGTCAATCTTAAAGGAAATCAACCCTGATTGCTCATTGGAAGGATCGATAATGAAGCTCAAGCTCAGATATTTTGGCCACCTAATGCGAAGAGAGATCTCTTTGGAGAAGACCCTGATGCTGGGAAAGATTGAAGGCAAAAGGAGAAGAGGACGGCAGAGGATGAGATGGTTAGACAGCATCACTGAAGCAATGAGCATGAAACTGAGCAAACTCAGGGAGGCAGTGAAGGACAGGAAGGCCTGGCGCAATATGGTTCATGGGGTCACGAAGAGTCGGACACGACTTAACGACTAAACAACAACAACAACAACTATATGTTTCAATTATTTCTATGGAAACAAAATAGTACAGTACATTTAGAAACACCACAGCTATTAAAATTTGGCCTCCATGCCTTAATTTTTGCAGGGACATTTACTTTTTACACAGGACTTTGATTCCACGGTCACAGCTGCCATTCTGATTTTTTTGACATGCCACTCTGCAGTGCCCCTATATATTAGGAAGCTTGGCTTCCATTTATAAGGTCCCTTTAGGGGATGTGTAATGCCTACCTATGTACCTGATTCTATCTGTTCTTAGAATAGATGGGCTTCCTTTTTTTCTTTTTTTTTTTTTGGCATATGCTGCCTATTTTAAAACATAATGCCTACATGGTATGAAGTTTGCAGTCATTGATGGATTAAATGAATAACTCATTTTGAAATTAGTCTATATTCACTGAGCATGCTTTGCTAAGTGCTTTTAATACACTGAAATGGGAATGGGATGAGTAGTTGGATTGTATATCTTTTTATTCAGTGACATGATGTCATTTGGAGGACAGCAAATTTCCATTTTTAATGCAAAATCATTTCTATGTTAAAAACATTGAATGTTTTACCAGTATAATTTTCCAAAGTTACAGATAATTATAATATTGATAACAATAGTAATAGCAATAATCTCCACCTTTCTATTTATATAAGTACTTGAGGCAGCTTTACATATGAGTCATGAGGTAAGATTAATGTGACTTTCATAATCATGGAGGGTAGTTTCTTCATTCAAGTAAATGGATTAAAAATATCATAGATCAGTTCAGGATTTTGTACAAATGTGACTAAGCTTGCTATTCAGCCTTAATAGTGACTTGTTGATTCAAGAATGTATATATAATCTATTTTTTAATAAACTTTTATCTGCTATTGCATAACAATTATATGCAAAAGAAAGGAAAGCCTCAGGGTTGTTTTAATAATAATCATCTTTCCTGCTTTTCATTACTGCCTGCTATAATGTGGATGGAAAAGGTCATCAGGCTTTGTGCTGATTTTCTCCTTCAAGCCAAACAACTTGACAATTTATATTCAGCAGTCCTTTCATGTTTTGTTACATTCATGGTCTGCGGGGAGGGGGGGGCGGATCAGAACAAAAGAATCAAAATAATGTTGTTGTTTTTCCAACCTTTGAAGTCTGCTGTATCTTTGTTATAAGTTGTTTACTGAAGATTCCACTCACAAAATTGGAAGTGGCACATTACTGTCATATTAGCAGAACATTTTATCTGTTTATGACGTGGCAGGGAGAAAGCCATTTTTTATTTTTCCTGTTGTTTTAGGAAGGCCATAGAGTGAAGACATCCTCTTTAATTTTTTATATACACTCCTTAATGACAGATGGAGCCTATTTATCTCAGGGTGCTATATTTTTTGCAATTTTATACTTCAATATTTATGCATTATTATTTCTTAGATTTCAATGTAATCTATCCTTCAGGAACTAAAAGTAGCAGTTTTTCTCCATCATTTTTTCCCCTACAACAACAACATGGGGTAGACTGAGCTGAGAGAAAGAATGATAGGCCAAAAGTAATCCAGTGAACTTCTATGCCTAAATGAACCAAGATGTCCTCATTCCTAGACCAACATCATGCTGATAGTTACAACTTCCTTGAATGTAAATACAACAAAATAAAATTTAGTTTTATCTTGATCCTACTGACATTTTGGAGCACACCCCCAGGATATCACTCAAAGGCCATATATAGCCTTCACCTTCAAAGCAATTGTTTACTGAATATTAAGGCAGTATCTCTCAGGGTGTGGGTTGTGAACCTCAGGGATTTTGCAAGTCCATGAAAGAGGGTTCCCAGAGAATGCCTTCCTTGCAAGTCTTTTCCAAGCAGGCTAACTAGCCTGATGCAAAAGTATGCTGAATGCAAAGCAACACAATGTTTTTAGAACCCTGAATGAAATCTGAATGCTCTTTTTGTTTAATACACTGTATTTGCCTTTCAAAGGCCAAAAGGCTTCTAAACAAAGCTTTGACTGTCTGACCTGACACTTACTTTGCAAAAGGAACTATGATGGAGGGGCAAAAGTGGGAGAATGCAAAAAGAGAATTGCAAAAATGAAAGGGGGAAGATTTACAAGCACCAAGCAAGTGACTGGAAGGAAAAGAAAAGGTGGGCTGTAACTTTATCTCAGCGCAGCTTTCCTAGGAGAATGCCAAGAGCAACTTACAGTCTGCTAGTGTTTTGCAAAGAGCAGCATTTTAAGAGCAGTTTTGGAGAAATCAGTTTAAGGCAAGTCAATGCTGTTTTCTTTTTTCCCTCCTGACTTTAGCAAATGAGAATGGCTGTCTTCAAAATGGCAGCCAGATTTCAGGAATTATGTGAAAGTGAGCAGGTTTGTCCTTCCCATTAAAAATGTTATTTTTTCTTATTCCAATGAAATCATTTTATATTTATAAAGCTCTAGAGTTCTATAATTGTTTTATTGGATATAAATTAAATTTAAATTATTAAAAATAAATGGCATATTTATTTCTTGCCCAGCTCAGCCCCCAATAAAATCATTAGTTTTATTCACAGGGGGCCATAAATCTACTTTGAATCTTTCAGCCCAAGCACTTTCACTGCTTGGAAACAAGAAACGCAAGAAATTGTAACACATACCCGAAAGGCTTCCAGAACTATAGATTTCCTTGTTATAATGTCCCTGCAGCAGTTAAATTATTTATAGCCAAAGAGCTAGGCCTTCTGCTATCTGGTATATATTTTATGCCAATAAATATGTAAGAGAGCCAGTCTAGTGTAGTGGTTAAGGCATCAGGTTAGAAGCTGGGAGACTGTGGGTTCCAGTCCTGCCTTAGGCACAAAGCCAGCTGGGTGACATTGGGCCAGTCACTCTCTCTCAGCCCTAGAAAGAAGGCAATGGCAAGCTACTTCTGAAAAAATCTTGCCAAGTAAACTGCAAGGACTTGTCCAGGCAGTCACCAGGAGTCGATACTAATTTGAAGGCACACACACAGTCAAAGATGTAACAGAAGCAGTCCAATCACATGTATAGGAACTATGTTTTGCATTTTTCAACCTGTACCAAACACACTAATTTGGCCAGAATTGGGTTTTACTTCCACAGTATTTGTCATTTGAAATACTGCCTGAAACAAATGTTATAGACTTAGTCTCTGTCATAAGTTTATTTCCTGTTGGAAAAATGTGCATCCTTTGATTTGACCTGTTGTGGCCTCTGAGCCCAATTCCTGTCAATGTTTGATCAGAGTGTGTGACAACTGAGTATTGCTCAAAGAATGGTAACATAGGACAGTTTAAATTCCAGAGGAAGGGAAGATGTAAGAGAGGGAGGGATTGGTCTGAGAAAAGCTTGGAATCCTAGTTCAAAGAAATTTTCCCAGCTGTCAGATTAAAAGGGTTAGAAATCTATATTTATTTCCAGGGAAGGCAAAGATTAGCAGTCTGCAGACACTTTGTGCTATGTACATAGCAAAAAGTTATCTTGCTGTGACAGCTAAGAGAATACTCTAAAGAAGTTAACTTAAACTGTAACCTTAAAAGAACTTTCTCATTACCTTTTAATGATATATTTTAAAATAATGTATGCTAATTTGAGTTTTGTTCAAATGTGGGGCGTTGTTCTGCACTTTCCTGACACACTGGCAAGTCATGTTACCTGCTATCTACTGTTCCAGAGACCTTAAAGATCTCCCTCAAGTTGTACTTTAATTCTGAGGAACAAAAGATAAAAAGGAAGGCCATCCACAACAGGGTACGTAACACAGAGAAACAGTCAGAAGTTGAACATAGAGTTCTTGACATGGACCTTGTGGAACAACAGGTCCCAAGTTTCTAACTATCGTTATGGGGGTCCCTCTGTGTTAGATTTTGCACCATTCCTTATTACTCATTTAACACAGAAGCGCATTTACACAATTCAGGCTTAACAGCTTATTCTCAAAAGTAGAAAAGAGCTTCACTAACACCTATGTTTGAAGCACTTCTGCTCATGCTCAGAGAAAGCTATCAATATTTGTTTTTTGCACACCTCCTGGAATATCTTTTGGTGTTCTGAATTAATGTTCCTCATCCTTCCTAAATGGAGGAGAACTGCTAGTGGTTTGGCCTACATGGTTTCTGCTCAGCTGTGATTGCTGCCAGAATGCACTGGGTTTGAATTATACTTATGTTTAGAGAGTGTAGGTTACCTATGTTGGGCCTAGAAGGCCAATAACTTTTAATGTTTGCCACCAGCAGTGTCTCCCTAATGTATTAATTTTTCACTTTGTATTACATTGTTTCCTTTTGGCCTCTGTAAATTCAATAAATAAATGAACTTGAGTGATCCCCACTTATTTATTTTTCATTTTCAGGGGTTATAGTATTGCAAAGTTTGAAAAGCCATGCTTTAAAAGGGGCTGGGAAAGAATCTACATAGCATTTACATACCTCCCTGGGCTTGCAGAATGTACACTTAGTCCAGTTTGGGGAAAGATTTGCCCACAGAATGGAAGTTTTTTCTTTCTTTTTTCTTAAAGAAGCAAGCGGGTGGACACACACTGCAGACACACATTGATATGAAACATCCATTAACTTACTGCATAGGGAATAACCCTGAGAAGCAGGAAATCGAAGCTCAAGTCTCACCAGCAGAAAAGGCATAAAATGCCCTTTTGGCTTTTTGCATCCTACAGAAAATAAATTGTGTTAAGCATTTTAGGACAACTCCTAGTCAACAGTTGAACATATGATAAACCTGTGCATTCCTATTAATCAAAAACCACCTATCAAACCTTCCCTGAAACATGAAAATCCTGAACTTAAATGAACAAGAATGCTATATTTTCTACATGTATGTAACCAATGAGTTTTGTCAGATTCTTAACTGTATAGTATGTGACAGTTGGGTTTTTAAATTCTTTTTTAAAAATTGCTGTACTTGATTAAAAAGTCCCCCTTCCCAAGTTTTATCAAAAACATAATAATTTGTGCAAGTAACCATCTTTTGGGGGAGGGGGTTGGATTGTGTGCATTAGGAAAGTACCTTTAGTAAGTCAGCAGGGGCACACTGAGAAGAACAAGCAATAGTGTGCAGTCAAGAGCCCTAAACCTGGATGTGCAGCAGTGTGTGGGGGGGGAGGGAGAATGATAGAGATGACTGAATGAATGATGCTACCTAAGTGCTCAGCAGCGTTCATACTTTCTTCCTCCCACCCTGCATGTGCAGGCAAGAACAAGTGAATATGAAGTATCTCCTCCTCCTCCTCCTCCTCCTCGGGGAGCTACAGTGAAAAATTGTATGTGCAGTAATTGGTCTACTTAATTCAATACGGCTATGATTCTGCAAGGCAAAAGTGATGTATTGGACTGGGATGAAGTCCCTAGTCTTTGCCAATGCAGCGTTTACTGGTACACGGGGAAACTCCCTTTTGTGCCTAAAAAGTACTGGCCTCTTTCTGCTGGTGGAGTGTTTGAACTCAGAGAAGTTCCAGGGTTCATTTACGTTAAAAGGGCAGGGGGTGACAAAACAACCAGCAGATTTTTCTGTGGGCATTTCCACACGTGCATCAACCTCCCCCTTCTTACCAGGTGCTACCGATTTGCTCTTTTGCAGAAGTGTTTTCATTGTTACTCCCTGGAACTTAAGTAGAAGAAAAAGGATAAAAATTGAAACATCGGCCAGCCAGCAGAGCCCCCTGTGTCCACATCCTTGTTTTTTCTTTTGCATATCATTTTGCAATAAAGAAAAGAGAAAGAAAAGAAACCAATGACTAAGCAGTTGATAGGGTTGAAAGTCACCCTTCCAATCACTCCTGAAAAATGAGATGATCAGGATCACGGCCTTGGTGGGAAGAAGAAATCCCAGCAAAGATTTCTGCCAATGAGAAATTACCCCACCCTGCAACTCCAGAAGAAATACTGAAAGAATCTCTTCATCCTGTTTCCTGCATAGAAGGATCTGAGCCAAAAATGGATTCGCTCAGCTTCCAAACCTCATATTGGGTCCCACAACACTGTAGGGATTCAGATGACAGATCACAGCAACCATCACAAATGAAAAGGCCCTGTTATATTTGGTTCCCCTTCAGTTACTCACTTGTTGAAGTTAAGTTTATCATTCAATGTTAGTACTTAGAATTCAGACATTGAACCTGTTACAGTTCTATATGCAGGCATATTAAGGGTGTATTTAGCTTGTGCCAATGGCTCTTTTTGTGAACAAATACAATTTCTTCAGAGTTTTCTATCACTGGAATACCTCCTGGGACTTCTAGGGCTGGGTTCAATGATGATTTTATTAAATAAACTATGGTTTATAAATTATACTGGTTCACACTTTGCATTAAACCATAAACTATAATTTATGAAGCACATTGGCTGGATTCATACATAATATATTAAAATACAAACAAGTAAATTACATTTAGCTTAGCATGGTTGTATAACCATGACTTTGGAGTCAGAGAGCTATAATCTCATGCTATGCATGGTTGCCTGAATAACAATCTTTCTGTGTGGAATTTATATACAGTTGGTAATGTACTGTTAGTGGTGTTAAGTTAAATCATACTGTATGTTCTATAAAAATATGGGTAGGATGCCACTGTTTCAAAGGCAGTAGTGTTTATATTCCCTCTTCTACTGAATTAGCAGAAAGGGTTAAATCAGGCCTAGTTGCATTATTGATAAGACAATGGCCATGGAATGAAGAGGTGCATGATATTGCTTAGGTGACCCTGCCTCTCGTCTGTTCCTACCTAGTTCATTATTCTGCCAGAGTTTAGTACTGCACCAACGTATCTTTACAAATATAGTTGTCTCGCCGACCCTTTTGCTAATTCCTATAGTTCCTCAGCTGGCAGATTTTCTCCTACAGTTTACTCAGCTTGTCTAAAGATTTAACAAAAGTTCCAATTTTTGAAGCAAGAGGTTTGTTGTTCCTCCTTATCCATCATCCTTTTAAAAATGAAACCCCCCCCCCCAAAAAAGCTTAGGAAATGAACATCACACACACACACACACACCTTAGAAGAGTTATCAGTAGCACATTGTTTTATAGGAATTTTCCTCATCTCATTTCCTGCTGTTTCTCTATTTCCAGCCGAGCTGCATTTCAAGCCTACAGTATGTTCACCCCACCCCAAAGAGTTGTTGCTAAGAGAAAATACAACAATACTGGCAACAGTCTGAGTAATCAGAAAAGGGCCTTTTTGTTTTGCAAAAAGTGTTTTTTTCTCCCACATGAGTGAACATACAGGGTTTGCCAACAAACACACATTTCTTAAATTAGGGGAAAAAAATAATGCCAGAACCTGCTTTTGTTTAACTGCAAAAACTTATTTACTCAATAAGTGCTCTTGGAAGGCAAAAGTATCTTCCAGAGGTCCATATTTGCCTCTGAAATCCCGTTATTTTAAAGGGCTTTCACTCTTCTCCAGTCTTAAAGTTATAGTGCCATTGCTACTCTCTGTTCATTTGTAGTCCTAACCTGCAAGAGATAATGGATACAAATAACTGTTGTTGTTTTCAAAAAATCCAGACTCTTCCAGCTTAGAGCTAATATTCTATCACTTCACAAGCCATCCTTTGGCTCCTGCTCTTTGGAAAGTTGGCTATTTGGCTCTTCTGCCTGCCCTTCATGCAGAGGCAGTTATAGAAACAAACAAACATTCCATCTTCCCCCTGCTCCCAAAAGAGAAAACAGAAGTGAGTGATTCAGATTCTAAAAGCAACAGTATACCCAACTCTGTTAGGGCTGAAATGAGGAATTCGGACTGATTTGCATCCCTGAGGAAAGTGATCCTTATGTGGTAATTTCAGAAATGGTACTCTTGACATGGAGAGATCACTGCTTGGGAAACACTGAGCTGGTGTCATAGTCCCATTCTAGCTTATCCCTATAGACCAATGTATCTCAGCCATGGCAACTTTAAGATGTATGGACTTCAACTCCCAGAATTCCCATCAGCCATGCTGACTGGGGAATCCTGGGAGTTGAAGTGCACACATCTTAAAATTGCCAAGGTTGAGAAGCTCTGCTATATACTGAAGGATCCAGTTCCATTTCAGACAGTTCTGGGGGATGTCTTCTCAAACCTGACCCCCACTCTATTAATGAGGCGGCTATGTGCATCCTGTTCCATGTTGGGGTCAGTGATGCCCAATAGTACACAGAAGAGTTGCAGGTGATGAAGTGTGAAGGCAAGAGGCTTTAGCAGAGTTCTAAGGGCAAATCTGATTGAAAATGGTATGGGCATCATTACAACACCTGGGCTATGGCAGACAGGGACATTTCCTCTCTGATCACATATGTGGAAAATCGACCAATGGCACCTTGAAGGTTTTCAGCCTATTAGAAACAATTTACATTATCCATAAAATTGCTGAGTTTTGTGTTGTGCTTGATGCTAGGACAGAGTGCCATATTCAAGCTGTTTTGTACCTTATTTAAAAAATGTATGTGGATCAGTTTCACTATTTGTCACTCAAGGAAATGGAGTTTCTATATCTATTGCTCCACTGCTTATCTGTTACATCTTTTTCTGGCTTGGCTTCTAAAGACTTTTATGTAACCAATGATTGCTGAAATAGACGACACCACTCTTCAGCAGCAGAATTCCTTTCAGGAGGCAGTGATGAAAACTTTGCTTAGAAGCCATGCATGGACCCAACCAATCTGAACATCTATAGGTCCAATACTTATTTCTCCTGGTTCTATCAGATGATGTGTTTGGGAGGCATCTACTTGACTCCTTGGGAGCTGTCCTAGTCAGTTATACAAAGTTTGTTGCTCTCTCTCTCTCTCTCTTTCTGAATGAAACTGTGGGGGAGTATCATACAAAAGTTTTGAGTTAGTGGCTACCAGTATATAACAATATTCAGCTATGTTTCTGTATTCAGAAACTCAAGATAGGATAGTTCTTGGGGTTAGACAAGATGGGGTTCCTGGTGATTCTGAAGGATGGCTTGAGAAATTGCCTGATCAGTATAGCATTGCATTTCTGCTTACAGACCAGATTTGTAGGTTGGATGTGTTCTTGGATCCAACATTAATGCTGTATAGCCACATGCCATTTGTAAAATGATCCTTTCATTAGCTTATGCTGCTAATCACCTGGAGGAGAAGCTCCTTGTAGCAGTGATACATGCACTAGTGTCCTCAATTTTGGATTATTGCCATGAACTCTGTAGAAGGTATCCTTTGAAAATACTTTCCAGGCTGAATTTGAGCTCATTACAATATATATAACCTTACATGATTTGGTCCCAGATTATTTGCAGGAGCATCTAACGTCATACAGATCATCCTGAACTTTTAGATCTTCAAAGGGGCACTTTTTATATGGATCCTCTTAATATCAACCACCACCCCCATCATTTCCATGGCTGTGCCTAGACTATGGAACACTTTGTCTCTGGTTCCTATTTCTTATAAATTAGAAGGCGGCTGAAAACCTTCCTTTTTATGCATACCTTTTAGGGTTTAAAGAACTTTTTAGTGTTTTCAGTTTGGTTTTAATAATTTGCATTTTTATTTACAAATCTTAGACCACAGAAGTGTGTGTGTGTGTAGCAGCTACCAACAATGTAGCAATTTTTTCACATAAAATAACATTAAAATGTTGAAGAGTATGAAAAATTACATGACAACAATGTAGTATTGAGGTAGACTAAGTGATTCATCATAGCTCAGTGTAGTATTGAGGCAGACTAAGTGATTCATCATAGCTCAGGAACAGTGCTGAGTTTGCTTTAAATCCTATTGTTCTGAGGTTTTGTAACCAGTTTAAACACTAGATGGATATAGCATGTGTCATCTCTGATGAATACTTCATTTTTTTTCTTCCACTAGAGCAGAGCGGTCCTAATCTTATTGGGTGTGCCCCTTTGCCAACACAATGGAGCACTACTGATGGGGTGGCATGCCTACTCTGGAGGCCTCAGATAGACTTGCTGGAATTGGGGCACCAACATTCCGCTGTTTGAACCTCTTTTTAATTCAAATCCTTTTTAATTCAGTTTTTGTAGCAAAACTTCACTCTGGCAACTTAATTCCTTGCCCCTGCATTCAGTGCCACGGAGATAGAGCAACCTGGCCATTGATAATCTATAGGGTTTTGGATGCCATAAGGACTCTCCGACAGATCTTTTCTTCTCTCAGCTAACTACATAGGACTGATGTATAGTTCACACATGTATATTGATATAAGTGGTTCCTTTTTTCAGGCAGCTTTATTTAGCAAAAACGAAAGTAGATGGTTGAGCATGTGATATATGAGAGCATACAGGCCTGCTTTTTTGCCAAACGAAGCAATATTTTCAGCCCACTATAATGCAATATATACTTTTACTTGCATAAATCAGGCACAAATTCTGAAAAATACTTTTCTGACAGAAGAGAACTCAGCAGGATTGCTATATTTCAGTCAACCTAACCGGTATCAAATAACCTCCAAAGAACACATACCTATTAGGTTTGTGAAACTCTACAATAATATTTGTTACAATGATTACCAAACAAATATTTTTTGAAATTCAAAGTATGGTGGAGCTTGGGACTTTTAACTCTAAAGCATATTTTTTTAATACCACATCAATTAGAAATAACACATGCTTTGCATATGCAGGGCTAGCTTGCTGCTTAAGAGAATGTGGTTCTTGATTCAAATGTCATATTTTTATGAATAGGAATAGCAACCTTTAGCCTCACCTCCTGAGTTCCCCAACTATTCATCCATTAAATGGCCTACTAGTATATACTGCTTGGAAATATAATAAAAACTGCCAGCCTTCATGAGAACCATTCAAATGGCAGCCTAAGCAGTTTCTGCACAGAACAGGGCAGTCCTTTGCTTCAAGCATGAAAAGTCTTAGCTTGGTCCAATGTATATATGAGGCAGCCTATACAAGAAATATATGCATCCTTTCCATCTCTAGTTCAAGACTTGTGTTAGTGATTTTTGTTGGCAAAGAGACAGATATGGTTTGCAGTTGCATTTGTAATGAGCCTGCTCCTGCCATGGTATCTCACTGGCTGTTCACATACCCATGTGTTCAAGTAGGTACACAACAGCCATACTTACTTTGTTGATAAGTACCTGGGAATTGAATTCTAAAGCCTCTGCAGGGAAATAGGTGGAAAAGGCTGGAACAGATATTTCTCTGAAGGCGCAAAGCGTTCCATCTCATACAGCACAGGTCCATCTATGTTAAATGGACAATACCCTGTTCTTGTTTTACCATTGGCTATTAATTGCTATATCGGTTATTGCAGTTTATCTGTTTGCATGACATAATTGAAAGGCAAAACATTTTTTTTAGCTTGGCGCATTGTATGAATGCAGCTTATAGGCTTAGTATGTGGTTTAGTGTGTTATTAGAACCCAGAGATAGTTGGATTGAATAAAACGTAGTACGATTAACTAAGGATAAGCATGCTGTGCAAACGCAAAGTTTATCTACTGTCAAGCCCCACAATCTCACAGCTACGTTGCAGGAATACTGCATTTTGTTCCACCGATGCCAATTCATCGTCTCCAGCTTTTTTCCCTCTGAGGACCCTTTTGAGAAAGCCTGTTACACAACGCTACAAAACTACACACACAAAGACAATACAATAATATATTACAGAATGAGCCACAAATAGAAATGTTTCTTTGCAGAAGTTCCTAACTCGAGTCTGCAACATTCAACCATGAACTGCTTGGGTGAAAGGACATGAAAGCTGACATACCAATTCAAAACACTTCTTTACATGTTCAGAGGTCAGAAAGCCATATGCATCAAGGTGTGGATACTTTATACGCACATATTAGTTCTCGTACTTACACTATGTATAGATGGAAGCACGTACAACTCTTACTTCCAGATCACACTCACAACAATCCTCTGAAGTTAGTTGGGTTGAGAGCGAGCAGCTGGTGAAAGTTGAGACTTGACCGCTGCCTCTGAAAGAAGTCGTCCGTCATTAAACTAAATGAATATTTTTATTACGGCCATCGACCAGAATTTCAAACAGAAACACATTAAAAAAATAAGAATAAAGTAAAAACAAAACAAGATAAAACATTACAATTGGTGGTCAGCGGACAATCCAAGTCTGCCTAATTTTACAGGCAGGATAACAAAATTTAACTACACCCAAGGAGACTGACTCATACTGATCAGATAACTGTACATAAAAAAATCAGAGGTAAGGAGTTTTAAGACGAGTCCTCGAGTCCTTATAAGAGAGGGCACAAGATGCATTTCAATAGCACCTTGGGCTTATTAACTGTGGCCCCCGACGCGCAGGCACGTCTATCGAAAGACGAACCAGAAAATCCTATTTTTGAGGACCGACTTTTCCCCCTACTATCGAAGCAGATCTCCAAATTCCCGCCCCTGCAGCACACTCTAGTG
This sequence comes from Python bivittatus, assembly GCF_059951505.1. Taxonomy (NCBI): domain Eukaryota; kingdom Metazoa; phylum Chordata; class Lepidosauria; order Squamata; family Pythonidae; genus Python; species Python bivittatus. The sequence goes on along the minus strand of NW_028277074.1, from coordinate 39,462,038 downwards.
CCTCAGCAGCACTCACAATCAACTCTAGGCGGTTAACTCCACCAGCACCCTTTCCCTCCAGCCGTAAAAATTCCAAACGCGCCACACCCCGCCGCGCTCTCGCCCGCGGGTTTCCTATTACGGGGACACCGTGACTCAACGTTCGTGTCTTCCCTCGCTCGACATCGCGGCGGGGGGGGGGGGAGCAGACATCTCCTCCGCCCTCCTCATTGGCGGCTGACCCCTAGCTCCTTCGCGGGATTGGCTGGTCGGCGCCTGGAAGGCAGCCCCCGTCGCTCAAGGGTTCGATCCTGTTTTCGCTGCAGGTCCCTAAGTTGGGGCTGTTGTGTTGCGGGTGTTACGCCAAAGTTGGCGCTCCTTCAGCGAGGGCAGGGAAGAGAAAGCGGCGAGAGGAAAGAAGAGGCGGTCGCTCTCCTGGCGCTTGCCCGGGAGGCGCTCTGGGCGTCGCAAAGTTTGCCTCGAGACTTGGACAGAAGCAGCTGTTAAAAGGCACCCGACAGCATGGGGAGACTCGGCCTGAGCTGCTCCGTAGCGCTTCTGCTGCTGGCGACCCTTTGCAGAGGTAAGACAGAGGTTGCTCGGGCCGGTTTTGTTCCCACCGTTGGCGGCCGCCCACGGAGTTGGGTGTGGTCGCTCGGAGAATCTCCCTCTGGACGCTTGTTATTTTCTTCAGCCCGGCGGTTTCTTTCCTCGGTCCTCCCTCCTCCCGCGCCTTCGCTCTGGTCCTGAAACAAAGCTTGGGATAGAGGAAGAGAAACAGGGAAACGCCTCTACGGATTCTTTTATCGATGAACGGTTTGGATCCAGCCCTCCTGCACTCGCGACTGGAAGCTTTACGCGGCAGTGCCCGCGAAGCGTTCTTGGCTGAGCGAGGAACGGAGAGGCTGTTTATAAGCGCTTAAAGAGTTTCCTTTTTTTAAAAAAAGTCAAGTTCCAAGGCTCGGTTCAATACGGAGAGAAAAAAAATACACACACACACACAACATCCTGGTTGAGGGATGGAAGCTGGGCCACTTCCCTAGCATACCCCCCCCCCCCCCACGCCGAAGGAGATGGAATGAGTGCCAGATGGCTGAGAGACATTTATGGCTCACTGGAGTGGAATTGCGCATTTTTCCTTCAGGGTTTTGTAATTCATAGGACTATAAGCAGATTAAGACCTGGCCACAAGATAAATCAGTGTTTTTTGCTTATAGCATTCGTTTTGATAGCATACGATGAGCAGTTCCTACTGTCAGGGTCCCATTTAGAACTTCAGTATACTTGGCTTAGGAATTTGAAGTTATTGTCCAGCAGAATCCACTTATTTTTCAACTTTGCACTTGGAATTATTGTACATAGCAGCCATAGTTCAACACAACCAAATTGTGTGAACCCCATTCATTGTATAGTCAACATAGTATGCCACAATCAAATCGTATTTGTGATGGCAAGAGCATTGATTTGCTAGGCCAGACTGCAGGTTATGACATTTGAATCTGTAGATTGTCAGAGGGGTCAGAAAAAGAAGTAAAACCAAAGGGAAAACTTCGAAAATCTGCAGAGTGAAATGTTACATGCACAATCTTACATTAAATGTCAGTACAATTGCATTTCAAGAAAGTATGTCCCAACTGAGTTCTGTGGATTAATAAGTATTTCTCCAGAGCTGAGATTTTAGTCTGTTGCTGTAAAATGACATGGATTTTTGCAGGAGGTTAATCATTTTATTATGGCATTTATGAACTTCTCAGTGTCTGTAAAGTATTATCCTGAATGTGTTTGTACATGCACATGTGATTCAGAGTGGGATCGGAAGGAAGTAATCACATTACAATATTTTAACATTTGCTGTTGATAACACAAACAACTTGACAATGAATAAATTCATTGTGCTATTTTTGTCTAATCGCTTTTTGAAGTTTCTTTGCTCTATTATGATCATTTTATTAAAATAATGTCCTAGAAAGCTAAAGTATTGTCTCACTGGGCTTTAATTTTGGCATTTCTGATGTCATACTTTTCTCCTTTTTATATACTTAGGATTCCTATTTACTACTGCTTTAGACTCAGTAACACTTGCATTGAAAAACGGTAGACAGGAATTGAGGTGGTACTGGTTATGCAATGTTCAGTATAGTTGAATGACATTGTAACTTACTAGTATGGACTGATTATGGCGGCTAGCCACAGTCCCTGGACTGGTTTATTTGGAAGTCATGTCTTATGACTAAGGGAGTCATAATGCAAGAAGAGGAAAAAAGATGCAGCTTCCTCAGGAATTTGGAATGTGAGCAGGAAGTTTTCCAACCCAGAATTTCCTTTGCATTTGTGAAAAATGCATCAGTGCAGTTGAATGCAGCTGTTTTGCTTTGCCTTTAATAAAATGACCTGCAAGTATTTTTAGGATATCGCAATATTTTCAGTCTATAGATTAAAAAAAAAAAGTTAAAAGAGAAACATTAAAAATCAGATATAAGAAGTAGGAGTAATCATTTGGGGGGGGAAATTATCTACATTTAAAAAAAAACATGATTTTTACTTTCAGAGGACAGAACAGTAATTAGGGTACAAACTGCATAGATTTTTCGTATTGTATCTTAAGATAGAGTAAGAAGCTCACCAATGCCTTTTGTAGCATTATAACAGAATGGGGGTGTGCCAAGTTGACTTCTGAGTTCTTTTGGGCTAGCACATGAAGCATTGACTCTATTGATACCAAGATATTTAGAACTCTTTTTCATGCTTTTTTCCTTTGAACTGTTTGCAGTTACCAATCATTTCAAAAAAGTTACCAGCTATGCAATTTTAATATAAAAGCAAGTCATTCTGATCTAGTATTTTGGGCTGCATAAGATAAGAATACCTAGGGAAGCCATGCATTTTAAGCCTAGGTAATTTATATGAAGCCTGACTATAGAGCAATTGGCTTGTCACTTTTAAACACAAGATCATACATTTACATTTCTGCAATAAACTTTTTTGATTCAAAAGTCAAGGGGTAGATCAGGCAAGCAAATAAGGAAATAAGCAAGAATTACCATTTGCAAATAAAGCTTTTTTTTTTACTTAAAAAAGTAGATTTGTCATTTGAAAAGCCCCTAAATTATTCGTGCTGATTATAAAAATTCCTTCCCTGTTCAGTCAGTTCTCCTGCATAATTCTGTCTCGATGGTATTGCTGTCCTAACTCCATAAGATTAAGCTTTGTTTTTTCAATATTTTGAGAGGTTTGATTGAATTGCTCATTGTAGCTGCTTTGAAATTAAATCATTTAATTATATATTTTCAAATGTTTAGTTGTATGCCCACTTTGAGATTGTTAAAATGTGGGATATGCATTTTATAAAATAAAAAGATGCAGATATTAACAGTAAGAGTTTGATTGTATATACTTACTTCCTAAATACAGCATATATTCAGGGAAAAAAACTTCAAAAAGTTATCTTTCCATAGTGAAGAGAAGGGTAATGGATGAGCATAAATATAACATGTAATAATTGTGAGCTTAGCAGATAAATATTCAGTGTTTGCTTTTAAGGGCCTAATTATAGTACAAGAAAACTGGTGCCAAAAGGCCAGCTTCTATCAAAAGATAAGCTCTTAAACAGTTCACCCAGAACTGACTTGGTCAGCAACCGTTTGATTTCTTCAGTTAGCCAAAAGATGTCTGGCTGTAGATAAGTTGTGTTTGCTTTATGTACTTATTCTCAGGACTGCAAATAATCTACCTGGTTCAAAAAAGTATATTTCCACCTTCCCACTTAATGGGGTATAGTCCACTTTTTGGGGGAAGAATGGAGAAGTGGTAGAAGATTGCATTATTGAATTGTAAGCAGCAAGGCAGCAAAATGCTGCACTCCTGCTTGGAATACATAATAAAGTTTAAGCTGAAAACAAACTCCAGTGGCCCCAGTACCCACAATAGGGAGAGTATTACTACACTATAATCCATTGTGAATAGCTTAAGCTGTTATTCATGTGCTTTATCTTCCTTGCCTTTCTGCTTTTTACCCTCTTGAATTGTCTCTACTAACAATCCTGTAGTAGATTTGTTCTCTCTTTCAGCAGGCAAAAAAGAACTCTTGAACTCAAAAGCAAAAGTAGCTTGTTCCCAGTGTTGCTTAAGGCAAATCTTTGCAAGCCTTATTTATATGAACAAAAAACGCTTTTGCCTTTCTCTAGAAAATACTACCTTGGACATTTGTTATCATGAGCATATACATGAATCCTATTTTTGATGACATAGATATAAACAAGATAAATTTAGGGACATAATGCAGCAAACTTCATGAAGGTGATATCTCTTGATCTGACTGTGGCTATAATCAGCTGCTCTGGATGAGGCAAAAAGGCTGATGTATTCTTGTATCAATTCCTTTACAGTGATCAACAGTAAAGGGAGCCCAAAATCAGTATAAGAGCAGAAGACTAGCTTCCTGCTTTTGTTGCTCAGCACCCCCCACTCTTGGAAGTAATACTGTATAACCATAATTTCCTAGATAATCTTCACAAATAAGGAAAATTAACAAGAAACTCCAAATATGCCTCCTTAAGTTCCTTGATGTAAAAAAAAGCAAGATATAAACTAAAAAATAACTTTACGACCAATGCCCACAGTTATGACCATCACAACATCCCTCAGTCATATGATTGCTGTTATAGTCAGTATGTGTTATCCTGTGCCTGACCTGTTGTTTTTCTTTTTTTTCCCCCTTGCAGAGCAGAGATCGGAGAGGAAGGGATTACAAGAGAGTAAGCAGGCACACAGTGGGAAATACACATCAAAAGCAATGTGGTGGCATCAGCAGCTTCGAGTGCTAAGCAAACAAGTCTGGGGTATTCCCCACTGTGTGCCTGCTTACTCTCTTGCAGTCTGTTCTCCAATCTCTCCACTCTGCAAGGGGGGAAGAAAACTGGCCAGGCACAGGAGAGATTGCCTACAGAAATCACTTTTTTTTCTTCTTCTTCTTCCCCCCTTTGCTTAATGACAGAGGCGCCAATCCCAATTTTGGTTGCTAAACAAGGATTACCGTAAAGTTATGTTTCTATTACCTAAGAAAATGGATTATATGGCAGGGAAGAACTTGCTGTTACATGGTACATTACCCTTTTAAACTTGATAATTCACTGGAGTGTGGAGTTAAAAACAATCTGTAGAACTGCCAGTCAGTTTTATTAATAGGAGTTATCTGAGCATTTTCAAAAGAAAATTCATTGCGCCAAGAATGGATAAGAGTTTGCTTGTCCATGTTTTCCTGTGGAGGTGATTTTACCTTAGTGATGAGCCTCCCATTTTTCAGTCAGTTTGAGGAGCAAAGGCAGTTTGACTATATGGGGTAGACACTAGTCCATGTTGTCTATAACAGACTTCCCTGATCTGGAGGATTCCATGCTAACTGGAACTTTTGGAAGAGTGGAAGATAGTAGTCTGACACGTTTGAAATAGTTTCAGTTTATGAAAGGATGGTCTATATTGACAGTTGCTTGTCACAATTTTGATACAGCCACTCCTCATTTAGCAACCATTCACAAATATTACGGTAATAAATGGTAATATAAAATTCATTTTCCAACCCATGCACACATTTGCACCTGACAACAAAAGCTTTCAGTGTGAAACTAATTAAGGTCTGGTCAGTTTCAGGCAGCAGTGCCAGCCCAGGGGACTCTAATTAACTGTTAAGGTCACAGAGCTGAGCTTGTAAACTTGCAGTTAGCATTTTTTAGGAAAGCACTGTGCAGTGGAGAAAAGCAGGTCAGAAAGAGATAGCTCAATCAATCAATTTTATTTCGCTCATAGACCAGCATAGAAAGAGATAGCTTGTTTAGGCAATCTTTCTGCTCTACAAGGAGGGGGGAAGAAAAAAACAGGTCAGGCACAAGACTAGAGATCTTTATCTGAATGAGATGGCAACAGTGATTTTCCAACCCCCTTCCTCACTGTGTGTCTCTCTCTGTCACTGTTCGTTTAGCAACTGTTTCACTTAACATCCTGGTTGCTGGAATGGAACTTGGCCGCTAAACAAGGAGACGGTGTAATAATTTTTTTCATAGCCCTACAAAGAGATGGTGGGAATTATACTTTACACACATGTTCTATATTCCTCATCTATGACAATGTAATATTTGCATTTATACATTTCAGTTGTTACTTGCAGTTTTGAATATATAGAGACAGTAGGAAAGAAAATAGATTCCAAAGACAGGAAATAATAATGTTACCTTTGCAAAATACTTACAATAACCAAAAGAGACAAATGGAAAAAAAATAGACCAACCTATTTTTAAGGTTTTTCTTAATGTTATGTTAAAGGCTTAAAGTATGAAGTCTTCTTTCAAGTAAATTTAGTTGAAAGGAGCAATGTTGTGTTTGAATCCAAGGGAATTAATTTTCTGTATTGCTTATGAGAGAAGATAGCACCTTTGGGGTCAATATTTTCATATCCCTGTTGCTTCATCTCTTCAGTAATCTGATGGCTTTAGTTCCCTTCCTCCAAATCTGTGTTTCAAGATGGAATGCAGGATTAAAAAACAGATCATCCCACATAGTGCATGGGCCTTGTTGGAATTCAGAACGTATACAGAGGTCATCCACTTGGAGAAATTGGAGTTACAATAACAAAATATCCATTAGTGCTTAAACTGGAACTTCTTAAATGGGTTCTATGAATGAACCCCATATGGATTAGGATCATATCTGTTTTATGATAATTAAACAGAAAAACGTCCTGCTTTTTTTAAAAAAATAAAGAGAGCTTCCAGTGATGGAATCATTAGTTACCGAGAAGTGATTCCAGTTCTGTGGTCATTTTGATTGCTCTTTTCTGCAACTTCATAAACATTATAATTCCAGTATATTTTGGAGGAGAAGTGATCAGAACTGTATGCAGTCTAAAAGATATATATTACAATTTCCATTTTATTGCCATTTCTCCTAGTTTAGATCCTATTATTAACCTTTATTTACTTTTCCTCCAAGTACTGTATATTATTTTTAAATTTTATTAGTAAATTTAGGGCTACCTTTCTGCTTTTTAAATGAAAAACAAAACAGTTGTCAGCCTTCTGAGGTAGGCAAGGCTTGGAAACAAGTTGCTAAGTACTGTGGAATGTGCTTTAATGCAGTTAGGGTATTGTAACAGAAATAATATTAGCCAGAAGTTGTACAGAGTACTATGTAACTCAAACTCCACTGCAAATTTAGTGACAACACTCTCAAACTGCAAACCTGGTCTTTCTGGAGGAATGTAGTCCTATCCAAAACAGGTTTTGCTTCAAACTCCAAATTCAATTTTCTCCTTAACAACAGCACTTATTTTCTCTAGATTTAATTTCAGTTTGTCTTCTCTTATCCAGCATGTTATTTTGATTAGGTGAAGTTCAGGGGTACTGCATAAGGGACATGGTAAAACCCTGTGAAACACTATAAATCAGCAACTTAGATATAATTCAATATCTGAAAGAAACTTGGCCACTTTACTCTTTGTGCTCTCAGAAATTTTATGAGCAAACTAAAAAGTGTCAGTCTCCATAGAGATTCACAATAGAAATCTGTCCATTGTCCTTTATTTTTTACTTTCAGTAGTATTTCACACCTTGAAAATATTGGCCTCCCAGCTTGGGAGTCTTAGCTATATTTGTTTTTATCATTTATACTAAACAAAGATTAGATCAATGGATTTCAGAAATGACTTGAAGGAGTTATTTTTCAGGATAAAAAGTTTATATCTGTGCATAAATTTCTTTCTTTTTTCTTTCTTTGCTTGATCCTACTGTTAGATGTACTCTAACAACACTGCAGTGAAGTGTTGAGTCATCCTAACTTCACTGTATGTTGCTGCAGAGCTGATTATACCATGCTGCTTGGCACCGTATATAAACATCCTGCCAGGGTTTATTTGCCTCATTGGGACAAATGATGCTTCTACATTTCTGCTTTGTATGAAATGACTAATGCTGTTACAAGTTGCTGTTATTCTTATGAGTCATCCTGGTAGCTAGACTGTCCATTTTAAAACCTCTGAAAAGTTTTAAAGTCTGCTAACCCTTTTCAAGAAATAATTGGCAAAGGTGTTTGTTTAGGATAAGAGAGACCAGCACTATCTTTTTGATTTGTATTCTGCTACATTGCAGATGACCACTAAGTTTTGAAGAGAAATTTAAGCGAACAAATTAAATTAAAACGCTATTTTTCATCTCCTTTCAAAAGTAAATTGGAACATTGTAATCATTTTATTAATATCATTATCTTGGTTCCTTTTTTACTACATGAAAGAATATTTTTGTATAGGTACTTTCGTTTTGAAAATTAAACTTCAGTAAAGAAATGTGCTAGGATATATGGTGATGGTAGTAAACCAGTTTTCACAGTTAAATCAGACACATTGCAAAATTGCAGAACAACTGAAAATAAGGAAGACCTATTTTTTATCCTCATATGTTACTGCATTGTTAACTGTACTGAAAATAAGCAATGGGTTTAAAAACTTGCTTGCCCTGTAAACCTTACTTCATTTAATTTTTAAAAGATCCTTTTATTTAAAAATTAGATGAAAAAATATGTTTTAAACTGCATGAGGAGGGCTAAATGAGGAACCTGTAGAAGAATTAATGGGATTAAAAATAATATAGATGAAATTATTTGGGATTAAACTAAAGTGAGGAATGCTGAAAGAAATATTTTGGTGATTTGTATGGATTGATGGTGATGCATAAAAGAAAAATGATTAGCGACCAAAGAATATTAGCGACCAAAGAAAAATGTTAAGGATTTTCATAAAGGCTGTGAGATTGTTAAACAGTTATAAAGCTGTAGGTGTAGATGGCATAAATTATAGAAATTGGAATTGGAAAAAATGCCATTATTATTCCCCTCTATGAAGGGAAATGTAGCAAGGCTGGATACAAAAACTACAGGGGAATTATTTTGTTTAATATGTCTAGGCTTGGCAGAATTCTGACTGAAAGAGGTATCTTTGAAAAAGAGGGGGAAAGGGGGAGTGGAAGTAAAGTATGACAGGCAGCTTGTCTGCAGACCAGATTTTTGCTCTTCTATATTCTTAGAAAATATATGCATGTGAGAAAGCTTGCTATATACAGTATTTGTTGATTTAGAGAAAGGTATGATAAAAGAAGTAGGCTTTTCACTTAGAAAATATATGCATGTGAGAAAGCTTGCTATATACAGTATTTGTTGATTTAGAGAAAGGTATGATAAAAGAAGTAGGCTTGCATTAAAGCAAACTCATAATTGGTTGTGTAATGTGATAAGAGCAGTATAAAAGTAATGAAAGTAAAGCCTAGATGAAAATAAGTTGAATGTTTAGTGAATGGTTCAACAGGGAGTAAAACAAGGATGCACACTGTCCTATTGTTCTTTAATGCATGTATGAATATTTGCATCAGGAATGCTTTTAGTGATGTTAGAGGTAGGTTGGTTGGGCGCATGAATGTATATGCCCAGATAAGATATTGCACAGTTGGGTGAGAACCTGAATGATTTACAGTAAATATTATACTGCATGATGCAACAAGAAGAATGGATGTGAAAATGAATGCAGTTGCATTTGACAGGGAAAATGGAATGAATTATTAGAAGTTACTCAAATTATGAAAAACTAGAGCAAGTAGATTAATTTGGGTACCTTGGTAGAAAGTTTATTAATAACTGCAAAAGAAATGGAGGAATTTAAGATGTGTGAATGCTTGTTAAAAAGGTAGGGAGTAGTATATGGTATATTGAATATAGTATTCAATATGTATGTTGACTAAATAAAATGGGAAATTAACATGCTGCAAAGCACAGTTTTAAAGTATTATCTGTATTTTGAACAATACCTCTATAGCTTCTGTAAATCCTAAAGGTTTCCTTAGAAAGTGGAGCAAACCAGTTTGGTCTAATGGTTAAGGCACCAGGCTAGAAAGCAGGAGATTGTGAGTTCTAGTCCTGCCTTAGGCATGAAAGCCGGCTGGATGACTTTGGGCCAGTCACTCTCTCTCAGCCCAGTTCACCTCACAGGGTTGTGGGGAAAATAGGAGGAGGAAGGAGTATTAGGTATGTTCGCCACCTTGAGTTATTTATAAAAATAATAAAGGTGGGATAAAAATCTTTAAAAAAAAATAAAATGATAATTGGCTGTTGCCAGTGATTTGCTTGGGATTATGCCCACTTGCTAAGAAAAAAAAACAAAGGTAAAGTTAGATCGTAGAGAGAATCCTGAATCATTAGAGTGGATGGTGCCTTTCTTGCTCCTGAAAACTTTATTTCCTAAAGACCCACATTTTCAGCCAACTTTTGTTTTGAAAGTGGAGAGTTAGAAGGATATGCCGTATATTAGTTGTGCTTGAAATGGAAAATAATGTCTTGTTTTGATTCTGAAACATTACATTCCGGAAGTTCTGTTGAACTGTTCTGAATCAGCCATGATTCACCAGAAACAAAAACCTGTATTGTGTGATACAATAACCTGCAGGGAGGTCAAAGTAATTTTATGGGCTAAGTAGGACAAGGCTAGTGCATGTCACCTGCTACTCTTCTTCAGAGACAAGGAGACATGGTGCCTGCTTGTGCCCCAAAGTTCTTGGCTCGCTCCTTCCTTCCTTCCTTCCTTCCTTCCTTCCTTCCTTCCTTCCTTCCTTCCTTCCTTCCTTCCTTCCTTCCTTCCTTCCTTCCTTTCTCCTGTCTCTCCACACTTGTTGCCACCATCACCACGAAAATCTGTCGGCCTTAATTGTTTCTGCTCTTGCTTCCCAGTCACTTCTGCCTGCATTATCTGTTTCATTTCATATGCTATCTAAACATTCACACTTCAGTTTGGGCACAAACCATTGTGCCCAATTCATGCCTGACCATTTTTGCTCATCCTTACTGATAAGATTATAAGGTTCTACCTCCCAAGTAGAGTTAAGAATGGAAAAGTTGATATATAGCGAGCTCCTGTATTATGAGGTATTCATTCTTAGGTGTCTGATTTTTCTGTGGCATGGGCCTGATTTTCACAACCCAGATAGTAAGGGCATAAAAAAGGCTCTGTTAGACTAGTTGGAGAAGGCATATAGTTTAAAGTTCTCTTCTCACTGATCCCTGATTGGTTTATAAACAAAAGTTGTGGAAGTATTTTGACTGAACACTCTTGATCATGTGTAACGTAGTTAATGTTGGAAATATAGGTATATCTACTTTTTGGCATGACTGATGAGTGAAGATCAGTTGCTGATTGATTGCTGAACATCTGACAAGATTAAACACCCAAGTATATAGTTTCATTTTGGCTTCATGTGTGGTGCATCCACCAGCAGAATGGTTTCCACACTGATATTTATCACAGGGTTGAAGGTCAAAAATCATTTCATAAGAAGATGTGTGAACTGGTTGCTAATTTCTGTTGCTAAAGATAATTCTATTGATGGATGGTTCCTTTCTTTCTCTTCAAAATTCTCTTCAACCCAACAGCTATGAAACAGGAGTTCCCAACTTTTTTTTTACCAGTGGGCACGTTTGGAATTTTGAGAGTGTGTTATGGTCCTCTCACATAATGGTGTCAAGGGTTAGTCTGACCATTAACAAAATAGCAATTTACTGATAAATGAACAAAGCTTTGGCTGTAGTCATCCAACATTTTATTTTCTAAGACTGAGTCTATGCAGCACCTTAGCAGCATTGTTGAAATACAAGTTATGCGCATGGTTGGTGATTTGCTTTGCAGAATGCTTGTATCCCGATCATTGTTTTTAATTAAAATAATCTAAAGCAATAAAACAAAGGCAGGCAGTTTGGCAGGTGTCTGTGAATCTCTGTGGCACCCCCAGCCACAGCGTAAGCAATCTAGTCCGTACAGGATCTGTTATTGATATCCTGTAGTTCCGTGAATGCAATGGCCTATGGTGGTAGTAAGGGTTATTTTCACAAACAGTGGCTCTTTGGAGCAGGGCTACAGCTGTTATGACACTGCAGCCTTCTAAAATGTAGAAGAAAAAAACATTTTTCCCAGTAGCAATATTAAAGGAGGGTGTTTAAATAGAACAATTAATGTGAGGCCAGAGGATTAAACTGGCCCTCTATATTGCTAATCAAAATATTTTATTTCTCTGTGAGAGTGTTAACTTTATAGACATCCAAATGATCATGTACTAAGCATTTTTTTTCAGTTCTATTCATGCAATTCTTTTTTTGTTTTTATTTTAGCTGAGTATATTGGATCTGTTGTCTCAGATTCTGTTAAGGGCATACCAGTTCTCCCTCTTTATATTCCCATTTATGTGGGAAGCAGTGGGAGATTCCTTTGAAGGAAGAACGTTAGAAATAATATAGCCGGTACATGTGAGAGTGTTTTCTGTTATAACCTTTTCCACAGAATTAGCAATCAACTTTGTGAATAAATGCACCAAATGTCTAGCATGTACAAATACATACTGATCATCTTGGTATGTGCTTCATATTTGGGCCATAATTTTGGCATTGTTGTAGTTTGCTGCAGATGCTGCTGGTACTGAATATTAACATCTGTCAGTTAACTGTTTTAGGTGAGTTGATTGATGTTAGTGGGTGTGTGTTATGTGAGCCAATTAATTGCATTAATTTGATAAACTGTCAGGTTTAGTACATTGTATGAACAGAGTCAGGAGTACTGTTTTGAAACATATTTAAGACTTGCAAGAAAGAAGGGGACATTGAACCAAGAGAAGAAATTCTTTACTCATGATCTTTTAGCCATAACTAGATCACTCGGAAGCTATTGCTGGCACAGGTGGTTATTGGCAGGCCATGACGTGCCTACCTGATGCCTCTGCTTTGTGAATTGTGTTGGTTCCCAATAGGTTTCCAGGTGCAAATCAAGGTGTTGGTTATCACTGGATATCAGCCTTTCATAGCATGAGATCAGGTTATTTGAGGGACTATATCCTGTTGTTTTTGCCTGTCTCAGACAGTCTGACAGAGTCAACATGCACATAGTCCCATCAATTAAACAATGTCCCTGATGGCACCCAGGAAGTGGGCCTTTTTTGCCTGCTCTCTGGAACATCTGGTGGGATGTTTAGCTGTTTTCGTTCGTTGCTTTTTCTCTGAACTTTCTTTGTAGTTTATATATTCTCTGTTTATATGTGTGTGTGTGTGTGTATTGTGTGTGTGTAAATCACCCACAGCTGTACAGATTGTGGCAGCCTATAACTAACTAACTAACTAACTAAATGTTGGGTAGAACATGCAAGACAATAATGATTTTGTTTTTGTTTTTATGGAATAGGACAAGGTGATTTTGACTTAAGTGATGCACTTGGAAATGTAGGTAAGTAATTACAATCCTATGACACCTGCAAATGACTTTCTATACATATTTTAGTAATACTAATATTACATTATAATGTAATGTTAGTTAAGTCAAATAATAACCTGACTCTGTTTGAGTTGTATAATGCTGCATTATTTCAGCTTGCTCAATCTAGGTGCCTAAGATCTTCCTGGTTTTAATAGTGCATTTTATTCTGCTAGTAAACTTTAATTTGCTGGCAGGACATCAAATTATGAATGAAGCTCTTCTAAACTAGATAGCATGCTAATTTTTGTAAGGTTTTTAAATATATGTTTGTTATCACGCCTAGGTTTTTTTTAGAAAGTCAGTAATTATATAATCATCACCACCACTAACATGAAAACAACAGACCATGGCTTCTTGAATTCTCTCCAACTCGTTTACCAGTAGTACCTATAGGAATCATCTGTATTTTCTTCTGTGTAATGTAATAAAGTGTTCTGTGTGTTTCTGTGCATGCCTTTTTTTCTCCAGAGATTAGGTGATGGGCATAGCATTGCCTCTCTGTGTGTGTATGTGTCTGAGAGTCTAATAATAATGGACTTTTGTGTGTGTACTTTTCTTCTCCCTGCATATTACATCTATGAGTATATGCATGTGTTCTAAGAAGCATGGGATGGGCCGCATACACCCCATTCTGGGTCATGTGGCCAGGCAGGAGAGAAAGGAGCGGCTTAGATAGGAAGAGTTGAGAGCATTCCAAGCAGCTACCCTGGTTCTTCCTGTAGAGATGGACCGGGGGATGGATGGATGGATGGATGGATGGATGGATGGATGGATGGATGGGTTTGTTTGCTTGTTTCTTTCTTTGTTCCATAGTCCCCAGCTGGATCTGAGCCATTTTTAAACCTGATCTTTTTTTTTTCCTGGTTTCTCTGCTCACTAAATTTTCACTGAATATTCTCTTTGTGTCCATTCTGCTGATGGACAGACAGAAAGTCCCAAAACCCTTCATATAATTTCTTTCCACCTTTCCATTAGGCTGAATAGAATAACAAATTAGAGAAAGTATGGTGAACATGGCTTCTGAAACTCTCTTCAACCTGTTCACCAGCAGTAGCCATAGCAGACATCTGTATTTTATTATGTATGGCACACGAAATAATATGTCTCTGTGTTTGTGATTTTATTTTCCCCTTGTGCTATGTGTGCACTGGGAATCACAGGGTAACTTAATATATATCAGTACAAATTTCCAGGACAGATAAGGGAGGATGGCTTAGAATGGGACAATCAGTAGCACTGTGAGCTATCACCCAACTGCCTTTCATATAGGCTTTGGGAAATTTTTTTCAGGAGTGGGTTTTTTCCCCCCCATAGCCCCAATCTGGATGCAGCCCACTGTCAAACCTGATCTTTCTTTTGCTGGCATCCTCTATCATACCAAATTTGTTCCTCTTCTGTTCATATTTTTAGAGACTTATCCTGCTGAATAACAGAATCCCAAGCCCCTTCACATATTTCTTTCCCAACATCCTGTTGGGGTTGGAAAAGAATTTTTAAAAATCTAATCTGTATCTATTTGTAGATTTAATTATTACAAAGTCAGTTTAGCATCACTCTGTTGCAGGGATGGGCGATTTTATGACTGTGGGACATACTGAAGATTTTTTGGAGCATCAGTGCTTACAGTGACAGAATAATAATGGGTGGGGATAGCTAAGTTTTTCTTGTTTTCTATTAATTCATTGGATGAGAGTATTTTTTAAAAATTGCATTAAGCCTATTTTAATGCTTTCCCACTTCAGAATTACATTAAATTATGCCACCAATTTTCAGCTCTGAAGGGCTACGGAAAAGGATTCAGGGACTAAATGTTTCTCCTGCTCTACAATAACTGATGATTCCAACTAATTATATTCTACTTTTATATTTTAGTTTCTACTAAGAATCCTAGTTCGGTTACCAAAAAGCCAGGTAAGTATAGATTTTTACAGTAAGCATTTTTTGGGGGGGAACAGTTTTGTTTAGTGAATGTGACTACATTTGAACAATAAATAGTTTATAAGTGGTTCAAAATATATGTCTGTTTAGTTTTGAGGAATAGCAGAAGACTAATAGAAGTCCACTTGAAACCAATCTTTGGATTAACATCTTTACCTACTGGCTAAAATTACACCATAACCCCAGTGGACTGACCCATCTAATACTGGCAGATAACTTTGAGACGACCTGGAAAACAGCTATCCAAAAGAAACTGAGTCTCTATGGGTTTTCCAACGATGCCATTTTGGCTTTAGAGTTTGATCAAGCCAGGTCACTATTAAGGCAAAGGATCTTAGATATAGAAGGCCAAGCAGAAACTGCTGTCTTTACCCATAATATAATCGCAAATAACCAAATTCTAGTGAATAAACCAGTCTCATACTTATACCACATTACAGTTCCAAAATTCAGGAGAGCTTTATCCTTAGCCCGATTTAACGCTCTCCCTACAGCTGTTCTAGAAGGAAGATACAGGAAAATCCCTTATGATATTCGATACTGCCCCTGTGGTACGGGTGGCATTGAAACCACAGTTCATGTTCTCTTGTATTGTCAGTTTTATAGGGACATTCACTTTCAGCTGATTACCCCTCTTTTATTTAAATTCCCCGGGCATTCCGATAATTTTTATTTGTATTATTTGTTAAATAATCAAGATAAATCCATTTCTTTAAAAGTTGCAAAATTTTGCTACATAATGTGTAAGCTTCGCCCACAAATGGTTGCTAATAGTTATTGATGAAAGGGGTAATATTGTTGTCTGTTTTATTGTATGTATTTTTATTGTTCAATGACTGAAATAAATATGATGATGACTAATAGAAGTCAAACTGAATATTTATGGTTTGTTGTTTGCTAGTCAATGTATGAGTATTCTCATATTTTCATATTGGTCCTATTTATCACATGATTTGTTTTTTAGCTATAGATTTAGAATAGGGCAGTTTTTTAAAAGAAATCAAATATTTTCATGTACTTCTTAAATAAACTGACTTATTCATGTTCTTAACAGACATTTGTCTTAAACCATCTGGGATTTTTTCCCCCTACTGATATAGGAAAACTCTCAAAATAACTTTTAAGAAATATCAGTGGAGTTCTAGGCAACATTTTAGGCTTAATCAAATTAATGAATATATTTCTCTATCATTTTTCCTCCACTTATTTCTTGATGCAAGTGGATTTGTTCTGTTTTTCACTGCCTAGCTTTTATTATATAAATATATAATGTGTGTGTGTGTGTATGTGTGTGTGTATATATATATATATATGTATGTATATATACACACACACACACACACACACACGTACATTTCCCTTCATGCATGAGCACAAATCTTTCGTTCGCAAAATAGTATGGTTATTCTACATGAGATATTGATGTCTAATATTTTTTCTGCCTAGATGATGACTTGAACTTAGAAGATGCCTTATCAGGTAAGTATTAGAAGATGTTTCTACAAACATCACCCGTTGGAAGTTACCTTACCTTCTTAGGTACTAATTTTGTACAGTATAAATATAACTGAGAACAGCATAACTGGATTTAAGAACTGCCTGAGAATGGCCCTTGCCACCTTTTATAACTTTGAGGGAAAGGTCTTCCAAGGTAGCCCACCACTACTTCTTGCTTCTGCCATGTGCCTTGGAAGGCTTTCTCCTGCCATTCTGCCTGCCCCCGCCCCCACATCACCCCAACCAGGATAAGACAGAGTGATACATATGTACTTGTCTTCAACTGGTATTTGTGTTATAAGAGCATGGCCCCTTCCCCCTTTGGTTGTTTAAAAAACACCAGAACAACTTAAGATTCAGTATACTGATAATCAGTCAGAAAAGCCTTAGGTCTTTGGAGGCATGTTACCAGATTACATCCCACCAAGACACAAACTGGCATCAAAAATGTCTGTTTAAAATAGTATTCAGAATTCATTAGGAATACACAACATCAAATAAAACACAGATGAATATTAGACTTATAAAAAAAACAATTAGGATTTAAAGAAAAGGAGCAATAGATATAACCATCCAAAATGGAAAATAAGCCTCCAAGAAAAATTGCTTTGAAAGAAACGCACTCTTTGCCTTGAGCATTTGGAAAATAAAATCAGCCCCCCTAACCATACTTTGTCTAACTACTCTTTGAACATAGAACTTTGGTTTAGATTAAATTCCTTATGTCTATGAAGATTTCATCTCAGAAGATGCAGTGGGTTTAAATTCTTTCTTTTGCTTTCCCACAACCAGCTGATGCTTCTGGGAAAATTCAATCAACAAAAGCCTCCAGCAAACTAGTTTTTCCCACCTAAAGGTGGGGGTGGGGTGGGGGGAATTGTGTTTGCTCAGAAAATCTAGCCAAGTGGCCCTCTCACAGACTTTCAGAGACTTACATAGAAGGGATTTGTTTATAGGTTGATTGTGTACACATTCTAATCTCATGGTAGAACATCAATGACATGAACCTTCCTAAGCAAACCAATGGTAGTTTTTAATTTAATGTAAGTTTATATACATTCTATCTATAAAAAATATAAAGAGGTACTGGTCCATCAAAAAAACTGGTCTTAAACCATTTAGATTTTAAATGGCAGAACTTATGCTTTATATGCGACCTGCAAGTAGTATAAGCTTGATATAATATGTCTCCAATATGTAGACCTCTTAGCTTTTGTTGTTGTTGTTTTTGCATTTAGTATGAGTTAACAGTTTTGAGCCTTCTTTAAAGATTGTTTCACTTGTAATAGATTGCAGTAATCCAGCCTGATCTAATCAGAACATATGTCCCTGAGCCAAAAAGATAGGAAATATGTCCTCCAAGAAAAGGCACATACTTCTACTCAAATCAGCACCAGCTCAGAAGACTCCATTTTATCCGGAGTCTTTTTCAGACTATTTTACTTTATTCTTCCCATATGTGGCCTTACACATTTTACTGCCTCCTTCTGATTCAGTGATAAAATTGAGAAGTAGAACCGCATGTAATTTACACACTGATCACATCATAGCCAAGATATGTAGGGAGATCTTTATAGATGATAACCAGCATCCTGAATTTTAGTTTGGAAGCCCACTGAAAGCCGAACAGAGGTGTCACTTGAGGGAACCACCACACACCCATAGCAACCCATGTCTAAAAGTGTGTTAAATACAAGATAGTATGGAGCCCATGTCTAAAAGTGTGTTAAATACAAGATAGTATGGAGCCCATGTCTAAAAGTGTGTTAAATACAAGATAGTATGGAAGCATATGAACAGAAGGCTTGCCGGAGCTCACGTATGACTGTTGTACACATAAATTCTGTATTTTTTCTTTCTGCCATTGTAGCTAAACATGTCAAATATTTATTTTGCTCAATTCAGATAATGAGGTAGCTTTATTTTACTAAGGCTATATGTCCTATATAGCATTAGGTTGCTCATGATTTTCTGTGTGAAGGTTGCGTGTATCTTTCCTCATCACTAGGTGGCGATGATTCCAAAAAGCCAGCACCACCACCCCCTCAGCCCAAACCTGGGAGTCACGGCAATAGTGGGGGTAAGCTTTGTCAAGAAGTATATATTTAGCACCTTGTCAGTCAAAGCTTTTAATATAGTTTTCTGAAAAACTCCGTGGTTGTTAGGGCTAGGAGAGGAGACGTACAAAGGAATTGATACATACTGATGATGGATTGTACCTTATGTGACTTTTAAATGTGTTGGGACTGTAACACTCAGAATTTCTTTAGCCAAGTTGGCTAGGAATTCTAAGTCCAGCTTATTTTGGAGTGTGTTGTATGAGAGAATACCTTGTTACATGAAAGGAGCAGAATTCATTGTGAAAGAACTGTGCTACGCTATTTTGCTTTGGCTTAAAACTTTTCTCTACCTGGTGACCTACAAAACAACAGTGCTGATGAGGAGTTAGAGAAATGTGTAGACCAACCTATCCTGAGGGCACCAGGTTGGAGAGAAGGCTGGCTTATTTTGCCATACTTTTTTTTTCCCTACTTCAAGAATATTTGAGAGATCATTATAAAATATCAGGAGAACTGGAACTCTAATTTTATACAGATTTTTGCCCACTTCATGTAAATTTTAGAGATTATTTTGAAACAAGGCAGGCCAAGTAAATTGCTTTTAAGGTAAATTTAGAAACTCTGAAGAGGCTGAAAAAGAGACCAACATGTAGCAGAAACTTGGAATACAATCTGATTTCAGGGGTATAGGTCTCTTGAAATATTTTTTGACATATGAATAAACTTTGTGTCTGTAATCTGGAAATAATCCAATATGAGATTAGAGAAGTGAAATTCCTACTTCAGGGTTCTTAAATCTTATTGTGCTTGACCTTTTTAAAAATGTTTAGCCAATAAACAAATGCTGCTGATGTTTAATTAAAGTTGTGAGAGTAGCATGAGCCACTCATTGTCTTCCTTTCATTCCTCCCTGTCAGTGTTAGTGGAACTTACATGCTGATACTATTCTAATTTTAACTGGGATTTGATGTGATTTGTGTATGTGGTTAAAATAAAGCAGTGTTGCTTTTCCCCTGGATCCTCTGATAAAAATGTAGACCAATTTAGAAAACTCTAAAAGCACTAAATGATGATTGATTTCATGCTCACTTGTGCATAATAGTGCTCCGCCAATCCTGTAAAAGAGTTGCTTTAGAACACACAGGAGTGAACATAAAGAAACTCTTTCAGAATCATTAAAGCAGCTGTGTCTTTCTCCAGGGTTGCATAGCTGCTTTGGAGACTTTCCCTTAGCTGTGCATTCACTTCATTTTGCTTTTTTCCCCCTACCAAAATGGCAACACATGTGCTTGCATGCAGAGACAGCCAAAAGCAGCTTCCGAAACATCCATGAAAACTGAAAAAAAGTGTTGTATTTAACTTTTTGAAAAGTTCTATTTTAAAAGTTCTCAGACCCTAAATTCAGCGACGGACCTGAGAATCTACAATAGGTCAAGACTGAACCAGGATTGTTTTCCACAAGGAGTCAAACTTACTGAGTCATGTTAATTGAATCTAAAATTACAGAAGGGCAGGAACAAAATTTCCCACCACTATAACCCCAGCCTTAGGAACAGGCTTTTATCTACTCTTAAGATAAATGGTATACAATATTCTCTCTGTCCCTCAAAGAAAGAGCTTTTATTCTTGCCAGTCTTCCCTTCCAGGACCAAATTTGTCCGTGTGTGGAGTGTCATTGAATCATCTTGATATGTTCTGCTGTATTTAGTGCTCTGAATTAACATCACCGCTCTTTGTAATTCACTTCAGTTGTGCAATTTAAGAGAATACATTTTTCTATTAGCTGATAAATCCTTAGAAATCTCAAAAAAGGTAATAAAATACTGTTCAATTACAATTGCTGTGAGGAAATTCTGGATATAATTATGTTTTAAAAGATTATTCCATATCAGAGGGCAATTAGCCATGTTTTTCTCTTTCAATATTTTAGTTTATTGTGTATTTGATTTTTTATGTCTGTGTCCATAAATAAAAGTAGATAAGTTTTGACTTTGAAAAGAGATGCTTAATATGTGTTCCCACATGTTCTCAAATACCATTTCAAAGGATTTGCCCAGCCCACATGCAAAATACTGTTTTGTTTTCTTGCCATATGTTTATTCATCATTATGAATACATTATTAATTCATAAACATTTGCAGCTTATCCTAAAATCTATCTAAACAGCAAAACATATGCATTTGAAATATAGTTAAGATTCTTAATGTAATGACAGAAGCTGGAAATTATGTACAATTCCACCAAACAAATGGTAGAATATATTTTTAAATTGTAAACTTTATAAATGTGCTTTACTCCTTTTGTTGTTTTGTTGTTCTTAAGGAATTAGTGATTCAGATTTATATGAAGGCGAGTTGCCACCTGAGAACCCACAATCAGGTATGTTTCAAATATTCACTGTATTTAAAAATACTAGTGTAGTTTTATGTAAGCTTTTGGCTTTGTCTTTTAAATATTAAATATTAAATATGAAAGTATTGTAAAGTGTGTTCATAAAAATATGTTACCCAGGAATACAATTTTAATTTCAGATTTGATTGGTATTGGTTCCATTCATTATATTAGTAATTTTATTAAACAATGTATTTTTGCAATTAAACATTTTCATAAAAACGTAGTAATGGCAAGCTTTCCTTCTTACTTAATAATGTATTACTTAACTTGCATAATCGTTAATAGTTTCAGTTGAATAAGAGGAACAAAACTCAAGCCTGTTGTATATATAATTATATTGGCAAGTTTTAGTTTGGTTCCATGTTAGGTAAGATAATTCAGTCAAATACTCATCTTTTCCAACATATTTTATGTTAGATAATGGTTGTTTAGGAGGCTGAAAAATCAAGTTTCCTTAAACCAGACTAAAAGTTGTCTTTATATTAAGATGGTTCTTTCAAAAGATACATCTATTCTAGAAATACGGTCATATGCAGTCCAGTGCAGTCTTACACACATTTGTTTAAAAGTCCCATTGAACTCAATAAGGTTTGCAACCAGATGAATAAATACAAGATTGCAGGCTGACAGAACTGTTCCTGCAAAGGAACAGGCACAGCAGTCCCTGTACTAACATGCATGTGATACGTTGCTTGGATATGATTATATGCTGAACTGCTATGATGTTTCCTTATAACTTTGATGCTTCTTCCCCCACTTTCAATAGCATGATTTTTTAAAAATTTGGAGTTGCTTTTGCAAGACATATGCAAGCAGAGCAGTGTTTTTACAGGTAGTTCTCATTTAGCAACCACAGTTGGGACTGGCAACTCGGTCATTAAGTGAAGCGATTGCTAAGTGAAATGACCACTGTTCTTTCTTTTGTTTCCTTTGCTTTGCAGAACTGCAAAGATCGTAAATGCGAGGACCAGTCACAAAGTTGTTTTTTCCTCATTGTTGTAACTGCAAATGGTTGCTGTACAAGGCAGTTGCTAAACAAAGACTACCTATATTGGTATTCTGTAGGATCAGCTCCTGATTGCATGTGTGCATTTGCATGTACAACTAATAGAAACTTATCACTTGGTTCTCAGTTATATGTCTGAGCAAAATTTGGACTGTTACTTCTCATACTATTATACACATTTTTTTTTTTTTAACCTAGGCCGTGCTTCTAACCCTTCCTCAGGTATGTGGGCTGTTATTAGCGCATGTTTGATTTCTCACAGCAAACACTTCTCCAAAGATACTTCTTATGGCATTAATTTTGTTACTGTATTAATTTGTTTTTGATGTCTGCACTTCATGTGTTAATCATTTAGTAAAATCTTCTTCACAGGACACTGAACTTTTTCATTTAAAAATGAAAAAAAGTCAATTAAAATTTGTTTACACAAAGCCATCAAGATTTTTTTTTTTAATAATGTAAGGGTAATCCTTAATATTTTATAGGCAGCTACAAAACAGGATTATTTTAATTCAGATAAGTTGTAACATTCATTTTTATAACAGATATTAATTAATAATGTTAAATAAAACAAAAAGAATCATAAGTTTAACAAGAGGTCAGTTGTCAAGCAGGCACACGAACAAGATACATAGACTTTATTTCATTGTTGTTCACAAACATGCTCTATCCTGGACAAAAGGAAATTTTTTAAAAAAAGAATTGACAGGGCTGTAGCACAGAATGTATGGCATGTATGGCTATTACAACGTATGGCTTAAATTAGGTTTGATAAGATCAACCCTGCTAGTATGTTTTCATCATAAATAAAAGCAGTTGAATACAGATTGAAATAATATAACTACAAACTGGAACTAGACACAGTTTCAGTGCTTCTTCCTATATAATTGAAACAATGTTCTTCCTTTTAAGCAAACTTAATACTTAATTTAGTCCCTTATTTTGCCATGTTAATTCAATGTGGCTGCATGTTATCCATCAGAGGTGCTTCAATTGAGAATTAAATATATTAACTTTCAATCCACAACTGGAAATACTATTTCTGCTCCTTTAGTAGCAGAATAGTAGTATTTCTGCTATTTAGTAGCATGCCATTTGCCTCTGAAACTGAAATTCAAGCTAAGTTATCAAGAACATTTTAATCTGAATTCCTGCCCTGAGAAGGGGAGTTAAGTTCATTGACTTAAGTGGTCCTTTCCTATTCTACAATGTTGTGTTGGAGAATCGTTTTAACTTTAAAAATAGCTCATAACCAAAAATATCAGAGCATCTCTGGGGAAATGCAATAATGAGGAATGCTTCAGCAAAAATGCTATGCTCTTTATACTAGCAGTATACAGTAAAAGTTAAGGCTTGGTTTTAAGCAGTGGTGTACACAACATTTTGAGTTGAACCAGTTAGAATATGAAACACCCCATTTTGAGTGTGAAATGGTTTGAACTGAAATGTTTGGAAGATCCCCTAATTTCAAATGTGCATCTAGGTTATTTCATAAAAGAACTCTGGTTTCTGTTTTACTTTGTATCAAAAGGTACCATTTTCTGTCTTATATAGCATAGCTTCATGATACGTAAACAGCATTCCAATAGAAGAGAATATATGTAGCTCAGGGTTGAACTGTAGGGTCTTTCATGCTCTCTGAGCTTGGTTGTTGCTTGCAGACATTTTGTTACCCAACTAGGTAACATCATCAGTGCTAGTGAGTATGGGGTTTGCTCCCTGTTTATATACAAAAACTTGCCCTGCCAGTGTTGGTGGGGCTGTGGTTTTCTCCTTGGTAGTTCCCCGATTAGGGTATTGTTTTCTACTTGATGTTTGTCTTGTGTTAATCCCTGCTTATCTGGGTGTTGGCTGCTGGAGAAGTTGTGTTCTGGTCATTTTGTTTCCTTCTTAGCTTTTTTATTGTCTCTTTAACCAAACTGTTAAATTCTTTAACCAAACTGTTCTTCTAGGTGGGCACGATTCTGACTCCTCTGGAAATACAGAAGGTAAGCTTTTGTTATCCCCTGCTACACCATCTGTAACTTTTTCCAAGTTTTGTATGATCCTTGGAAGATCAAGAGAGCACACCTGCTTTCTAATTTGGGGAAAATCTTTTCACAGGTTCTCAAGGCATGCTCGCTGGCATTATTAGTTCAGTTGTAGTGGCAATAGCTGGAGCTGTTTCAAGTTTTATAGCATATCAGAAGAAAAAGCTTTGCTTCAAAGCAAGTGGTAAGTCATAACCAATTTGACTTGAAATAAGTTGGGATGGTAGGACGTCCTAAAATAATCGCTTTAACCGTGTTGCACTGACATTGGGCATTTCCCAATGTAATTGGAAGCTTACAATTTGAAATAAGCTTTAGGATGTAGAATGTTACTCTGTTCAAGCATGAGCTGAAGATAAGAAAATGCAACATATTTTAACTATATTTGTTTCTATAGATCAAGAGAATGTTAATGCAGAAAGCCAGCAAGGAGCACATGCTGAGCCACCTGGTAAGGTCATAAAGAGAGAGCTTTTAAAAATTACACATGTACCTTTCTTCACCTGCAAAAGTGGCTTACATTTGTGATTTTGTGCAGTTTCCCACTGAGGTCGTTTTATCAAGCCACATCTACAGTATTCCATTTTAGAGAAGATGTCAGTTTTCTTTAGACTAGTATAGCATCTTCAGTTTAGTTTATTTGCTAATCTTTCTATTGTAGATTAGATACATTAGCTCAGTTTAGAGAACTGACTGGACCAAGACCAATGAAATTGGCCCTTTGAAATTGGTGGGACTTGCATGGAACCATTTTAAGCTCATTTGAATTCAGTGGTAAATTCTAAGCATTGCTAAGACAAGATTTAACCAGACGTAATTACTACATAAGAGATGAAGCTCACGCTATCAGAATTAGGGTTATTTTTTTTTACTTCCACAGAAGACAGCAGGAATCTGTTCTTCATTTAGCTCATTATGTCTCTATCACTTTCCAAAGTTTCAAACAATCTTTTGTAGTCCTGGAGAGGCCAGATTTGTATATATGCATACTTGTCTTTTATTATTTTATCTATACATACAACTTTTCTCTGTTGTACAACATTAAATAAAAACTTTTCCTAATGTTGTTTTCATTTCAATGTTTGATCAGAATCCTGAAATCTGAATATCTGAGTCAGAATCTGGAAATCTAAGTCATCTCAGGAATTTTTTAATGAAGGAAATTCCAAAAATAAAAGGAATAATTGCTAGAAGAAAAGAATGAATTTGGGATGATAATGAAGTCCAAGTGGGTACATTTAATCTAAAGGAAAGGGAGGCAATATATTGTCTGCAAAGCTCCTCTTTCTCTCTTGACTTTTTGATTGTTTATTTTTAAATTTAATATAAGGAAAGCACCAGTTGCTATCATCCTCTTCATTTACAATTATGCCGTGAACTCACAAAGGGGCTTTAAAAGAAAGTGAGTGAGTGACTTTGGCAATATGACCTCCTGGTCAGGAAAAAAAAGACAAAAATGAAGAGAGTAGACAATCTTTAGAAAAGTAGTTTGGTCTTTCTTTAAATGCTTAAAGTACTAAGTAGTTTCTGAGGACAGTCTGTTTAAATCTGTTAGGAACCAAATGTGTTCAGTGATGCTTGCTTCCAAGTGTGTTCAGGATTGCAGCCTTAACTGGAAAAATTGATACTTGTAATTATACATATAATTATAAGTTAGCTATGGGTGAAATGAGTCAGAAACCTGACAACAGCTTTCTTTTAGTGGGTCAGGAATGATGGCTGAGCCACCATAGAATTTGCTAGATTAATAGGCCAGCTACATTGTGTCTGAAGTTCACCTACTTCAGAGGACAGATATGAAAATAAAAAGGAGGAAGAACTCTACATATATCATCCTGACTTCCTTAAGTGGGATAAAATGTAATCATTGAAATACCATATTGAGGTACAAGTACTGAAATGTGATTTTGCCTCTCAGAATTCTACAACTGTAATTTTAAGCATTTCAACCCCAGATTAATAGCTAGCATCTTTGTCATCTATTTTTTTTTTTTGGAAATAAAAGAGGGAGGGGGATCTCTACCTGTAAGGATGGAAAGGGATTTCAGCCTGCTTGGCGTTTTTAAGTATTATATTTAGGCATGAGCTAAAACAGCTTTCAATAGTGGCCTATATATTTTTCATATTCTGTCTGTTCAGGCAATACAGTGGCAGAGAATATGACTTTTCATCAGCTTTTTTTTTTTCTCTCCCCTTTTAGTTCAACGTACTCTTTTGCAGAAACAATAGCAGAAGTTGACATGAAGAGAAGACCAGAAACTGGATTCATAGCCTGCATAATTCCCTGAAGCAGCAAAACAATGGAATTACAAAGTAGAGCTTAAAATAGGCCTGTTGAAACATCTTTAGAAAGGGAGTGTGATGTTTTAACCAATGAAAAATGTTTTCATCTACCATTTACCCTTTGAAGTTCAAAATTGTAGAGAGGGTGACTACTGTTTTTAAAATGTATTTTTACAGCATATGTTGATTGGATTAAAGTTTTTCTTTTTTTTCTTTTTTGCGGCAAGAACCTTGAAAAGGGAGATGGATGTACTTGTAAAATATCTTTGGGCAGGCTGCTCACTGAGGAAAGTTGTGTTTATTGTAGACACCCCAGAGAAGTGCAGTTTGTCTTTGCATACTGATGCACATCACACCACATTGATAAGGCCAGCTACTTAGATGTTGGAGACAAAGCCCAAGTTTGCTCTTACCAGATCAGTTGCTCACTCCATAGTTGAAGTTACATTTTACAAATAGGGTAAGAATCATGTTAGGGCTAAATCCCCTTGTCCCTGTAGCTCCAATTGGTAAAAATTAACATCTTTCCTTCTGCATAGCTGTTCTTGATCAGATTTAGGAAATTGGGTATAAATGTCTTATCTACCTAGCCAACACTTTTTGAAATTTTCCCGTTATATACAGTACATAGGAATTGAAGGCATTAAAAGCCTAATTAAGTTGCCTTAATATTTCTGACTTGGAAATAATCTTAAAATAATTCTTATCTTGAACTTGTTGCATCTGAAGGTTTCTTATTTGAATATAGTGAAGCTGTGTTTCTGAGCTGCATGGTCCTGGGAAGAAAAATGTGATTTTAAAGAGTGTTCACCATGCTCCTACGTGCTCCACAACACTTTTCTGGAATGGAGTCCAAAACACTGCATAGCCATAGGATGAAACTATAATCTTTGCATCAAGCTTGCTTAGGGTTAATGTAGAGAATGTCTGCTATGCCTCCTGTATCCTACCCCCAGCCGGCATGGCTAGTAAACATCTGCCATTGGTTAGGCCTTAATTAAATGTGAGAATGTAGCCAGGGTATACAGTGGCTTGCTTATGTTCTTTGGCCAATTACTGCCAAAGATGACATGCATCTTGGATTTCGATGAGATTTATGTCCTGAAATCATAATCTTGTGCATCTGAAACCAGCACTTTTTTAACACCCCCCAGCTGCGCAGCAGGGACCAGCACACTTTTTTTATAGCCCCTCCGCTGCCAGTGCCACAAGGAGCCTGATAGTTAGGTCCATCCTCTTTGTATTACATATTTGGTATGGAGAGGTTAAGATTTAGGAGCTTAACACACCTATTTACTGCTTTTGGAGTGGTGGTGGTGGGGGGAACTCAAGTGTCTAAGTCAGCATTTTTCAAACTTGGCAACTTTAAGATGTATGGACTTGAACTCCCAGAATTCCCCAGCAAGCATACTTAGGGTTAACGTACTGACTGGGGAATTCTGGAGTTGCAGTCCACATGTCTTAAAGTTGCCAACTTTGAAAAGCATTGGTCTAAATAAACCTTCCAGTTCTGTGATTTTTTTTTAAGTGTGAGAAAATGGCACTATAGTAATTCATAGCTACCACAAACACCTGGTGATACTATTTTGAGGGAGCTACTTTGGGAGAATCATATGCAGCTGGAAACTGCTCACTCATTTTAAAGTAACTTGTCAGGGCTGTTTACTACCCCTTTCAATAGGGGGAGTAGAAGTGAGGGCAGGAGCAGGCACATTCCATGGTGAACTATAAGCCTAAATAAGCATGTGAACTGGCCCATAATTGGCTGCTCTTTTGCCCTTATGCTATAATAAAGTAACTGTTCAGTAATGAAGTTGCCACTTAAAACTTTACTTAAAACTGCATGTGCCTCTGATTACAGAGTTTACTTTACTGTTCACAAGTGGCCTACTAGCTCTGTGCTTTGCATTTCATAAAGACTTATTTGCTTGTGACTATTTAGCAATATTTTTCAGAAAACATGATAAACGTCAATTGCAGATGCCTTAAGTAGAATACCTTGAAGTGCCATTATCAGGAATATATGAATTGACTAGTAATGTGAGCTGAGTACTTCATATTGTTTCATTTAATGGAGGAAGTGTCTTGGAAATGGTCACTGAGACCATGTAAATTGAGTTATTCTTAACCTCTTGTCCTACAACTTCTTTTCAATACTGTAACCTAAATTTGAGATAAGCTGAAAACAAATATGAAACGATGTCAAGAAATGTTAGATTCTTCATGTTATTTCTGGGTAACTCATATAATTTCAAGTTAAGCATCATGCCAATGTAAATTAAGGAAATGTTTGCATAATGTGTTATCTGTATACATAATCTTCTAGACATGAATATTGGGTCAATTTCCAATTTAAATTAGATGCAAGTTAGCTATATAAGTGATGCATGGATTTTTAAGTTGCTCTTTGCACCTCAATAAACAAAGTATCAGTTTTCTGTCATATTATAAATTGAACCTGGCATATATTTGGCACCAAATGTGTTAATAAATTCAGTAAGAATCTGCATTTTGAAGCAAAATGCATGCATGAGTTCAATGATTGCAATTAGCTTTTACTAAATGGTATTATTTCTATATGATCCTTATTTTGTAAATCAGGACCAGTGCTAAAAATGATTGCTGTTGATGGAGATATTTCCATATTATTACTGAACAGAGGACTGTAAGTCAAACCATAAATGCATTGGACTACATGTGGCAAATTGTAAGCATGGTTTATTGAATGTGCTGCCTTTGTCTGTTTGTTCCTCCTCACCCACCAGCAGTGTAGGTAGGAGACAGCTGTCCATGGTCTGTTTTCAGTTTATCATTTGTTTCCATTGTCCTTCTCTGCAACTAATGAGAGAGCACCCCTATGTTTGGCATAAACAAAACCATGGAGACAGCTGTTTGGCTAGTTGCAATTGAAAGCTCCCTGCAGAGTTTAAATCAAACCCAGACATCTATTTACTACTGAGGAAGAGAAAAGCCAGCAGATGCAATCACAGGTACTTTAGCCATGGCTTATCATGTTATCCCAATGTGTCCATACTTTGTCATAAAAATAATGAGAACATGTTTGGAATTTGTGCCTCGTTTAGTGACCATTCAGTTACGATGATGCTAAAAAAACAACTTAGCGACCACTCCTCGCATTTACAACCTTCACCGCATCTCTCCTTATTTTCACTTGTTTATTTACCCCATACCAAGATGTCCTCAAAGAGAAAGAACGAACCCCAGTTCAGCTGAAGGAAGTAGCAAGAAGCAAAGTAAAATCATAAGTGTCATGGTCATGTGATTTTTCACTTAGTGACTGCTTCAATTAATGACCAAGTACTGGTCCCAATTGTGGTTGCTAAATGAGGACTGCCTGTATAGCTTATTCCATGTGAATGTGCATAAGAGTGGCTGCACTTCTGCATGTATTTGAATGTAAATGCCACTGAACTACGTGGCACTGTCTTTTAGAAAGAATGGATATGATTAGTCCATTAATCTCTATAAAGGAAACCATTGTCATAGGTTGGCAATATGATTCATGCGTGCTATGTGAAATATATCAATAGTTCAGTGTGTTTAATTTTTAAATAGACTTATGGCTCTTTAGATTATGAGAATCTCTAAATATTTGGTAATTAAAACTTGTCATTTCTTTTTAATAAACAAATCTAAAATTAACATTTGCCTGATTCTTTCAAGACAACGACCTTGTGGAATGGAATTTTTTTTTAGAAGAGGATTTGGGATCGAAAGCAGAAGCAGTGGTTTATCAAATATGAACATCTGGGTATCTGGACTCATTTTGATCTCACTAGGAAGAGGCAATAGCACCTAATGTAATATCCAGCACAAACTTGTATTCTAAGGTATTCACATACAAGGTTTACTTAGTTTATTATTATTGATTAGCCATTAGACTATATCAAGATACAGAGTATGAAACATATGAAACAAGACATTAAGACCATATATTAAAAATAGGATAAGAAATTTTTTTTAGAAAAAAGATGCAAATCATATTTCTGTATCACCCCTACAATTTACTGCAATCAGCATATACAAGGTAATTCATGTAGATTCAAGTCAAACCTATTTGTATAAATCCAGCTACTTTGACACGTGTCTTCCAGGAATGCCATACTGGACAACTTAAGTTGATACTTTGTTTACTGTAGTGATTCCCTGAGAAATGAGGAAATGGTGTTGCTTAATTGTCAAGTGTGTTCACACGTTGAGGACTGCGAAGGTTAAGCAACAGCAAGATAGTTGCTTTTCATTTGATCATTCATCAGTTCAAAGATGTCCTCTTATAGATAAATCATTATCATTTGACAAAGTAAATTTTGCAACAAATGTAATGATGCATAAAAAAAAAATTATATGATGATGTTCCAAATTTAAGGCTTCCAGAATTGGAATACAAAAATATGGACAACCATTAGATGGCAGCAAAGGGTTGGAACTTCCTTTATCTCTTTGCTGCTATCTAGTAGTGGTCTGGGTTTCTACAACCTAGGTCTACAACCTACTAAATTCTGCAGTTTTTAAATCATGGAAACTTGGTTCATGTGCTGTAAATACGCCAAATAAGTATAATTTAGTAAAATGCTGGCCATCAGGCAGATTGAACTATTTAATTCTGGATTGCATACCACTATGAAGCACTAACCAGGCCTGGTCTCTTTCAAGTGCTGGATAGTTAAATAGCACTGAAGTTCTATATCAACTTTCTATGGTCTGTTCCAGTTCAGATGTATGAGGCTGCAGCTAACTGGAAAGGGAGGAATTAACAGCCTGGGAAAGACTGCCCTATATTCTGGCTTCTTGAAATTCACCATGCCTCCTTTGTCCTCTTTCACCATTGATCCAGTAACTTCACCTAGGGGTATCCACATATTTTCCAATATTTAAGGACAGAAAATAGGTTTAATACATGATTTAATGAATGAAAGAAGAAGTCCTCAGTATCTTAACATAAGTATTTAACAGCACACCTGTCCAATAAGAACAACAGTTCCTAATTTCCAGAGTTGATGACACTGAGAGAAATTCGTCCACAGAACATTATTCTCTGTTCAGGATAAGTGTAAGGTATGTTTATGTCTTTTATGCCACACCTTGTTTGCCTGTGTTGAGTCTTAGAAGACAATTTTGCGAAGGTTGGGGATTTTCTTTGAAGAGAGATGAGTAAGGAAAAAATCTGGTCCATGCCTCTTCAGAGGCTGCCAGCAGTTTGGTTCCTCCCACTTTCTCAATGTAAATGCCTCCTATTGGTTAAGTGATGCAGCTCTATGATTCTTGCAATGTGTGCGTGTAGGTGTTGCATGAAACACCTGCCAAATGATTCTCTAAGATAGTTTGTGACTGGACTGTGTTATGTTCCCATCCTTCCCTGTAAACTGGATATTTAGGGCATCTGGAAGATTCGAAGGTGCTTGTGGCTGGACAGATACATAGTCGGCTAAGAAATCTTTGTTTGTTTGTTTGTTTTTAGTTCTAATACCTTTACTTCAGATTATAAAAATAAAAGCACAGGATCATGATGAAACTGCCAGTTCTTTTGTGTGCTGGGTGCTTTCTGTTAACTCTTGCAGGTAAGTTATTGGACTCTTCGGTTTTGGTGATGGACACTATGTGAGTAGGCTTTAATACTTTGATACTGGTGTAAGTCCAATGTTTTTCCAGAACAAAGTATTTCAGGCTCAAGTAATGTGAAAAGCCCAGCTCTGTATTTCAAGGTTGGTAGGAAACTGCCTTCTACCAAGTCACATTAATTCATTTGTCTCAGTAAAATCAACATGGCAGTGAATTGAACCTGTGGCATGTTTTGACCTCCAACCAGTTGTTCTGGGAAATCTATGGTCAGAGAATATATGCCTTCCATAGCTGAATTCAGATGTTCAATTATATGTAGGTGAGGGTGTAAATGAAAATATTACATGTCTAAAATGAGAGTTTAAAATAAGAGTAGTCTGCCATTTGTTCTGGGTGTTTGCAGTATTACAGGACAATTTCTAACCTTCAGTTTGAAGCAAAGTATTTAGAAAAGTAGGAGCTGGACAACTCTAGGCATCAGTGGATGTTGCTGATTATCAAAATAGCTTTCACCTACATTTTAGATTTTCAGAATGAAAATTATCTTGGTTGCATAGACAGTAGAGCTGTTCTGAGAGAAAGGCCAGGAGAGTAAGACCCTTCGAAACTTAAAATTTTCAACACTTTTGATGCCAACTATCACAGTCTTGTTTGCTATGAATAGAATTTGTACTGATATTGCTCCCTTTAGAAATAAGAATCTGTAATATGTTGTCATTTAATTCGCACCTCAATGTTATTATTTTCAAGCATTAGAGGATAAATTGTTTCACCTCTTACATATTTCCTATGTGGTGTCAAAGTTAGTAATAAAGGGTGATGATCAATTTCTAATTGTGAATCTACCTCCAACTGCTGTAGGGCTTTTAAGAAATTGTATGATGCTATCCAGTAATCAACTATGGATCTTCTTTCTGCCCCTAATTATCTGGTCCAGGGAGACCAGATAAATTTTATCTGAATCATCGTCTTTAAAACCCTTCAGTGCTTGTGCAGTAGCCAAATTCTACATCGCCACAATGAAAATAAGGCAAAAACAGTTAAAGAAGTAATTGGTTCAATTGGCTCACTCTTATTCCAAACATAACTTTTGGTTTGATATTTTTAACTTAATAAGTCGTCAGGGGATATATGTTTTATATCATTGCTATTAATTTTTTTAGATTTATTATTACTAGGGTAATTCTTGATTTAATGTGGTAATAGAGGAGTGAATGTAATATTATTATGGGATTTGTTTCTTAGTATATTGTATCAGTCTGTTTCATTCTGTTTTTGTTCTTTTAAATTTGCTGGTCATTGACCGAATAAATATAATCAATCAAGTAATTGATGTTGGAAACATTGTATTTCCTGTTTGTACAACTTGACTGGTTATTCAGGATAAGAGTTTATGATGTTTTAATATGGCATGTTAAAACTTCTGCTAAATAGAAGATAGACTATAATTATGGATGAGTTTGAATTAAGAAATCATCTAAGGAAACCTATAGAGGACGGGCAATATTCATTTAGATTTATTTCATTGCAAGCCTGTCTTCTGAAATATTGAAGTTGATACTGTATTTTATAATTCCATCATGATACATTCATTATTTAGAACTATCAGTTTGAGTTCCAATTTATAACAATGCATTTATGTATAGTTTACAAAGTGATCTTAGTTTTTATTAGAACATCAGAATACAATCCAAGTTTATCGGCATAAACCAAAGTGCCAAAATAAATGTATCTTTCCAGATATTATAAAACTTTAGTTCCCAGAAGCCTTACCCCAAGTAGGTGATCATGAGAGTCCTAGACAAATAATAACTGGAAGACAGTATGTTCTCCATTTAGCAAAGCTACAGCTTTTCCATTGCCAGTGATGGAAAAAGAAAGAATTCAAGTCTGTCTTCTCTTGATTACAATTTGTAGTTATTTTGTTAATTTATTAAACTTGTCATATCTTCACTTATCAAAACCTCCAGATATTTTGAGAAATCTCTGAGTACAAGTAAATGTTTCTAGGTGTCCTTTGGATTTAAAACGTATTAACCTTTGTATAAATTTGAGTGATTTCAGCAAAGATTTCAGCAATCTAGCTTTGATTAGAAATCTTTGTCCAATGTTTCTGAACAAATTGCTTTTTTTAACTACACAATCTTAAACATGTTTAATAACTAAGTTTAAATTACAAAAGTGAAAGCCATTTTTTCCAAGCTGAAGGACAGAATATTTTCTGAAAAGTATTGCAGCTGGCTCTCTTTGTCTGCAATGAATGACAATGAGGAATGGGAAAGGAAAAAAGGTAGTTAATGTGAATTTGGCAAAAAATAATACTCTCAGCAGCCATATGAACCTAGATTCTTATTTCTAAATGTTTCAGCCTTGGAGCATAACACTCATTAAGTCTGGTATGTGGACTTTCTAGTTTCAAAATAATTGCACTGGGAGTTGCCTCTTTATGTAACTGCATTTCTGAATTTCACATGCACAAACAGCCCCACATGTGGGTAGTATACTTTGCAAGATGTATTCTTTATGATAATTAATAATATAAAACTTCAGAAATGTTATATATTTGGCAGAGAACTTCCATTTTCTTTTCCTTCCTTTTCTATATATGTGCCATGTATCAAAAATACTGCACATATTTGCAGTACAATAGCTTGTATTTCCCCCTCTCTATCTTAGACTCAGTCTTGGTTGGTAAGGGTCATACTAAAAGTATTTTGATTATTACCTTTTACAATAATATATCAATCTGACTGTTAAAATGTCAATTCTATTGTCACAAACTTAAATTATTTCATTTTTAGAGTCTTATGCCATCTTTACAGCTTCTCTGTCATACTGATTTTCTTTCCTCCTTCTGCTTCATTGGGTAGAAAACAGGAAGAGGCATGACCCAGACAACATCATGGCAATGTTATTAATAAATATATTTAAATACTCTTCAGTATGCATAGTCATTATATTTCATTTATGGCTGAAGATTGCTCTAGTAATTTTCAAATCTATATAGAAATTTTGCTCCCTTTCCTTCCAACCCTGGCCCACATATTCTTTCCATGATTCCCTAATATTTTGAGTTT
Source organism: Python bivittatus (assembly GCF_059951505.1). NCBI lineage: Eukaryota > Metazoa > Chordata > Lepidosauria > Squamata > Pythonidae > Python > Python bivittatus. Next base: position 39,426,876 of record NW_028277074.1, on the reverse strand, counting down.
TGGTACTTGACTGCTTGACTGTCATTTTAATCCCACATCTTTCTATTAACTAGACCAGTTTTTTCCAGGGTCAATGTTTTATAACAACTTTCTTTCACACTTACTATCAACCTTTTCTTTTTTTCTTCCATTTTCCTTCCAAAGCCCATTATCCATTACTATTGTATTTGTATCTGACCCCGCTGCTTAGTCTAACTCCAAATCCATCCCATTATTTTAGGTACTCTATTTACATAGCCCATTTTAGATTTCTGTTCTATCTATCTATCTATCTATCTATCTATCTATCTATCTATCTATCTATCTATCTATCTATCTATCTCAAAATGAAAGCCATAAGAGAAAACAAAAAGGAAAAGGAAAAATAGTGAGTAGTGAGAAAAGAAAATAGAAAAAGAAAAAGCAATTCAGTACAAATGGAAATAGAAAAGGAAAAGAAAGAAAAGGGAAAAAATAATAAAAACACAGCTTCCAACCTTCTTGACAGTGGTTATAGATACATTTCTATTTTACCCTCTCTCTCTAAGGTTACTTCATAGTTTCCTTCTTTCCATATGCTACTCATTTTTATCACAGAAATTCTCCCCAACCATGACAACTGTAATTTCTCCCATCTGAACACATCCTTCTTAATGACATTCTATGTCTGAACATAATTATTCTGGTATAATGTACAATTCATATTAGTCATAATGATATCCAAGTATTTCACTTTTTTCTCAATCTTAAAACCATTTTCCCCCATCAATTCCAATTGTTCTTCCATTTTCATATTCTTTGTTAACATCTCTGTCTTTTCTTTGTTAATTTTAACACCAAATTCCTTTACTTTTCCATTAATGTTTCTGTTCCTTAGATCTCCATACTCTTTTACCTCCATCCTGCAATTCTGGTCCATTATGTTTTGTAATAGGGAAAAATTGCACTGTGATTGATGGTGACCTAAGACAGCAACTTTCCCCACAGTTGATTATGAAGACTCAGTGACATTAGTTATTCATCTAACACTGAGAGTTTTTTCAAGTATTCGTTTGCAGATTATAGTGCTGCCCAGCATTTTCCCATCCCAGTAACCAGTGTTCTATGTCCCTGCATTGGGTACATTTATATAGGTGCCATTTTTGCCCATCCAAACCTTAAGAACCTCATTCATACCATCTTGTGAGTGTTGTCACCTTGCTGTTGAGTAAATGTTGTGAGCAGACCAGTGCATCATCCAACTGGCCAGTAAGGGAATACCAAAAAACAGCTCCAAACAGTGTTCCCTTGACCTGTTCTGATCCTTGTCCTGCTCTTGCTTTTGTAATAAGGAGACAATTTCTTTATAAAATAAGGACACTGGGGTGAAGTGGGGGGAAAGGCAGCCAGATATTATTGGGCAAGTGGCAAAGGGTTAGGGTAAGACTGATTGGAAAAGAGAGGGGATAGTGGCAAGATATAAGCGTGCCCTGACTTCAATTTGGGGCAGAGGAATTTAGCAGGGGGAGCTGAGAGGAGGAATAAGTTTGCACCGATAGGATACCTTCCATCCCACAACTTCAGAAGTTTGCACTTTCCTTTAGTGCAGCAGTTGAGCCAAAGTTTAAGCAACTCAACTGGCAAAGATGTTCCTAGGACATTGGGGTCACACATGACATTGTGGGAACACAGGAATAGGCAAGTCTCTGATACAATCTTTTATGTGGCATAATCTAACTGAAATCATTGGGCTGACACACTGTCAGCCCTTTGAAGTAGACACAGTCTAGTGACTCCTGGAACTTTAATGGGGCTAAGGGATTCTCATAGAATCTTGAAAGCCCACCAAAACCTCTCTTGACTTCAACTTATACTGTATTTAAGCCAGGCACGGCAGAGTTGTTTGGAATTTCTTTTATACACTTTCTATTTTTCCAGGACTTAGATATCCTTTTTACTAACAGCTCTACCTCCTCCTGATACTTCATCACACTATCATTACTGAATATGGCACTCTGGATCAATCAATCAATCAATCATGGATCAATCAATCAATCATGCACATGACTTGTCACAAAAAAAATAAAATAAGATGTAAATTCTTTTTGAAAAACTACAGTGGAGCTTTCCTCACCAGCAACCATTATCAGAAAGGCTGTTTCTCCTTTTTTGCCCTCCAAAAAGTTTTGCAGTGAATTTCAGCTGCTTATTTCAGGTGTCTCCAATGTATTCTACATGATGTATTTGTGCACTGTTCATGTAACTGAGTTATTGGTTAATAAAAGTTCACAGAACCTGTCTGAATTTATCTGCCATTGAGCAAAACTTTTCGGACATGAGATTTTAACACCAGTGATGGGCAAAAGAGGCACAAGATCCATCAGAAACTGCTTAGGAATTGCTATACGTTTGCATTGTTCCTAATACCAAGGGTGCCACAATCAACCTCACCATGAAATGTTACCGTATACCAATGGCAATATTTTTACAGGCCACCCTATGGAAACATGGAGGACTCATGGCTGACTAATGGGCATTCCCAGTAATGGCTAGTGATAGCATAAAGCATCTTCATACAACTGTAGCAACATATATAGAAAGAATAGGTAGATGTAATGACTACATGGAACATGTAAAGTATTTTGCCATGCTACCATATGAAATGTGCAACATAGACAAAACTAGATTAGGCCAAGAAAAAAGGGAACAAGATGTTTTTAAACTCTTTAATGTTTGTGTTCCTTTTGATAGACAATGGCGATTTTGACTTAAAAGATGCTCTTGACCCAAGTAAGTATACTAGAAAAATAAACATTCTTACTGAACAAGTCAAATGTTTTCATTGAACTGAGTTCTGTTTCAGCTTATGCCAAGGGTAGACAACATTATTCCCATGGCCACCAGTGTGTAAGTGGATACTTCTTTTCAAGACCACTAGGCTCCCTGCATCACCTGATTTTTTAAATGATTTTTGAATTTTAAAAAATGAATGGGATATGTCATATGGCAAAGCCAAGCCTTAATGTTTAGCGTCATAATTATTTTCAATACTGCTTCAGCACATGTGGGTCCCATAAGCATTCTTAGAAAATTAAGATGACTGGATGACTGCAACTAGAGCCTTTGTCTGGTGGCACGCCCACCAGTCCAGATATGGTAAGTGGTATATACCATTGATATGGTCTCAAAATTTCAAACACTGCCAGCAAACCTAGCCCAGCTTATGCCAGTGGTGACATTACCTCTGAGAAACTTAAATAAGGAAGTCTGACTAGATTTTCAAGAACATACAGAACCTACTGAAATTTAAATCAGTAATTCAGAATAAGGAATAATAGGTTTAACACCATTTGCAGACTGGATTAAAGATTTCCCTGGCTCTGACCTCTAAGCAAATAGGAGGCTAGGATTCAAAGAAGAGAGTTTCCTGAGATAGTAAAGAAATGTTTTTTCTGAGCTGAGCTCAACTCCTGGTATTTTATGGAATATCCATGCAGTTTTCTTTGCAGTAATAGGAAGGTATCCTGGCTTCCAAGATATTTTATCATCTAGCCCAGAGTTTTTCAAAGTTGGCAACTTTAAGATGTGTGGACTTCAACTCCCAGAAGCCAGCTGGGGAATTCTGGGAGTTGAAATCCATGCATCTTAAAGTTGCCAACTTTGAAAAACAGCGATCTAGCCGAAAGCTCTGCCAAAAACCCATGTACTAACTATGGCTGACCCTGCTTAGCTTTACAAGATCAGCCAAGGTAAGCTATATATTTATACACTTCCTTCCACAGAATATAAATACAAACCTCTCTGTAAATGTGGTATGTAGTTATTTACAGATAGTCTCCAGTTTAAGAATGAATTCTGTTCCCGAGGTCTGTCCTTAAGTCAAATTTGTATGTAAGCCAGAACAGTAATATTGTATAATACTTTATAAGTAGTGTTGTGTTGTGAACTCGAACCATTGTGCATTTAACTTGAATCATTGTGTATTTAACTTGAATTTTGCTACAATAGGCTCTGTTCTTAACTATAGGTCATCTGTAAACCAGACGTTCTTAACCTGAGGACTCCCTGTACTCATACTTTTCCCTTAAAGCACTCATATGCATCTAATTAGTGAATGATACTCTTTTTTTTATATAGAATGTGTCATAAAACAGTTTACTAAGCAATACTGTATACAGTATATTCATTTAGAAACAATTCTCATTGAGTACAGTAAGATGTATTTCTAAGTAACCTTAGAGACAAAGCAAAATATTTGTGAAATTGAATCTTAGCTCCCTAATCTTATATATGTTGAAGCTTGATTCTCCTTAGCAGAACTTTTTTTGGAGAAATCCAGTGTTTGTTTCTTGTCATTTTTTTTTTTTATTAAAAGTCCTGAAAATTGAATTTCTGTATTTCTGTGAAAGGAACTTGTTTCACTGGACAATCATATAAAAGTCATCTCAATCCCACTGAATGGAACAAGCAACATTTTTTTTTGTTTTTTGTTTTATTTTACTGCAGAGAGCAAAAGAGGACAGGAGTGTGATTTTCTGCCTGATTTTTTGCCCATTTTTTAAAGATACTTTTTATTAGTTTGTTAAGACTATTGGAAGCTTAAAATACCTTTTATTTTTGATCCTCCTGAAAATAATGAATATTACTGAAAATTGAAAAAATATTGAAAATATGAATATGGTATTCATCATAATAGTAATTAGTAGACATGTGTTCTTGGGAATTTAGGGGCCCTTAAAAGTGAAGAGGAGTTCAGTTGCCTGACTTGTTAATTCTGAGGGTTTACTTCCAGTAAAGAGGGGATAGGATTGTCTTCTCAACGTCACAGTAAGTTTTAGAAATTACAATTAGTTATTTTGGTGTAAGCCTCCTTTTGATAAACTTAATAATGGAGTAATGTTGATTTATCTTGCTTAGATGATAAGAAGCCTTCTGAACCAACCAAAAAGCCACCAGGGGGTAAGCATTACACTGCAGCTGCTCAAATAAATACTGTGTGGTTTATGTATGAATGAAACCACAATGCTAAAGTTTCTCTGTGTCAGATCCAAAACTGTAACTGAAACTTTCCCAGCAGTCTTTAAGGAGTTTTTCTTAATGTATAGGTATTTTTGGCATTGTAAGCATTTCTGGACTGGTTTGCTGGTTTTTACAGTGTACAACTCTTGCTTAATTTTGAATGCTGTTTTTTCTTGTCCCTTTTCATCAGTTGCCCATTTCTAATGGTTATTGTAAGGAAGGATAAAAGAAATCTTCCAGTACTGATAACAAGAACAACGGTTGACATTTATGGGCATTGTAATCCAAGGTGCTCTGCTGGAAAAGAGTAGATTAAATAAATGTTTACTTTTCCTAAAGAAATACAATGTATGATAAGGAGATTTATACCTGGAAATATTTGTCCTAGGTAACAGACCTCGACCTCACTTATATCCTGATCTTAGACCATATTCAGATAATCATGGAAATGGTGGTAAGAAAAGATATTTCCACTGTTTAGATCTATTCATTGTATTTTTCTATCCACTGGTTTGATCATGTTTATTGATTTGTAATATATGTTGATTTAGGAAATTCCATTAATGGTGGCAGTCTCAGTGGTGGTACTGGTAAGATTTTATTTTGTTGTTGTAATTTAGTTCTGAAATATTTAGCTACCTTTTCACCTTTTTCATCTAAATCCATGGATCAATATTATTGGATCACATTGATCAGCAGTTCTAATTTAAAGAACTTTAAAGAAAATTAATACTGCTCATATCATCTAAATTAACTAGGTTGTAAAGTAGATGTATATCATCAGATGAAGGGAATTATATATAAAGTTGATCTTATCTTCTGACAATTGCTCCTGAGATTGAATAGCACCCATGTTAAATGTGGATGTCTATGCAAGAAAGCCTGAATGCCAGTTGGCTGCAGGAATCCGCATGGTCTGGGAAGACCAAGTTGTGTAAGAAGGCCACAACAATTTCCTTTTGGTGCTACCTCCTTGCAGGATTCCCCCTTACCAGTCCTGCCTTTTAGCCATCACACATACGAATCTGTTTTGCTGTTCTGCGTGATCGCTTAAGACTTTGCTTCTGACCATTTAAATTTTTTGTAAACTGAGAAGGTTTGGATATCAGTGGTTTCATCATCAAATGCTGTCAGTTTCCAGCAAGACACTTTAAAATGCATTTGGGCACACCAGCTAATGTTTTAGATCATGCTGGCTGGGGAATTCTGGGAGTTGAAGTCCACTCATCTTAAAGTGGCCAAGTTTGGACAACCCTGTTTTAGACAGATTCTGAAATCCACAGGAAGGGGAAAAGGACAATATGAAAGACAGGTAAAAGAGTAACACTATAATTAATTTTATTTTTAGGTGTATTTAACGACTTAGATCTCAATGACGGGAAACATTTACCTCCACACCCAGCAGGTATTGTATAGATGTTTTTTCAGATGACATCTTCCTCCACTTTCTCAGTTTGTCAACATAAATTAATTGATAGAAGTAATGAATTATTCTGCTAATGTCAAACATTTTAATCCAGTTTAATCCAAAACTGTAGGCAGTTTGAAACCCATACTTTATCTTTTATAGAAGTCATTTAGGGGAAAATTGCCAAGATTCCCAATATTATTATTTTCTAGTCTGCTTTTTAATATAGAAACAGGTCATAACACATTATCAGTAAGATATTATACCGTTACAACAGATTGCTCAGAAGTGGTGTCCAATGACACTGAAACGACCAACATGGATGCTCATAATGTCACATAAATGCTGCAGTTATGTTTTTGTGTCTCAGACACAAGTTATCAGTTGCCATCCTTGCCCCCACCCCCATGAATCCCCACAGTTCAGGGGAAAAAAAGTCATTTACAAACATCCCATTCACAAAGAATGATGTTCTAGTTCTCTTTAGCAAGATGTCACACTGATCCATTTTTGGTAAGCAGTTTTAGGCAAAGCATAGAAAAGCATAAGAAGTAGTGAGTAAAAGAAATGAAAGGCAGGAGATAAGATAAGAGGGAAAAAGGAAGTCTAAATACAGTGGTATACCTCGGGTCACAAACTTAATTCGTCCTGCGACTCTGGTCGCGACCCGAATTGGTCGCGACCTGAATCAAATTTTCCCATAAGGTTCAATGTAAATACAGTTAATCCATTCTGACCCCTCCGAATTTGGTCGCCAACCGATTTTGGTTGCGACCCGAATCAAATTTTCCCATAAGGTTCAATGTAATTACGGTTAATCCGTTCTGAACCATATGTATTTTTTTTTTTAAACCACAAAAATATGACACAAAGTACAGTACGAAGAGAGAGAATGCTAACCTTGCTCGATGTGACTTCTGGCGTGGAGGACAGGAAGGCGGGTGAGGAGGCGGTTATTGCTTGGAGGGAGAATCCCCCTCCCTACAGGAAGCCACGGCCACGTGTCACGGCACTGATCCAGTGTTCGCGAACAGAAGCAAAATTTTGCGAACGGAGCTGTTCGTGACCCAAATTGGTCGTGAACAGAAGTGTTCGTGACCCAAGGTACCACTATAAATCTAGTTTGTTGTTTGTTGTTCTTGCTCCTGGTGACAACATGGAATTGCAGTTTTTTTGACATTCTGTTAGTGGTTGGCTAATACCTTCTTCCCAGGACTGAGGGAAAATGGCTGGGGCAATGTCAGCCCAGCTGTTTCTCTGCCCAAAGGAGACTAGAACTCACAGTCTCCCTGTTTCTAAACTTTTATCCCTACACCAAACTGGCTCTCATTTATACCAACACTATTTATTATGCTTCTCCATACTTTTCTATTACAGTATTGCAAACTACATTTGCTTCCATCACATCTGTGCACCACTTCATACGTTGCCTTTTATTCTGTCAACTTGCTTTACTCTCTGTTTTGAGGATCTCATTATTCTTTAAAAAATGAAACTATTGGGCAGAAAAGTATGTTGTTGAATATTTTGGGTATTTGGTACTTTTGGTACTGCGGTAGTGTGGATTTTTCTTTAAATGCTTCTGTTCCTGAAATAACCATGTTATTGCCACTATTTTAGGTGAGAAAGAGCAAAATTCAGGTCATAGTGGAAATACTGGTAAGAGCTTGCTTTTGTTTTGCTTTGCTTTTGTTTCTGTGTGATTATTAAGAGCCAAAATTCATAATATAGTAAAGATTTTTGTCAAGTATTTATACACTGACTTTAAAAGAAAAGGTAACTGGGGAGTTCCCGGTCTGGAATATACTGCAAAAGTAGCTGAGCACCACTTCCAATAATAGTTAGAAACAGGTTAATTTTTGATGGAAAATAGTTGAAGAGGTGAGTCCAGATCAGATCTGGGACCAACCTATATTGTTGTTTTTACTCCCCTAGTCTTACCCCAATGATTTTCCTCAATTTTTTTTTTCAAAACTATGGTACATGCAAAATTTAGTTCAGTCCTTTCACTATACAGATAAGCAGCACCATATTTATTTCATTTGATTTCATTCTCCAGTTGAAATCCAGATGTTGCTGCATTAAATTTCCATCACTACTGATTATACTGGCTTGGGCTAATGAGATAGCTTCCTGAAGTGTATGAATGCCTTGCCTCTAGTACAATCCACTACTCTGGCTTGTTTGTGTCCTTGATTTCAATAGAAAATGATTCTAAATGTCTTTGGCCTGTACATTAAATTAGAATGATGAATCCCAAGAGCTGAGAGGACAGATTGGGTCTTTCTCATCAATATGGAGGTAGACCCCTATCTTTGTAAAGGAGTTCCAACTTTGAGTCCTCCCTATAGAAATGTTAATAACAAGCAACATGATGTCATCACAGAAAAGATCCAACATCACAGTATCTGAAGCAAATATGTAAGTCACATAATTTACATTATGACTTATGTCATAATTTGTCCTCCCTTTCACCCACATATCACCCACATACAGTGGGGCAAAAAAGTATTTAGTCAGCCACCAATTGTGCAAGTTCTCCCACTTAAAAAGATGAAAGAGGCCTGTAATTTTCATCATAGGTATACCTCAACTATGAGAGACAAAATGGGGGAAAAAATCCAGAAAATCACATTGTCTGATTTTTAAAGAATTTATTTGCAAATCATGGTGGAAAATAAGTATTTGGTCAATATCAAAAGTTCATCTCAATACTTTGTTATATATCCTTTGTTGGCAATGACAGAGGTCAAACGTTTTCTGTAAGTCTTCACAAGGTTTTCACACACTGTTGCTGGTATTTTGGCCCATTCCTCCATGCAGATCTCCTCTAGAGCAGTGATGTTTTGGGGCTGTCGCTGGGCAACACGGACTTTCAACTCCCTCCAAAGGTTTTCCATGGGGTTGAGAACCGGAGACTGGCTAGGCCACTCCAGGACCTTGAAATGCTTCTTACGAAGCCACTCCTTCATTCCCCGGGCGGTGTGTTTGGGATCATTGTCATGCTGAAAGACCCAGCCACGTTTCATCTTCAATGCCCTTGCTGATGGAAGGAGGTGTTCACTCAAAATCTCACGATACATGGCCCCATTCATTCTTTCCTTTACACGGATCAGTCGTCCTGGTCCCTTTGCAGAAAAACAGCCGCAAAGCATGATGTTTCCACCCCCATGCTTCACAGTAGGTATGGTGTTTTTTGGATGCAACTCGGCATTCTCTCTCCTCCAAACACGACGAGTTGAGTTTAGACCAAAACGTTCTACTTTGGTTTCATCTGACCATATGACATTCTCCCAATCCTCTTCTGGATCATCCAAATGCTTTCTAGCAAACTTCAGACGGGCCCGGACATGTACTGGCTTAAGCAGGGGGACACGCCTGGCACTGCAGGATTTGAGTCCCTGGTGGCGTAGTGTGTTACTGATGGTAGCCTTTGTTACTTTGGTCCCAGCTCTCTGCAGGTCATTCACTAGGTCCCCCCATGTGGTTCTGGGATTTTTGCTCACCGTTCTTGTGATCATTTTGACCCCACGGGGTGAGATCTTGCGTGGAGCCCCAGATCGAGGGAGATTATCAGTGGTCTTGTATGTCTTCCATTTTCTAATTATTGCTCCCGCAGTTGATGTCTTCACACCAAGCTGCTTGCCTATTGCAGATTCAGTCTTCCGAGCCTGGTGCAGGTCTACAATTTTGTTTCTGGTGTCCTTCGACAGCTCTTTGGTCTTGGCCATAGTGGAGTTTGGAGTGTGACTGTTTGAGGTTGTGGACAGGGGTCTTTTATACTGATAACAAGGTCAAACAGGTGCCATTACTACAGGTAACGAGTGGAGGACAGAGGAGCCTTTTAAAGAAGTAGTTACAGGTCTGTGAGAGCCAGACATCTTGCTTGTTTGTAGGTGACCAAATACTTATTTTCCACCATGATTTGCAAATAAATTCTTTAAAAATCAGACAATGTGATTTTCTGGATTTCCCCCCCCCCCCATTTTGTGTCTCATAGTTGAGGTATACCTATGATGAAAATTACAGGCCTCTCTCATCTTTTTAAGTGGGAGAACTTGCACAATTGGTGGCTGACTAAATACTTTTTTGACCCACTGTATACCCATGGACTCCAACTAATTTCTAAGCAAATACTCAAGATTTTGTTCTGTTTCTTTTAATGCAGACAGACAATGGATCAGGAAGTATCTTGTGGGCAGCCTGGGAAACAAGGTTTCAAAGGTTCTGATCCTCCAGTTTCTTATTTACTGTTTCCAAAAGAAGATAAATAGTCAAAGAGAAAATTGGTTGAAGTTGAAAACAAACAAACAAGTTCTTACCACCAGACCCAGACAAAAATTTGGGTTAGAAGGTTCTTCTGCTTTTCATTCTGTCCATCTCAAATGGTAGCAACATTCTAATTCACTGACATTTATATGAGTTGGGTAATGATGATGAAATTTTATTATAATACTTCAAGGAAAAATATTAATAACTGATATTTCCCTTTCCTTAGTTGATTCTGCTACGACAGCTCAGATTACATCTCCTGTTGTTGCTGTAGCTGTGCTGTTGACTGTTGGAGCCCTAGCTGGCTACACTGCTTATAAGCAGAAAAGATACTGTTTTAAACCAAGAGGTAAGACTGTAGTAAGTGTTATAAAGTATCAGTAAAATCAATACTGGACGGAGCAGCTTAGATAAGACTTGAGGATGTCTTCATTATGCATTGGACATGCTGTATCAGAGATTTGTCTCTTCTTACAACAATTAGGGAAGACTTATTGTATCTCCAATGGGATCAATCAGTCATTTTTAGTGAGTCTGACATTTATGATGGAGGGCATGAAAGAAAATAAAAAGCTAGCCTTTCTTTTTCTATGAATGGCTCTAGGAACAAAATGCCAAGATTCCGTATTAATACTATTATTTCTTAGTCTGCTGCTAGAGCAACAAATAACAAAATTTCATTCAGTAACATGTCATACAATTACAGTGGATTATTTGGGAAAAAAATCAAAGTTTCATTTTTAATATCCACTTATAAAGAATGCTGTTTTGCTTCTCTCTGTAAATTATATTTTGAACATTTTTGTCCAGTTATAGTCAGCTTTACATGCTGCCTTAGGAGTTCACTAGCATCAGAAATACAGTCCTCATTTAGCGACTGCCTCGGACAGTGACCGTTCACAAATTTGATGCCAATAAACAATAGTAAAAAAATCATTTTCCAACCAATGAGCGCACTTGCACCCAAATTTCTGCGCCTGACAACACAGGCCAGAGTGAGAGTAACACTGGCATTACTGCACGAGACAACTTTATCTAAATGAGACAGCAGCAACCAGCAATCTTCCCAGTGTCTGTCTATCTGTCTCTCTCTGTCTCTCTCTGAGTCATGTGGTTTGATTAGCGACCTTTTGATGGAACCAATTGTGGTCACTAAATGAGAACTACCTGTATTTTACAAAGATGATTATATAAAGTAAGCACAACCTTCCTCATTCTTTCTATAAGAACTATTTCAATGTATTCTTCTACTTCATTAAAACTTTCAAATTCTTCCTTAAATATTTTATATTAAGTAGGACTTCCAGACGTGGACTGCAAGAATTTGTAAAACCAGTAGATTGAAGCAAAGAGCTAGAGCTTTCTGTGTTTCTTTGATGCCAGTTAGCAGTCATCTGGACTTTTTGCCCAGATCTAGTAGCTCTAATATTAAGGATAGCTAGTTTTCATAGTGCATTCAGGATTGCAAACTACATGGATGCAGTCACTCGGAGTTGAGCTAGACTTGAAGGTGTCTTTAGTTTTTATTCAGTCAAATTATATTGGTTATGGCTTGGTCCTGTATTACTGGCTCAGTGTTACTGAGGGTTTTTTTCTGCCAAGCCACACCTTGCTTCTGTGCATATTTGTATTATCCAAGCAGCCTTTAGAACATTGAAAAAATAAGCAGCTAAAGTCACTTTCTCTTTTCTGTTTCAACCTATGGTAGCTTACTGCAGACAGTGTATTTAGAATACTGGTCTATTCCCATACCATCCTTAACTGGATACAGCTACCATATCCGGGCTGCAAAAAGGTTTCTGTATCTCTTTGCTCCCAAATAGTGGTCATCTAGACTTTTAATTCCTGATATGGTAGCCCTAAATCTAGGTCAATGGGAGAAGGGCCAGTTACCGTGTGATGGAAACACTAGAAAAGTGAAACTGACTCCATTTCATCAGCTGGGTTATTGGAACACTTAAAACCAATCAAAAGATTCATTTTGCAGTCCAAGAAAAGGGTGCTGGAGAGAAAGAGTGGCTAAAACATCAAACCTCTCTATTGCAGAACTCACTGCAAACTTGGCAGCACAAATCATACCTCAAAGCACTGATTAGCTGGGGTGGCCATACCTATTACTGCCCTCCTGGCCAACAGAGAAGCCACCAGTGATGCCCTCAAGCCTTGTCAGGGTAAGGTTGGTAGGATACCAGCCCTTCCTGGAGAAAGTGGAGGGGACTCTGTATTTCCAAAATGGTTATTTTTGACTCTGTTAGGATGCTTGTACGCTGCCAGAACCATCAGTAAGGAGATCTGACTGAATTTGTGGCTGAGCTTGTTGAGCGTGTGTTGGATCATAGCCCTTGAATTACCATGTTTAAATGGGAGTTCTCTCAGGTTGAAATCCAAGCCAAACTCATCTTACACCTCCCCATCCTGCTTTTTACGTGGAATGTAAGTCATGAAGGCTTATAGAACAATCCTGCGCATATTTACTTTGAAGTAAGATCCACTGTGTCAGTGGTACTTGTTCTCTAGTATGTTTAGATTACAGTACATTTTGACTCAAGAGTGAAGATGTTTTCTAGATAAGTCTCTTATGATGCAATTAGTCTACCTCATTCACAAAATTTTATGAAAATTCCAGACTTAATTACCTTCCATTCCATTTTATCATTTCTTCCATTTGTTTTCTTACCAGGAAAAAAATGTTTTGATTGAACTATCACACTAGAAGCATCCAAGGATATATACTGTTTATTAAGTGTAATATGTTCCATTATTATTTGTAACCCATTTTTTTTACATTAACATGCACACTTGCATTTTAGGTGGAACAGTTGCCTAAACTACCGAGAAATGAACTAAGAAATAATGACTTCTGCAAGATCATCAACAAATGAATGCACTGTGTAATACATATGGATGATGTTGCTAAGATGTTATACAATGAGGCATTTTATTTTTGTGTATAAAAACTGAAAAACCAACTTTCAGAACGAGAGATTAGGTAATACACTGCTTCTACATTGTATGAATAGTAAAAATATGCTTTGTATGTTTTTCAATTCATATAGTTTAGAAACATTTTATGTGCTGTTACTATAAGATCATTTGATGCAAATTATCAGAATCTCATTCTCACTTTTGGTATACAGCCATTGGTATACAGCCAAAGGTCTTTATATACCCTTTTCAGATCTTTAGGACTACATGAAAATCTATGAGGCAGATAGATGCGCTGAAATGTTGGAAGATGCACACCAGGTCCTCTCCTACTTTAGCTATACCATATCAGTGTGCAGGCAAACACTTCTCTAACCTTATAATTAAATTCCATTGAAACAAACATGATTGGTTATCTTCCTACATTAGCTACTTGAAACCACAAAGAAAGTCAGGCTTATGCACACAGATTCCTTTCAGCATTTAACCTTATATGAAAATGGAAGTTATATGTTATGTTGTTTAAAAGTCCTGGGATATTTCACCTGTGTTGGAGTGTGACTAGCTAAACTAGTTAGTCTGGTGATATGCTATCAGGTGGTAAGGAATATACATAGCCTGTGGTCATCTCCATGAAGCCCCAAATGAGGGCAATTGTATTTAAAGGTGATGATTGGGAATAGACTGGATTATGTGCATGTTTTTTCCCCTTAAGGGCAGAATGAAGAAATTTTCTTCTTTTTTTCCTGTTTCTTCAATTTTAATATATAATATATTGCCATGTATATTAATTTTTCAATGATATTTTTTGTAGAATCTATGTAAAAGTAAAGTTTTCTTCAAGTCAAATATGACTCCCAGTGACTTATATGGACACATCCATGCCATGAAAGTACTTTGCCCTTGTCTGTTTTCAGAATGTTTTATCAACTTCCTAATGCAGAATTTATGGACAATATACTAATAAGCTGCTCTTTAAAATTCAAAGATCTTGGCTTTCTTTAAAGATTACTTCCTTTATAAACAAAATCCTGTGCTCTGATTTAATTTAAAATGGGACTAGTTTTTACAGGGTCAGTCCTCAATATTTACAGAGTTCCATGCTCAAATACATACAAGCCTGTCCACATTTTATTTGGGATTATACATTCCCATATACTTCAAAATTTCTTATACAAGCAGAATGTGCCCAGGTCTCATGACTAACACTACATTTACTCTGAAACAATTTAATTTCTATACATAGGAAACAAGCAGCTATTTTTTCTTTTCTTTGGAGAACTAGGGAACTTCCAGATAGAAGGGGAAAATACAGGAAAGATGCAGTAAGAAATTGGATTATCTGGATCCCTGATCTTCAGTTTGGTGGGATGCAGGCAAGAGCATACTTTTGATTGGAAATCCTAGCTTGCCTAGAATTGTGTGAGCATTCTTGGAATAAAGGTGGAAGTTGGTTGCACTTGGGGCAAACGATGGAAATGTACCAAAACTGACCGGTATTCTTCTTGCCTTTAAGAGGGAATGCTAAATGAGGCACAGGTCCTATATGACTACAGCTGGTGACCCAGTCTACCCCTTCTCTATCTTACTAAAAAGCATTATGTGAAAACCTTGATTGACCAAGATCACAATGGACAGTGCAGGTCAATATCTATTTGCCCATCTGATAAAAGCCATGACATGTGGATGAATGAGATGTAGACTGTAAGAGGAATCAATGGTGGACAGCAAAGAAAGAAAAATAGATATGTTATGTGTCTCTTGCTTATCTCAGAAGGGAATAGCATGATGCATATATGTATGTATGTAAGCTGTAAAAAGTCATAGAATCATGAAAGCTGATTATATGACAAAAGCATCATCTGGAAGCTTTAGGTTACATCAGTGTTGTCCAAACTTGGCCACTTTAAGATGAGTGGACTTCAACTCCCAGAATTCCCCAGCCAGCTGGCTGGGGAATTCTGGGAGTTGAAGTCCACTCATCTTAAAGTGGCTAAGTTTGGACAACACTGGGTTACATCATGCTTAACTGGAAGATGTCAGAAATATTCCTATGCATTTACCTTCTGTGTGTATCTTGGGCTTTTAGTATTACTGTGTAGAAATCATGACTCTGGCTACCGTTGCCTTAAGGCAACTTGCTGTGGTTTTTCTATAATGATGAGTCTATAATTAAAAAAACGAGGTCAAATGTTGTCACCTGTGGAATGATGGCAGCAAACTGCTTGGTGCCTCAGAATCAAATTATATCTGAAGGGTGAGCTGATTTCCTCAGATTGGATAGGACCCTTAGCTCTTGGGAAAGAAATGTTACTTTTAACAACATATTGCAGGTGCACATGCACACGTATACAGTGGGGAGAGAAGCAATAAGCAGGTGTTAGCTGTTGAGAAATGTTAATGGAACATGAAAGTCAAACTGGAGCGGAGGATCTTTTGGTAGTTAGAGCTCCACAGTGTTTTGGAGGGAGGTTTGCAGGCCACAAAACGGATGTGGCCAGATTACAGATGTGCATGGTCTTAGATACTGGAGAGGTGGTTGTTGTTTTTAATGTAATGTGCCTATTTTGTGGTTTCTATTACAATATTCATTTCCCAACAGAAAATGACAGGAAGCTGTTCCTTCAGGCCTCATGGTTGATGGCCATGAAAATGGGACTCATGGGCCATATCCGGCCCTGGGGCCATGGGCTACCTACTTCTGGATTCACTTCTCAGTCAATGGGTTTCAACCTGATTTACCTTTTCTCTGAGAGCGTCCCATCTGAAGGAATCTTAAAGTATTTTCACATGACACCTGAACTCACAAACCTATCAACCAGATTTTAGCTAAATGTGCTGTGAAGAACTAACCTATGTGATTACTTTATGATTCAGTGTGTGGGTAACTTGGCTATTATGTTAATTCAATAAACCACAATTAAGTCAGATGTGGATAAATTTGACACGAAAACATCCATATATCACTCTACTTAATATGGGCTGTATTTGGGACTAGGAACTAAGTGAATTTTGACAGATGGTTAGAGTGACCTAGTTTTGGAACAAAAGTTTTGCAAATTACGTTCAAAGGGGATCTAAGTATTGGCTAATAATACAATTCTTTTGGGATATGAATTTAGTGTGCTAAACTTGTGTTTGAAAGGAGCTCAACATGGGTTTAGTGCTATTCTGAAAGAATGCTAAACTTTGTTGCAAAAAAGCCTGACTATCAGAAGCTGACGGATGCGAGGAGGGCTATGCCATGAAGCAGCAAAATGACCAACGCTCTTGCTTCACTCTGCAGGCCTGAGGCAGCCATTGCTGGTCAGTGGCTGTTCAGGGTGACCCAGAGTTAGGAATCAGCAGAGACAGCACAGATATGGAGGAGAACACAGTTTGAAAGAACTGGACTCTCCTGATGCCCAGAGCAAACTGAGAGATCCTTGAAAGTTCAGGGCCCAGGAACCAGAGGGATAGGGGTGTACCCACATCAGCCTGAAATCACCAACATGGTTGAAGTGCATCAGACTGCATGGCAAAACCTGTTGTCTTGTAAGAGTGAAAAAAATATTTTAATACTGGTACAGTGAAGGATGACTTAAAGCTGCTTCCGGTATGGGCTGGTGATCAGATCAAAAACATAAGGACACAACAGAAAAGAGGTTGCCTGGGCATGCTTGCAAATGAGTGCAAATGAGGAAAGGCTAGGTATCATGCATATTTTATTTTGGGCAACATACGGTCCTGCAGAACTAGAGACCAAATGCCCCTTTCAAGTCTTGCATTACAGGGCTCCCAATCTATTGGCCTCCCTCTCCCATCCTCATTTCTTAAATGATGGAAAATGCATAACGCACCTGGAAGGCTTGAGGCTGGGTAAGGTGAAATTCTTCAGAGAAAGTGCACTACAGTGAAAGATTAAACAAAGTCAAAAGTAGGGACAATAATTGATCAGGAATGGGTTCCCGAAAATAGGTTCTGTCCTTGTATGGGTAGAGCAGTGTTTCTCAACCTTGGCAACTTGAAGACTGTGGATTTCAACTCCCAGAATTCCCCCATGTGGCTGGGGAATTCTGGGAATCGAAGTCCACACGTCTTTAAGGTGCCAAGGTTGAGAAACGCTGGGATAGGGAGAGATCCCCGCTGCTTTCTCCTTCCACCGAGAGGAACCGCTCTGCCCTGCTGCAAGAGTCTGGCGCGGCGCGAGAATTCCTCCCCGTGACTGACACCGCAGGGCATCGGTGCCGCGCAGCCGGAGGAGGAGCCGCCGCCCGGGCCAATGAGGGGGAAGCCTCGCCCGCTCCTTGGGCTGGCGCAGCGAAGGTTGCTGTCGCCCTGTCGGGTGGCCGCGGCGGCGATCGAGGCGAAGCTGCTCGTTGGCTCAGCTGTGTATGGAGTCCCAAGGGCGGCTGGAGGACTTGAAGAGGGCGCAGGAGCCCGGCGTCGCCTCCCAAGTTTGGCTTCCCTTGGCGCGGTTGGTGTTGCACCTTGACTGGAACTGGGAAGGAGGAAGGGGAGCGTGTTTGAACGCCAGCTTGTTCTTGCACGAGGGGCGGGAGGAGGAATTGTGCTGCGGCAGGGCAGGGGAGGAGGAGGAGGAGGAGAGAGGAGGAGGAAGGCTTGGCTCAGGTTGGCTGAGGAGGGTCTCCCTACAAGGAAGAAAACGCGTTGGAGTCTTAAGATAGAGCCACGCTTTGCTAATAGTACTTTTCCTCCCTCTCTCTTTTTTGCCAACTTCCAAGAGTCATCTCACCTCTGTTAATCAATTCCGGAGAGACGGCTGCTTGCGTCTGCCTGTTGCAGAAAACGTTTTTTTTGTTTTTAATGTGTTTAATGGCAACCTAAAGATAGCAAACGATTTTAGGCATCCCTAAGCTTCCCCAAAGATCTTCAGTATGAAGACTATCTATAAAAATGCATCCGTTTTAAACAAAGGTAAACTGAAGCAGTTAAGCCAGCCAACCCAAAAATTTAAATGAAAGCAGCGTGTGTATATAATTGTGAGGAGGGGGAATATATAATTATGAACCATTAAGCTAAAATATATATCCTATTAAAAGATGGAACCAACTCTGTCACTCTTGCGAGAACATTCTATGGAGCAGGGACCAATGCGGAGAAAGGATTTTGGTAATTTTAATGGCAGACCCCTGAGTAGGACATTCACTTCAGATCTTAGCAGACCACAAACTTTGTGCAGGTTTAGGCTGCCTTTCAAATAACCTGGTCCAAAACCATGTCAGAATCTGGGTTTTGTTAACTCGTGCAAATGGCTGCAATTGGGATAGCCCAACAAGGACTTGAGCTGAAGTTTCCAGGTTGTCTTTTAAGTCAGGCCCAGTGAAATTGCAATACTGTACAGTAAAAAGTGATTAGCATATGCAGAACTAATATAAGTCCACCTTCCAAAGAATGGGACATAGCAGTTAGTAAACCACATTCCTTACCTATTATGCCGCTGAAAGAAAATGTATTCAGAGCCACCATTTGGATTAGGAAGTTGGTCTTTAAAGAAGGACTACAGTCCTGTCTCACGAAACTAGATCCTTTTATCCAGATAAGCAGATTTATCCCCCAACCTGAATATTTCTGTCTTGGAAGTGTTTATTCAGAAATAAGTCCACTGAGCTCTTTGTCCTACAATTCCATGTGCATAGGATTATGCCTTATAGCTGAAATGTAATATGTTTACAGTTATACTTTTGTTATGGCATCATCTTTGAAGAACAAATGCCTGTGTCAGCAGAAGTCCAAATAAATCTATTGTCCTGCTATTGTATGATCATTTTAACTTCGTTAATAGTGGCCTTTGCTTTTCACTGACTACCTCCCACCCTATAATGCAAATAAATAGTGAATGCTTATGTCTCTTAAATAGTTAATATTTTGCTAGGGAATTTGAAGAAGGGAACATGAAACTACTTGTTGGACCCTCCTTTTGCTGGCAAAAGGGAATGGAGGGGTGTATGCATTAGGGTGGCCTTAAGTTTTGCTTTGTGTTGAACCTCTGAGGATTTCTCTTTTTTTCCCCCAAAAGGAAGGGGAAGGGTTAGGGACTTATAAAACACAAGGGAATTAGAAAAGAAAAATCTTTTTTTTGTTTTTTTTTACTTTTCCTGTCCTAAAGATTTTAGGGACAGTGTATGTGGTCAAAGTCTTAAATCTGAAACACTGGAGAATATATCAATGTTAATTCACTTGTCTTCAACAGGAAATAAAAAAACGAATCCCAACTGGCTGTTTTTTGTCTGAGGAGGACCTGCTAAAAATAAGGAGGGAGTTGTGGTATTAAGGAATGCCCTTTGACTTTACGCGTTACTCTACTACCAGTTGAAAAGATGCCTGGTAAGTGGATTCCCACCCCCACTCTCTCCTTTTGTTCTTTGTTCTCTGATATTTTTCCTTCTGGGAGTTTTATTAGTTTCTAGGTGCAATTTCAACATTTCTGCAATATATTACCTATTGATATATAAGAAAGCAAAGAATGCATTTTATTGTGTGTGCATTTTGTTACTGAATACCCACAGCACAAATAAAATTACAGATGTTGCTGTTGTGGGATTGGTTTCAGACATGTGAAAGGGGTTTATTTGAACAATATTTTAATCTTTTAAAGAGTAATTGATTTTTTTAAAAAAATGTGTATTAGAATAATTCCTGGGGGGGGGGCACAATTAACTAAGAGTTTACTTCTGAGTACACATGAGTAGAATTATTTATTAATCTTGCTTCTGTATCAACAAAGCAGCCCCAAACATATTTTATGTAAAAAAGACATAATTTGCTGAGCTTATATTAGCTTGTTTATTTTGCCTCACAGAAATGGCAAATCTGGTTAGATTTCTAAATTATCCATTTTGAGATAAATTTTATATTCTGCCTGTAATTTTATGCTAGACATTATTAGCTCAACTATAGTCTGGAATTGGCAAAATCAAAAATTGTCTGTAATGAAGTATTTTGTCTTTACATATTAAATGTTGTTTGATGAGCAACATCTGTTTTCAGAAGTAAACATCTATTTACAGTAGCTGAACATTTTTTGCAAATGCTGCAGGGAAATTATATGCTTTGCTTTGGTTCATAATATTAAAGATTTAAACATCCATTTCAAAGGAGAAATTTGAAGAATGAAATAATAATGGTTTTATTTGCATCTTTTTAAAATAGGCCAGATCTAAAATAGGTCAATTTTTACCATAACAAAATGGGGCCATCTCTTATGCCAGCACAGAGGAACCATATTATAAAAATGGTATATTAGTATATTTGTTTATTCAGTATACATCCTGCCTTTCCATTCAGAGAATTCTCAAAGTGACTAATGTTACAGAAATATAAAAAGGGATTGAAAACCAAAATATAAAAATGAGACAGTGAAAATAACTTTATAGTGTGAATGATATATGCATGCTATTAAAATGTGCAGCAATAATAATAAAAGGCATGGAAATGTGGACATATTAAGATGATTGTTTTTGTGAACATTTATTTTGTGATTTTTAAAAAAGCTTAAAATTAAGGCATCTGTTACAAAAAATAAAACAAATGACCTACTATGCAGCAGAAGCTCAAGGAATAAGCTGTGCTAGAGTAACAGAATATTTGAGAATTCCAAGTGAGTAATTAGTTCTGGTAAAAAAAAAAGAGAGAGAAACAATATTTTGTATGTAACTCAGCCCAGATTATCAGTTTTAAATTTTGCTTATTTCATACAGAAAAGTTAATAGGCCTGTATGAAGGGACCTGGTTTTGCCTCAGTTGCATCACATGATTCTCCTCTACAAGGGGAGGAGACAATACAGTTCTCATTCTAATAGGTGGAAGATTCTTCCATGTGTCCATGTGTAGAATTTTTCTCCAGTTATTGGAATTGCTGGTGAAGTCAAGAAGTGAAATGAAGCAGTATGACTATTCACTCTTGGATGCAAAAGACTTTCATTGATTCTCAGAGTATCTTTGAGGAGCAGCTTTGCTTGAGTCTTATTTAACTCAGTGTACCTCTTTGAAAAATTGCACAGCCTTCCTAACTTGTATCCTAATTGTTTTTTACTAGTTCTTTCATGTGTCATCAATCTTAGTGAGCCAGAAGGACTCCAGGTGAAGAACTTCTAGGAATCTTAGAGGAGTGGTCTTTTGATGGACAGGTTGTTTTTAAGACCCAGATTAGGCCCTGTGAAAGATGACCACAGTCTAATCATCACCTGTAAAAGATTGCTGTGCAAAATCTCACAATTACTATCACAAACGGAGAAATCCTGTGTTATTTTTCTTTCTGTTAGAATCTTGAAACACGGTTTTGGGGAACTTCCTACTACTATTTTGAATGCAGTTTTCAAATCTCTACCCTGGCTAATGTCATAAACTCTTTAAAGCTTGCAGAACCTCAGGAGCCTGGTCCTATGGTATGGGCATGAGACTGATGATCCCACTATAGATAACTTTCTAAACAGATTTATAATGATTATTAGGGGAAACACTTAGAAGAGGGAATAAAGCACACATTTTAAATAGTAAGTACTCCTTAACTATACTTAGATTTAATGTGATCAAATTCCATTCCTCTTACTTGAGATAATTTTCCCTAGTTGAAGACTGACTGGTGTTTTCCTCAGATCAGGTTTCTCTGAACATCATCCTATTGAAATCCCAAATAACTAGAATAGACTCTGCAGAATACTCTTCCTTTGTTTTCAGCTCTTTTTATTGCCTCTGGCTTCTAGAGAGATTTCCTTTTCAGGTCTTAATATGCTGAAGCTCTTTTTGGTCAGGTGTCTTCTCAAACCTTTCAGAAGATGGGTCCTGCTGCTTGCTTCAAGTTTTTGCCATCTTAGATACTAGTTTTGAATTTTAATTTTTTTCTCAGTAGAGTATTTAGAAGAGGAGCAGATTTCCCACTCCCTTCATCCATAGAACTCATTTATTTTCCCTTATCAGCATTTCAGTTGATACCCTGCAATTATCTTTTCTTGTTTGAAAATTCTGGCCAGAGTTTCTGACCAATAATCTTTCTTACTGACTTTCTTACTGTCAATTCAGATTGGTGGGTCCTTAACCAATCCAAATTGTACTTTATTACCTCCATGACAATGGTAACCAAGGCAGCCATGATGTGTGTTGCCCAGTACAGAATGATGATACTCTGGTCTACTCAGTTACATTATAACCTTGGTATTACTTTGTACAAACAAGAGTTCAACCTTTTTGTACAGGCCAGTGTCTGTTGCTTTTCATATAGCCTCCCTGATACAGCTGCTCCCTTTCATGAAGAAAGAGCTGCTACACATAGTAGAATATAGAACTGTAGAATAACCATGGATTTAAAATGATATCAAAGGACCATCTAAAAAGAATCTTTCAAAATAAAAATGATCTAAAGTGTGTTGAAATCTTGTCTTCCAATTTCCCAAAGACCTTTTCCCTTGTGAAAAAGATTTTTGTTTTCCCCCCGAATCTTTCTTTTTCTTTAGATTAATTTTAGTAGCATAGTTGAGCTCATTTTATAACTGTGCTAGAGGATGTTGCTTCATAGATTGATTAAAATAATAATAAAGATATTTACCCATGGACCTTAACTGGTAACTAAAACAAGTATAAGAATCCCTAATTCCATCCATAAGTTTTATATTTGAAAAACAAGTCAAAATCGCTATCTTTTTTATCAAGTTGAAAAAGAATTTTAAAATGCAGAAGAAATTTGATGGGACCATTTTAAAAATAAGCAAAAATAGGACTCACAAATCTTTCTTGGGGTCTTGTAGTTTTGGTACATTAGGAAATAGATACTTCAGATTGCTAGTTGCAAGTCCCTTAGTTTATAATTACAGCAAGTGATAACACCTAAACCAAGCTTGGCTACTAAAAAGCTGATCAGGATCACTTCTGGTTATTAGTTGGATAGGAGACTCTCAGGAAATACCAGGACTATAAGTTAGGCTGGAAAGTTAATAACAGTTTTCCAGAAGGCAATGGCAAATCTTATTTTTACCAAGAAAACAACATGACATATCCAGGAGTTAACCTTGGCTCAAGGGAGTCATTTCTTTTTATTAGTTCAGTCAGACTTGCAAGTAGTTGAAAATCATTAGCTCA
Organism: Python bivittatus; assembly: GCF_059951505.1. Lineage (NCBI taxonomy): Eukaryota > Metazoa > Chordata > Lepidosauria > Squamata > Pythonidae > Python > Python bivittatus. The sequence continues at coordinate 39,403,220 of NW_028277074.1, read as the reverse complement.
TGGAAGTATTTGTACTTACCATAAATGAGAAACTTAATTTAGAATAGTATTACTAAAGTTTTAAGGTGTAGTTTAAGTGCACACTAACAAGACTATGGGTTACAAGACATGACTAATTTGAAATGTGACAATAGCTTGTTTGTTATGGCTGGTGGACTATGTTTTCCATAATCCTCAACCTATATGGCAGTGCTAAGAATGATGGAAGATGTAATCCAACAGATATAGGCTAATTACTAGATTATGGAAAGCTATTCTAAACACTGTGTTGGCCTGCTAACCATTAATAGCCTAAATCAGGAATAGAAACAATAAGAGGATTGGATAGTTCAACAACCAGGGAAATGGAGATGTGGGATAGAATTAATATATCTTAAAAAAGAAAGAATAAAATTAAAAATTAAAAAATGAATAGTGCAATAGTACATAATCATTTGTGTCAGAAAGAGGGGAATATAAAGGATTTCATCTTTAACTTGTGGAAAGTTAAATTTACAACTTGCATGTGGTGGTACTTTTTTGCATCTCTTGAAGCCCCCTTTGGCCACATAGTTGAAAATTGGCAGTATTAAAGTATAAATCACATGTAAATTGTAGCTTTAAAATAAATTTAATCTCTTTTTCCTAAAACAAAAACAAAAAAAACCCCCACATTGGAATCCCCAATTTTTTTTTGCCTCTCCAAAACCCCAAGAAAAAGATGAAAGGTCCTGGGTATATCCACTTACATGAAATAGCTTCTCACATCATTGTCCCAACCCACGGCTATCCATGGCCTTCCTGCTTTAGAATCTTGGAATATTTGTGCAACCAAATGGCTCAAAACACATGTTGTGCAGAAAGAGTAAATATGTTTGTTCTGTTTTCAATCATTTTTTTTTTCATTTCAGAACTCTGTTGACATTGCTGGAAAGATTAAATGGAGGCTAAACCATTATTAAGGCCCCAGACTCTCAAATGAGTTAGTTTGAAATAAAATAATCATCAAATATAATTACAATTTTCTCAGTATCTTAATTAGCAGTATCTCATGTTTAAGTTTAAGTTACATTGTTGGCAACAGCATTGTGATCAGGGGTTTACAAAAAGCTTTGTAGAGGGTTCAGGTTGTATATCCAATATCTAAGCAAAATGGTAAGTAAATTCCAAGACAGGGCAAGAAAGAAGTTAAGGACAGTTATAAAAACCAATCCTTCAAAGTATTGAAGAACTCTGGACAGTGTACTCAACGTGGCTTAGACAAGGTACCAATGGGTACATTGTGAACTGTGAAAAGTAACTTCATTGGAATGCTTTAACAAAAGGCAAATTATTAAGAACAAGAGAGGGCTGTTTAATTTAGAATCATGGTGATGGTCCAATATTATGTGATACAGAAGGATGGGTAAAATTTCAAGATTTCAGTATTTTTTTCCCAACTTTCTGGGTGGTGACTCAGAATAAGATATGCAACGCCAAATTCTTTCATTGTCAGAAAAATTGCTCTCAGTTTAATTAGTGGAGGAATGTATAGTTTTCCTTAATTCAGATTTGTAGCAGTGGTATGTGAACAGCAGCAGAGACTTTTATTTATTTGTTAGCATTTCTCCCAATTGGACCATTTTGTCCAGAACAATATGGAATCTGTGAGCTCTGTTAGTCTCTGACTAGCAGCAAGCAAAACACAGATTGTGGAAATATGTGTCTGGAATGCCAGCATTTCTGAGATTTTGAATAATAACCTGTATTTGAATAAGGTTTGTTTAGTCAATGTGCCTGGCTCATAATCAATACAATCAAATTGCCTGGGCACATGTAAGTGTATACAGAATCCACATCATGTGTTATACTTAATATTTAGTAGGGAGGCATAAGCTTAAATCTTGTGTTAGCATTTTTTTCATTCATAGGATGTTGACACCAGTGCGGTGTTTAAATAGAGTATATACTGCCCCCCCAAAACAGCAACAGTACTTCTCCATATTTTTCTCTGGAAAAACAAATGTGGGGGATAGTGCTGTATGCTGTACAGTGCTCACATAGCCAACATAATAATCTTATTTGCTAGAAGAAATCTACCATGGGTTTTTGCTAAAATTGCACCTGTCCTGCATAGTGGGATGAGATATGCAGTCGTCCAGCCAAATCTGTATGAAATGGTCACTGCAAATGCTTTTTTTCCAGTGACAGACCAGGCTTTTGTGACTCTTGCCACTAATGATGTTTATTGCCATGGAGCTCTGGTTCTTGGACAATCCTTGAGAAATTATAGAACATCTAGAAGACTGGCAATACTAATTACACCTCAAGTCTCCAGGGCAATGAGGTAAGGACACATCTCCCATTGCATTCTGTTATCCGGTTACAAAATAGCAAATGCTTGCTGAATATGTACCTTAATTCCCAGCCAAGGTAATTAAAACTTTTGTGGCTGAAATCAAAATCCTAAGGCTTTAATTACCTTCAGCTGCTTTCTACCGATGACCCTATATTTCAACCATTTTGTGTCTAGAACTGTAAGCAAATAATGGTTAGAACATGTAAGGTGCGCAGAGTAACTCTGGACATGTTTTGTCAGCCTTAACAATTCCTAACTTTTCTTTTAATATATAGCCTTGGATACCATTTTTAAAAATACTTACAATCGTATGTCTCAACTTCTGTTCAATCTTCTATCTCTACACATTTCCTACTTACAACCTCTGTTGGAAGAGGCTAAAATACCAAGTTTAGTGGGGGAAAGCAACTAAGGAAGTTTTCAAATTAGCATGGCGTATGGGCAAACTAGAGAATCGGTGACAAAAGTCAGCCCTTGTTTTGACGGTTTCCTTTTATTTGGCAGATCTTCCATTCTGCTTCTGCTGTCTAAGTCCTGGCACCTTTAAACATTAGAAATAGAATGACAAATAATGGAACACTGTACCCCTGTTCAGATATCTCTCTGAATGTGCCTGAATGCTCAAGCTTGGAAGAAAATGATGTGATCTGCTCTTGCATCTCTGCATGATAATGAAATAATAGTGGTCAAGGACAAACCCAACTTAAATCCCAAAAAGCATAAAACCACAGTAACAGGCTCACCTAACATCCAGACCCCATGCCTGAGGGAACTTTCAGATCTTCATAGACTTAACAAAATGTTAGCAGAGTCAGAACCCCATGAATCTTAGAGAATTAGGTGTTCCAGAGACCAGGTGCTACAACAGAAAGAACACTTCCTGGGTCCTACTACGTGGCACTCTTTAATAGAGGGGACCTGGAACATGCCTACCCTGTCAGAACTAGTGGGATGAGTAGAAAGAATCAGGCAGTCCTGCAAATAACCAGCATGACAACCAGCACCTTGAATTGTACCTGGGAGCCAGTGCAGCTCATGGAGCAGTGGTATAACTTGGATATACTGAGGTATACCCCAAACACCCCACACTGCCACATTCTGGACCAGTTGTTGGTCCAGTAACCAAGTAACCTTCAAGGCAGACCCATGTAGAGTGCATTGCAGAACTCCACCTAGGAGGTGACCAGGTATGAGTGACCATGAGTAGCACCTTCTGATCCATGAAGGGATTAATTAGGCACACAAGATGGATTTGTGCAAAACCCCTCTTGGCCATGGCTGCTACTTGTTTTTCCAACAGGAGCTGCAAGCCCAGGAGGATTCCCAAATTGTGCATCGGTTCTGTCTTGGGCAGTGCTACCCCATCAAGAACTAAATATGGAAAACCACCAAACTGGAGTGTGGGCGAGCAAACCCAAAGCTACTTAGTCTTGTTAGGGTTGAGCTGAAGCCTTTTCTTACCCATCTAGACACTTAAAGCCTCCAGGCACCAAGAAAGAAATCCAGCAGCATCTATTGATGGCAGTATCATCAACGTACTGATGGTACCCATGTTGGCAAATGACTTCAGTCAGCAGCTTCACATAGATGTTAAATCGGAACAGTGTGAGCACAGATCCCTGAGGGGCCCAACAAAGAAGAGGAACTGGACTAGATGTCTGCGCACTGTTAGCACTGTTAGCACTGCCCACCAGCTAGTCCTGGAAGGAAGGAAGGAGAACCACTGCAACACCCTGCCCCCTATCCCCAACCACCTAAGCTGATCTGGAAGGATACCATGATTTTTGTATCAAACGCCACTGGGAGATCAAGGAGAACCATGATGAATATACCACCCCGATCACACTCATACCAGGGGTCATCCACACGTACAGTCAATGCTGTCTAGGATCCATACCCAGCCCTGAAACCTGATTGAAAGGGTCCACATGATCCACTTCCTCCAAGGCTCTCTGAAGCTGTAGCACAAGCACCATATTGGATGAAAATTGTCCAGTATGGTAGGGTCCAGAGAAGGTTTTTTAAGGAGAGGATAGACCATTGCCTCATTAAGCATGAGTACCCTCTCTCAAGGATGAATTCACCACCTGGACCCAGCCACATATCCCCTGCAAAGCCCCAGCTAGCCCTATCCACTTCCTCAGGACCAACAGGATCAAGCTCATCCTGGTAACACAGGCAGACCACACCTCAGTCAATTCCATGAGGTCTGCCAGAAAGCAGAGTCCAGCTTGGAGTGGATCTGAGCAATTTTATCCAACAGATGCAACGATGTTCCTCACAGCAACCCTGCAAGTACATTTCTGGCTCCATTCTTCCAAAGGAGGGTCACCCTAAGCAAGGCTGCTGGATGGATGCAATAAGGGTGGAAAAATAATGTTTTGCCACCCTTATTATCACAAGGTAGTCCTTAATAGAGGCTCATACTCATGTTTGGTTGGATGCACTCCTCATCCTACTCCAGGGGCACTCCAGGTTTCATTATCTGGAGTTCCTCTGTAAACCAGGGGGAATTCTGGGCTCTGTGAGCAAAGATTGGCCACATAGGCACAATTTGATCCCAAGCTGCTGCCTCCCTCTTTCAAGCGGCAACCAAGGCTTTGAGTTGAACTGTACTCCAGACCTTCAGGAAAAACCCCAAGTTGTCTGTGAAATTCTGCTAGGTCCATCAGGCATGTGGTGGACTGATCAAATAGGTCCGACCTCCCTGTGGTGAGGGCAGCATTAGAACACTGCAAGGCAACCAGAAAGTGATCTGTCCATAACAAGGGAGTAAAGGTAATCTTCCTAAAATCCAGATCACACCCCCAACGTAGGGAGGCTGGTACAGGGGCAACAATCCCAACCAATCCCTAGAGCGCAACTTTGCAAGCAGGGTCTCACATCCAGTTATCTGAAAGCCACTAGAATGTCCCAGATGATCGTACCTATTTCCCCACCCCTGTCTTGAAGTCTCGGCTACTGCTGCACCTGAAATCCAGACAGGCAAATTTCCAAGAATGAAACTCCCCCTTCATGCCCATCCAGGCCTTGATAATGCACATTAGATGAGCCCGTTAATCCATAATTAAATCTCAAATAAGAGAGCCAGTTTGATGTAGTGATTAAGGTGCTGGCCTAGAAACAAGGAGACTTGGTGTTCTAGGCCTCCCTTAGGCATGAAAACCACCTGGGTGACTTTGGGTCAGTCACGCTCTCTTTCCATATATATAATAGTACTCATAAGAAGAGAAGCTTAATTACAGGCTGACCTGGTGCTCAGCAGCAGCAGCAGCCAAAAGCCAGGGATTCTGAAGGTCCAGTGACCGGTCACTGGGGTACGAGAGAGGCAGGGCTGCTGCACAGCTTCATTCTCTGCCAAGTTTTTGTTCTCAATATATTCCAATGAATGCTTGAACAGGGTTTCTGTCTCTGAAAGCAAATATTGATAAATAGCAAAGCAAGGCTCTTTGAGACATGAAGGTGTGTCTCTTTCTGGTTTTCTGCTTTTAGACATAGGATACTGGGCGAGGTAATATTTGGTGCTAATTAGATATCTTTTTTTTAAAAAAAGCCCCTTTTCTTGATAATCACTACCCAAATATCTTTCATCTTGAAATCACTTCGCTAGTGATGCAAACACTTGAATTAAAGCTAATATTGATGAAGTCTTAACTCTAATGATGGAAGATTTAATTTATGTGTTTAGATTTTAAATGTGTCCTGCATTCTGATTTTACGTGTTTCCTGACACTTGGTTCTTGGCCTGTTGTTATCGGCAGTCCTTTCAGATGCATCTTAGGAAGTGTGTGTGTGTGTGTGTGTTTTGCTTCTTATTTCCATTGTATCCTATTATATGTCTATTGTACACACACATGCACAAACATAAATATATATTTGCTTACCTTGTATAGTTATTACTTAATAATTAAAGATTAAGCTGTTGTTTCAGTTCAATTTTTTTAATTCTCTACTGCACTGCATATATTATAAAAAGAGAGACTGTAGGATTCATGATTTTACTTGCTTTGACAGGGCTGCCCTCAGGACCATCTTTGACTCTGTGGTTGATGTTAAAGAAATTGACAGCAATGACTTGATGCACTTGACTCTGCTGAAGAGGCTGGAACTGGGTGTAACTTTTACCAAACTGCATTGCTGGACTCTTACTCAGTATAGCAAATGTGTCTTCATGGATGCAGATACATTGGTAAGGGCAGGGGTGTCAGAAATGACAAGCTGGAAGATTTTGCCATAAGAATCAACTGTGAAAAAAATTTTTCACTTGCAGGCAACTTCTTCCTGTTTGTTATGGAACTTGCGCTCAGGAGATTTAGACTCAGAAAAAATATATTTATTTAAGTTTGTAAATATGAGTACATAAATGTATGAATAATACCTGTACACTTGAAAAACAAATCTCTAATTATTGCCTAAAATAAGCGATAGCCTGCATAGTTGGTAGAGTTACTTTTTTTTTTAAATGGTGCCTTTGAGTCAGTGTTGACTCCTGGCGACTGCCTGGACTAGTCCTTGCAGTTTTCTTGGCAAGGTTATTTGGAAGTGATTTGCCACTGCCTCCTTTCTAGCACTGAGAGGGAGGGACTGGTCCAAGGTCACCCAGCTGGCTTTGTGCCTAAGGCGGGACTAGAACTCACAGTCTCCTGGTTTTTAGCCTGATGCCTTAACCACTACACCAAACTGGCTCTCATTAGAATTACAATGCAACTATAAAAAACATGCAAGGCTGAAGAATGTTTGATTCTGAAACTATGATAGAATGTATTTGCTATGTTAAAGGAGTGTATGAAGACATTCCCACATCTTAGTGTGTTTACATTGGTGCTGCAGAGCCAAAGCAGACTCACTAATAGTAGAAGATAGAATAGTAAGTGGGATCAATAAAGGTTCTTGAATCACTGACTTATCTATAGCAAGAATTGACTGATTCAGATTTTCACGATCTTTCTAGGTGCTTTGCAATGTTGATGAACTTTTTGAGCGGGAAGAATTCTCAGCAGCTCCAGATCCCGGTTGGCCAGACTGCTTTAACAGTGGTGTCTTTGTTTTCCAACCTTCTTTGAAAACCTTCAAACATCTCCTTCAATTTGCCAATGAACATGGTAGCTTTGATGGTAAGTCTCGGGACCTGGTCCTCTCCCTGGCGTGAAGTTATTGACAAACTTCTTTTAAGGATCTGAAATTTTGATGAAAGTTCATTAAAAAATTCTCCTGAAATTTAAATCTAGAACCAGCTGGCTCTAACAACCAAAGGCAAAATAGCAGCTGCTGCTAAAATTAATTGTTATATATACAGGTCCTCCATTCTTATATCTAGTGGCATGTTTCTTTTATCCGGGTGTCACTTTTTAAACGTATTCCTGGTTTGGGTACTGCTAGTTGAGTAGGGAAGGAGGAGAATACTTTGGAATTCTTATATACAAATAATATTTTTGAGGGCAGCTGTATTACAGTTTTTAGCTCTCAGACTATTTTTAAATGATATTGAAATGGCAGTATGTAAAGGTGTTTTTAACAATTTTATCACATTGAAGTTTTAACATACATTTATCTTGCTCACTTTTGTGATTTTGCTTTTTGCTCACACCTTGCTCAAATTTGATCTTTATCTTGTCTTGCTGTTTTTACTAGGTGAGCTATGTTGGAACAAGGAATTGATTTATGCACGCAATTATCTTAGCTGTTTTGCTGTCTTTTTGCAAATGTAATTTTTTAGATTCTCAAATACATGTGACTATTATATTAACAGTTATTAAGCTTTTACCATTTTAAGGGTATACTGATTTTTAAAAGATTAACACTACCCAGTATAGTTAAGTATTGGACTGTAATTACAACCATTTAGAGAAAAGTGTAGTGGGTGGACCAGCCAATCATGTTTTCTACAATAATAAAGGAAAGTTTTTACAGATTATGTACTAAGATTATATTTGTGATGCATAATAACACAATACAGTGTAAATCTCTGACCCACAGTACATCTAATATTTTTTTCCTGAACATGAACTGTAGTGACAGTCAGCCCTATGAAAGTCAAACATATAATTCATAGATGATCAACTTTTTTTTTGCCAGTTTATCTGTCATCAAGAGCCAAATGATAGGGCATGTTAATTTGTATGAAAAGTGCTTGGTATTTTATATAGGTATGTTCCCAAACAATTGAGCTAGACATTATTACCATTTATTTGATTTTGGTTTCCAGGCATGCCTTGTGTCTGGATGGAGAAATTTAGATTTATTGTTGTACAACATCATAGTTAATCTGGGTTTAAAGACTAAGCTTTGATGTCATACTTCTTTTTTCTTCAAACCAATTGCCATCGTATGTGTTGGATTGCAACTCTGTGGAATATTATGGGTGTTGAAGTCTATACCTGTGGATAATACTGGGTTGGGAAAGGCTGTTGTTCCCATTAATAAGTGTTTGAATTTTCCATATGCTCTTTTTATTCTTTAGGAGGTGATCAGGGATTGTTAAACAGTTTTTTCAGCAGCTGGGCAACCAAAGATATTAATAAACACTTGCCATTTATCTATAATCTAAGCAGCAGCACTGTCTATACATATGCTCCTGCTTTCCAGCAGTAAGTACTAAAATGTTTTTGTTTATTGATAATCCAGGGATAAGCAGTTCACTTTTTTCACAGATTTCTCTTTCTTATAGCTGGCATCGAACCCTAACCTCATACATATCACATGGTAATTGATAGGTGCAGACCTTCTGTCTTTATATCAGTTACATGCACTTTCAGACACATACCACTTTTAGGATATAATTAGCTCTACTGAAAACATTGTCTTCTTCTGTCGTATTATTACTATTAATAGATATGTTCAGGTCATAGTAATCTGTTGTTAATGAAATGACATGTATAAGAACAGAGGAACAACCTTGCTGGATTTGATGAAAGACCTGTGTAGACCAACTTCAGACTCCTACCGTGATCAACCAGATGTCTATGGGAAGCCCAAAAGCAGGATAAAAGTGCAATACTACTTGTTTCCATCAAGTAGTATCAAGGGAGGCCTGGTCTTAACAATCAGCAAATAATAATTCTTTATAATCATTGATAAACATTAATTTAACTCTAAAAGTCCAGTGACCGGTCACTGGGGTAGGAGAGAGGCAGGACTGCTGTGCAGCCTCATTCTCTGCCAAGTTTTTGTTCTCAATATATTCCAATGAATGCTTGAACAGAGTTTCCATCTCTGAAAGCAAATATTGATAAATAGCAAAGCAAGGTTCTTTGAGACATGAAGGCGTGTCTCTTTCTGGTTTTCTGCTTTTAGAAACACAATACTGGGCTAGGTAATATTTGGCCAGAAGCAGTAGGTTTATGGTGCTAATTAGATATCTTTTTTAAAAAAATAAAGCCCCTTTTCTTGATAATCACTACACAAATATCTTCCATCTAAGTCTTAACTCTAACGATGGAAGATTTAATTTATGTGTTTAAATTTTAAATGTGTCCTGCATTCTGACATGTTTCCCAACACTTGGTTCTTGGCCTTTTGTTATCAGCAATCCTTTCAGATGCTTCTTAGGAAGTGTGTGTGTCTGTGTGTTCGTGCGTATTCTGTTTTTGCTTCTTCTTTCCATTGTATCCTATTATATGTCTATCGTACATACACATGCACACACATAAATATATATTTCCTTACCTTGTGTAGTTATTTGACTCTAAGCTTCAGTTAGACAGAAACCAAAGCTCAGAGTCATCAGTATCAGTCATCATGCCTTTGTAATCCAGAATCAGTAATATTTCCACCATGAATGCAAAATTTAAAACATCGTTACTCATTAGACAACAGTACATGCAGAATAAAAGCAACTAAGGCAATCCACGTTTTGATCACCTGAAAATCCAAAATCTTCACCAGGCTTCCAGTACTTTAACTTGCTTTATGCTTTATGTTGGAATGTCTAGAGCCTATAAAGCCTAGTTATCAATCACCCATGTAGTGAATGAAGTGTTGGAAAATGTTTACATTTGCAGCTGCTTTAGGTATTTAAAATGGCTTGAGTAAAGTGTTTCCTGTCATTATGAATTATGGCATCAAACAATGTGCAGTGGCTGAAATCAAGTTAATGCAGTTCCTTGACATACGCCTTTCTGCAAAACTGCCTTATCTTGCCCACCTTCTAACAGCTCTTGCATTTCTTCCCAGCATAAACTGGTTTAGCCTCCAATTTCTAATGAACAGTTCCAAGGGATTTGCATCTCCCTTTGAGCAGGAGCAGGGCTTCTGTATTTATTAATTAACGGAAGCTTGTATCTTAACCTTCAAGGAAGAATACCATGGTAGGGAGAAATAAACCAGCTTTGGGCCTGAAAAAGATACTTATGGGGAACTTGCTTTTCCCTTTTCCTATAGCAAGAACACTTTGTTGCCCTGACACTGCAAAAGTAAATTGAAGGTTAGCTCTTGCAGTCTTCATAGGATCAAAGGATGCTTGAAAGTTACAGTGTCTATCTCAGAAAGAACTCTAGCAAAGGAAGACCAATGTGGCACAAACTAATTATAAATGCCTCCTCAGCGTTTTGTCATTTTGTACTGGCATTGGCAAAGTGATTTCGTTCCCCCCGTCCTTTATTTCCTTATGTTGCGTGTCTTGATTTCGTTTTCAGTTTTTTATCGCAAAGGCAAGACTTGACATATTTTCACTTATGTACTACATTGTGTATTGAATTTTAATTGTTGTAAGCCACTGGGATATATTTTTAATCTGAAAAGCTGGCAAAAGTAGTACTAATTAATTAATTAAAAGTGCTGTCATATAATTGCAGAGTTGAAAACGTTGTATAGGTAGTTCTCGGTTAATGAACACTTATTCAGTGACTATTCAAAGTTGTGATGAGTGAGTGGTACTTATGACTGGTCCTTGAAGTTCCAGCCATTGAATGAGTGGTACTTATGACTGGTCCTCGAAGTTCCAGCCGTTGCAGCATCCCCATGGTCATGTGATTGTGATTCAGGCACTTGGTAATTGGCTCACACTTACAATCGTTGCAGCATCCTGTAATCATATGACTGCCATTTGTGACTGTCCCTGCCAGCTTACTATAACCAAAGTCAATGGAGAAGCCAGCAGGGAAGGTTGCAAGTTGCTCCCGTAAGTCACTTCTACCGCTTTTTCTCCCAAGAAGCCTGCTATGGAGTACGAGATCCCAGGGATCTCATACTCCGTAGCGCCCACTCATAACACCCCCCTGCCCGCACTCCATAGCATACACCTTGCTTGGCCACGCTGTCACAGCACTGCACCAACCCCTCCTCTGCCTGGCTGCACTTGAGCAGTGTTGCAGCACCACCTCCCCACTCACTCAGCACTGCACTACACCCTCCCTTGCCCGGCTGTAGTCACGCAGTGCCACACCACTCCCTCACTTGGCCACACTCATAGCATCCCTTCTCTTGCCTGGCTGTACTCAAGCAGTGCCGCAGCACCACCTCTTCCACCCACACTTGTGCTGCGATGCACCACCCCCTCCCCCGCCCACACTCACACTGAGTCACACCACCCCCTCCACACTCGGCTGCACTCGAGCACTGCCGTAGCACCCCTTCCCCTGCTGGCCACATTAGTGTGGTGTCACAGCACACACCCGCCCCTGCCCAACCACACTCTGTAGCACTTATCTGCCCACCAGCCTGCTTGCGAGCCGCCTGGGACTTGCGACTTCCTGCCAGCTTCTCTATTGACTTTGTTTGTTGGAAGCCTACAGGAAGTGGCAAGTCGCAGCCACGTGAGGTCCTCGCTTAATGACCTACAATCCTTGCTTAACGACAGCAATGGGGACTGCCAGAATTGCCATCACTAAGTGATGCAGTCATGTGACATCACACTTTATGATCATTTCATTAGCAATGGAAATTCTGGTCCCAATTACTGTTGTTATGCAAGGACTACCTGCATGTCAAGAATTGAAGTGGTGGTCTTATGCCAGACATTGAACTGAAGCAACATTGTTTTACATTTTTTGTCCCCAGTTTTGGTAAAGATACGAAGGTGATTCATTTTTTGGGACCAGCAAAGCCCTGGAACTACAAGTACAATCCCCAGACAAGAACAGTTACACAGAATGATTCAACTCCTGTATCAGAAAATCAGCTGCCATTCCTAGAACTTTGGTGGATAATATACAGGTCCAGTATATTGCCATTACTGGAAAAACTGCAAGAGCCTCCAATCCAGCAAGAGGAGGTAAAATGGTTAGGGTTGGGGCTAGTAGGAAGGATTGACTGACTTAATGATATGAGAGATGATCATTATGTATGAGGTCTGACTTAGATTGTGTTCAGAAGGTGCTTACATTACAACAATCATAAACCACATTTAGTTCTTCAGAAGTGTTTGTACTTTATTATAATTAAGAATTGGAATTAACATTGTCCTGAAACTTTTGTTTATAAAAATGAATGTGCATTTTAACACAGTGAATTTACTTCCACCCAAATACAAGTAAATAAGTAGAGCCAGCTTGGTGTAGTGGTTAAGGCACCAGGCTAGGAACCAGGAGACCGTGAGTTCTAGTTCTGCCTTAGGCACAAATCCAGCTGGGTGACCTTGGGCCAGTCCTTCTCTCTCAATCCTAGGAAGCAGGCAAGGGCAAACCAGTTCTGAAATTCTTGCCAGGAAAACTGCAGAGACTTGTCCAGGCAGTTGCCAGAGCCAAGATGGACTTGAGGGTACCCCCCCCCCCCAAAAAGAAAAAAAGATAGTTATTATGGTTTTAGGCCAGAATAAATATTTATGACAGAAACATATGTCAGCTGTCCAGAAACATGTCAGGAGCTGAATGTATGCAGTGGCTGTGGCTGTCCTTTCTTTTCCATATACCTCCTTTCCCTCCCCGCATCCTTTCAGATTATTCATATTACCCTGCCCACTTCAGGCTGATGGTTAAGTTTCCTGAAGGAGATTTAGGAAAATTTCTCAAAAGACAGTCTCTTGTAGTGTACCATTTTTGAAATTGTGAACTAATGGAATGGGAAAAAGGAGCTCTTGGTCAAGGCATTTGAGGCGCATCCATTCATGTATAAATACCTTTTAAAGCAGAACTAATGTAACATTCTAGCATGGTCTTGTGTACTGTGTCACATCTTTACTGAACACATCAAGCCAATGCTCACTGCCTTTGTTGTGCTTCAAAGTTTGTGAAGTTCTAGGATAACTAGCACTCGTAAGGGAATAAGTTAAATCAATTGTTCCAATCAGTAAGATGACAGGTGTGAGTTTGAGTGGTCTCTCATATTAAAAATATATATATATGTTGACTGCCACCATTGGAGTCTGCTCTTTATGACACAGGATAATGGAAGTGAATTATGATCCCATCAGGAGATATCTGTGGGTCTTAAATAATGTGCTGTTAATGTTCATGAGCCTGAAAGGGATACAAAATCATTGCCATGTCAGATGGTGTACAAATGGAGAAAATGCAACACCAGTGTTGCTGTTCCTAAAAGTGGTTCACCAACAAAAATCACCACAAGTGTACAATATTTGTGGAGGGGGGTCACAAAGAACCCTAGGGTAACAGTGAAAGTTTGGAAGCCACTCTTGCATTGTTTAATGTCATGAGTCCACTATAAGGAAAACTGTGAACAAGAGTGGTGTGCATGCAAGGAAGAAACCTTGTTTTCCAGAAAGCAGATTGCTTCAAGTTTGCTATAGATTTCCTGGATGGTCTAGTAGACTGTTGGAACAATGTTCTGTAAATAGATGATATAAAAGTGGAATGTTCTGACATTAATGCATGTCAACAGTAATGTATTAATTAATGTTTGGCTAAAATTAAACTCTGCATTCTGATAAAACCCTCATCCCAATCATGAAATGTAGTGGTGGGAATATTATAGTTTGGGGTTGCTTTGCAGCCTCAAGACCCAGATGGCTCACAATCACTGAGGGAACAATGGATTCTAGATTGTACCAGCAAATTGTACAGGAGAATGTCGGAGTATCCATCTTTAACATTGTTATGGTCAGATCATTGATTGCTGTAGAGCTGACCAATGCCTCTGACCTCTGCAGGGGAAAAGGACCTATTTAGTTGGTCCACTCCAGGTATTCAGTTCAGCACCAGTCCTGCTGGCATTCAGAAAAGCAATTAAAAATGGACTATTTCAGAATACCTTTGGAGACTGGTAAAGTAGTGGGTTGCTATTCTTGCACTAGGTGATTTACTGACAGCACCATTTCTCAGCGTGATTATGAATAGGAATGTTGTTACTGTTATATTTTGATGTTATTTTTCACTGCAATCTCTGTATTATTTTGCAATCTGCATAGAGCCTTGTTTGGATTGAGCAGCATATAAATTGTAGTAAATAAATGAATAAAGTTAGAAGCAGAAATAACATACAGAGGTAAAATATTTAAATAAATACAGTACAAGCTTAGACATTTTCTCTTTTGAAGAACTTCATTTTTATAAAAATTTCTGTTACAGCCCAACATGAACAATGATGAGCAGACATCTGAAAGAGAAAATCCTCTTATTAATAATTCTTTGCCAGCCTCAACAAATGCAGAATGTATCTCAGAATCTGTTGTAAATCCACCCTGTGAGTTATCTGCCAAAAATAATATTGTGAGTGTATTTTTATTATTGTTATTTTAAATAGTTGTAGACATTTGGAAGATGCTTCCAAATGTTTGTAAAGATGTCATTTTCACAGATTGAAAATATCAGTATATTTTCAGATTAAATATGCGTAGTTTAATGTATATGTTTAACTTTTCTTAAAAAACAACAGATGTTTCCTTTTCAAACCATCTCACTGAATTAGGTTTGCAGTTGGAAATGACTTCCAATGAAATGCCTTTTAAAAATAGTAGCTTTCTACTACAAAAGCATTCTTTGTTTACTTAATAACAATGGGGGGTATGCATATTTTACTTGGAAACAACTTCCATCTCCCCCTTGGACTTTGAACAAGATATAGAAATCCAGAGAAACTAATTCTACAGTCATGGTATCTGTGCTTTTGAGTTCCATATCACAAGATGTTTAGGGTTTGGAGGGCCCTTTTTAAAAAGAATGATTTTTTAGTTGAACATGTCTGAGATTCCAACAATAGAAGTGCTTGTTGTTGAACATGGCATACCAGTCGATCGATATTCTTGTACTTTATTCAGTGGCATACAAAAATATTTATTTCAACAAAGAAGGCTAATTGTCAGTATTCCTTTTATCTTTTATGATTACTTGAAGTCAGCAAGTGCAATATTAAGGTAAAATATTTAGACCATAATAGTATTTAGGAGTATGGAGCATGATCCAGGTGGGCTGTAATAAAAGTTGTTTTTCCCCTCTTAGAGTGCAATTAAAGCCTGCATTTTTATTTTATTCAGGCTGTAAAGAAAGCTGAGTGCAGCCTTGAAGAGGATATTGTTGAACCAAGCAAGTCCTTCACAGAGTTCTCTGTTCAGCCTGTTCCTCAGCAGACACTGGTAACAGTAAGTACAGATGAACGAAGAAAATGGGAGGAAGGCCATATTGATTATCTGGGGAAGGATGCTTTTAAAAACATATATATATGCTGTATGGCCCATGGAGAGGTTTTTGGTGGCTGTTTTGTCTAGGTTTACCCTTGGTGACCACTCAAGGTTTTTGTTTTGTTTTTTAATCCTTTGTTGATACTGTTTTTTATTATTTTAATGTGCTGTTAGCTGCAGAATCATGTTCACAAGATGGGCAACCATATAAATTGATTTAATAAATTAAATAAATCAGTACATTATGATATGCCTTTACAGCGAATATTTTTTTTATTCTGCTGTTCCACTACAGACATAGAGGAATATTTGATGGTTAAGAGTCAAAAGAATGGCTTGCTTAAGTTTGTCACGTGATGAAGAATCAGTGCCTGTTTCTACTCCAGTACTCTTATTGATGTTGCTTGAGTCAGCTTAGCTTCTGTAGTCCTGCATTGCAAATGACTTAGTTACTCAGAGACCTGCAAATTCAGCTGCTTGCATTATGCAAAGCTTGAATCTAGTTTTCTGGCTGTAGCTATTAATATTATTAAGAGAGTAACACTGAATATCTGAGATGCCTTTCATTTGTTCTTCTAGAATGAGTTTACCAGCTCTGTTGCAGAGGTTGCTGTTCAACCAGAGCCAAAGGAATCAAGTGCGGATGAACGAAGAAAATGGGAGGAAGGCCATATTGATTATCTGGGGAAGGATGCTTTTGAAAACATTAAGAAGAAGTTAGATGCCTTTTTATTATAGGTGTTCTTTTTGATCCTTATTGCAGCTGATCTGTTTACATTTTCAATGCATGCAAAACCTTCAGGATTAGATCTTTTGCTTTGGTGAAAAGGAAATTTAAGCAAAAATAGATTTTCTGATATGACTGTACTTGCAAGCACAGCTGTATATGTATTTGGCAGTGTTTAGTCTCAGAGAATGAAATGCATGGTGCTTTTAAAACTTCCTTTTGCTGAGTCAAACTTTGGTTCAACTTGTCCAGAACCTTATTTAGCTTAGGAATAACCTCCACAGTCTTGAATCCTGTAAATTTTGTAACTGGAAAATTAATCTGAATCAATAAAGAATGGTTTTATATACTCAGATCAAATACGTACTCCCTACTTGATTCTGTATGGAGGAGGGTATAAAAGACTTGAAAGTAAAAGACTTAAAAGTGAAACACTCAAAGAGTTACAGCAGCGCTAATAAACACACATAGGGGCACAATTCAAATATAGTCTCCAGGTATGGAGGATTTTATAGGTTCAGTAAAATCTTGCCTCCCCTAAACTGTTCATGAAGAGCAGAGGATTGGTAGAGAAGGCTGTACATTTCCTACATTTTCATCCAGCCTTCCTTTTTTATTTGGTGTAAATTAATCAAGCTGCAATTTAACTGAAGTCCATACTGGCCAGGAATTCTGGGAACTGTACTGTCAGTACATTTGGAAGAGGGCTAGCAATATTAATCTGCTACATCCAAACCTTAGAGCAGCTTGTAACTTCTTAGGTCATGTGTTATTGTACTATTAGCCTTTGTGAACTAGAGCCCATTTCATCAGGAAGGTGAAGGAATACTTTATCTGATTAATGGCAGGAAGCTCACCATGGGTACAATGTTAGGGCATTATAACAGTGTTGGTAGTAGAAACTTGGTCATATTGGATTAATTGGGCCACTTTCTTCTCATTGTGCACTGGCTTCTTTGATTGATAATGTGAAATATTTTTTTATTTACTGTTGAGGGTAATCCATAGTGAAATTATAACTTGATAGCCTTCATTTTACTTAAGAATATATCATCTTTGAACTTTAACACTGAATCTTAGGATCATTGTTTCAAAGCTTTATGCATAAGTGAACCACTAAAACACTACATAACCTCTTATGTATTCATTTAGACGATTACCAAATTAAAATGAAACTTTAGAACATTTGAAATATATTTGTTGCACCCTCTCTTAAGTTTTATTGTGATTATTTCTTCCCTGTTTTAGGCTGCAGTCCTAAAGCAGAGATTCCTTTAATAGTTTCTTGAGGAAGTTTAGTTTTGCATGTGAGGAGATGTCAGTATTAGATAATTTATGTTTTTCCACCCATACTTATTTCTTTGTAGTTTTGGTTTGATACTTTCTGATTTTGTAAATATTTAGTAAAAGGTGTAAATTCTACTTTTTAATTTCCAGATTTTTTTTCATTTTTGTAATACAGTAGATTATCAAATAAACATTTTATATTCTTGAAATTTGCATGGCCCTATTTTCATCATATTGGTTTAAGAACCTTATAAAAGTAGAGAGATTATAGTCATGAATAATTAGAAAGCAGTAAATATACTATGAATAGCATCTGGATATCCAGTAGAGCCTGCTGATAAAAAGGTTTATCAAATTTATTGTACTGGCACTATTTTAATTGTGAAACCTTTCCTTCCTTCCATTACAATACAGGAGTCAAGTGTTTCATGTAAACAGAGATTATGCTGGAAGGTGGCACCTGGTTTTGTAGCATGCCAGCTATATATTTATTTGTCTTAATTAAAAGAATGTAAAGAGATAGTCAGAGGGGGCAAGAAGCCAGAGTGATGCTAAAGAGGTGACTTCTGCCCACTGTTAATACATAAGGGTCAGATTATGTACCCTTGTGGACTATATTCATAAAGTGATCTGAAGCGAAAATGTTAAAGAAAGCAAACATTTGCCTTAGATGAGATGTTTCCATCTCCTCCTCCTCCTCCTCCTTGCAGTTGATCACTAAAATTTAAGTTGCTTGGAAATATTTGGCTGTCTACAAGCATGTGTTTGGAAAGTAAAAACTACATTTGCTAAGGAGGTGATCCATTAGAGAGAAAGGAAGAAACGATGTTAGTTTGGAATGTCTCAAGGGAAGCAGTTGTCTCATCCAGAAAGGGATAGGCAAATAATTTAATGTAGTTAAGTACTGCATTGTTTATTCATGAAATATACAGACAAAATAAGCTTGTAATTCGCCATCCTATTTCACTCTTTAAAGGAACATTATGAGTACCGTATTCCTCACCAACAATATGAAGACAATATTTAAGACATGTTTATTATCAAAATAATTATCTTAAAATCTATTTAAATAATTATGGTATCATTACTGCTTTCATCATTACACCAACAAAAAGGGAATGTTCCACAACATGGCTGCAGCCAAGACTTCCAAACAACATTGTATACATCAAGTTGTTGGGGAACAGGTGTGAGAGTATTACGATGTTTGGCCACTACTCTTGCAATTTGAGTTATGACAATATTAAATAGTGGTTCAGAAGTTGGGGACAAGGGATTGGCTTCTGAAAGATCACATGAGAGATCAAAAAGCAAAGGAGGGTTATGCTGGGTGACTCCATCACCGAAACATTGACACATTTTATTTCCATAACAGGCTCCAGCCTCCTGTGGTTTAAAGTTCGGAGTTACATAATGGACTTTCCAAAGAGCACCACCTTGGAGAAAACAAAAAGATACTCAGTACCTAGCATATAAACCTGTGGTCTTTCCCAAGGCTATTCTGTCAGGTTCGGTTAGCACGGGGCTTCGGGGAAGCTCGTAGCCAGCGAACTCCACCGGCGGCAGCTAGCGAGGAAAAGAGGAACTGAAAGCGCCGCTAATTAACGGCTCACCTGCGCCCAGCCAAACAGGAAAACCGCAGCGGAAGCTTTAACTATACACTGATAACAGCGCGAGCCAACAATGAACAGGGCCGCAGGCAGCGAAACAAGATCGCACGCAGCACAGAACCCTCGGGCTTGCAAATGCAGCTATTTCCTTATGGTAAGAATGGTCTTGAACTCCAACAGCATTGCCAAATATAATTAAAATTACAGTCACAATTTTGGCTGTGGGGCTAAACATAGTTAGGTCTGATGATGATCATTTTCAAATTCGAGCAATAGGCACATTTAGCAATTCTGTTGCTTTGAAGAATACCACTGTTCAGAAATTTTAGCATTGCAAAAAGGGGGGGGGGAGATAATTTAGGGCTGCTCATGGAAAACTAAAATACTTTTGCCCTGGTTTTGAAATACATAATACAAAATTGACTTCAATCTGTAGAGACAAATCAACTAATCATATATGAGGCATAAAAATACATCTGTGGAGTCCTTGGTGCTTTCAGAGCTTGACTGCTTGCAGACAACCTCTTCCAACAAAATGGATACCCACATAACTTTATCAAAAAGTGCCTGACTACTCAACCCACTGTAGCATAACCAACACAAGCAAGGAAAAGGACAATACTACCATACATCAGAAACATTTCAGAAACAACCAAAAGACTCTTATAACCACGTCACCATAGCACACAAACCAACTAAAGCCCTCCAAAATATGTAAACCAAAAGACCCAGTAGCCCAAGAAGAAAAAACAGGAGTCATCTACAACATACAGTGTAAGAACTGTAACAGCCACTATGTGGGACTGACAGGCAGAACATTAGCAGAATGGATCCGTGAACACCAACAGCAGTCAGATGAAAACTCCTTAATCTCACAACGCATGGACAGACTCAACCGTAATTTCAACCGGGACACTGAGCATCCTAGACCAAGCTAAATCCAAAAACACTAGGGAATTCCTGAAAGCTTGGCATTCAGAAAAATCAGCCATCAATAGACACATAGAGATAAACCATATTTACATACCATTCAAAAGAGACAATAAAAAAGCTAAGCAGGAAACAAAGAGACCAGAACTCAGCTTCTCCAGCAGCCAATGCCCAGATAAGCAGGGATTAACACCAGACAGACAATGAAGCAGAAAACCATACCCTAATCAAGGAACTACCAAAGAGAAAACCACACGCCCGCAAAACTGGCAAGGTAAGCTACTGTATATAAACAGGGAGCAAACCCCACTCACTCGCACTGATGATGTTATCTAGTTAGATAATGAAACATCTGCAAGCAAACAACCAAAATCAGAGAGTACCAAGGACTCCACAATTCAACCCTGTGCTACATATATTCTCTTCTGTTGAAAAATACATTTCCAGAATAATAATGATCCTTTCTTTTTAAACTGTATTTTGGGGGGGGGGAGGGGCTTGAAGAAACTAAGTTAAACCTTACTGATTTTTCAATTTTGCTGAACCACAAAGTAAATCTGTAGAATGAAAGATTCCCAAGATAACTGCAACCCATTGAAGAGAGACAGTATTAAGGAACAAATCTTGGCTGTCTGATATTTTCTCTTCACTGCTCAAGCCACACTTAACTTCACTGCTCAAGCCACACTGCAAGCACGAATCTATGTTTAAGTCAAAAGTAAATCATGCTGTATTTAATGGTACTTTCTTACAAATAAAGGGATATGCAAAAGAACATCATATTGGCATTTCAAGTCAAATTGTGGCAGAGAAGCTACATGGCATGACATGTGATTAAATCAAGGAAAAAGAAGGTAGTGGAGGTTGTATTTTTCCTCTCTCTCTGTAACACATACACACAAACCAACAGAGAAAAGAAGAATCGTAAGAACTATGTATATAAAGAGCCATACAAATATGACCCAAATATTATCTGGAATGTACAGCATATAATCAAGGGAGACAATTTACACGTACTCTCTTTCTGGTACCAGCGCACTGCATGTAAATACGACCCGCAGTAGTGAAACATGAATTCATGCTCTGAGTGTTGAACTTCTTCCTGCAGTAAAGCTATTAGGTTCTTCCCATCAATTATCCTAGCATAAAGGAATAACAAGGGCAGGAAAGGATTATCCCTGATAGATATGGCTGCCAAAAGGTTCAAGGCAAAGTCTTAGAGAAGAGTTTCTTAAAAATTAGGTGGGCTATAAGGGGTGAGAAAAGGAATGCAAAGTCTATTAATACCAGTATTGACAATTATTTTTTTAACCAGCGTTCTTTTTTCCTGGTAGCAGTTTTGATGTCTTTTTTTTTTTTTTCCAATTTCACATGTAGTGCTGTAATTACTCAAAGGAGGACTATAAACTGTGGAAGAAGTTGATGTAGATTATAAAGCTTACAATGAATGTGATTGAACACAACAATATGCAAATTAAAATACTGAGGGAATGCCTACTCATATTTAGAATATTCAAGTTTTTATAATGGTGGAATTCTCCTCTTTTTAGACATACCTAATTTACAGAGATGTCAAGACAAAGAAATGTATGAACCATGCAGTTCATCTATGATAACGAGAATGACTGTAGAACTATGTTAGCTTATTGGGAAGCCAGCAGACTCCAACACACCTGGTGGATTTGATTTTCCATTGTTACTTGTCCTCAAATTGGGTAATGTGACAATAGAAAACATCATGCTGGGAGCCTTACTGATGCTGGTAGCTGTGATGGGTAGTGTCCTAGAAAGATGAAGCATCTTCCACTGCATATATACAATGTTAGAAAATGAGCCAGCTGTTTCACCGTACAGCATCTGTGCTCTTCCAAATTAAACCCTTCACAGTCTAATATTTAATATATTTTGCATATTTTTCTTAGCTAAACTTCAGTGTCTCTCAATCCCTTTTAGGACAATACTTTATACCTGTCTTGTGGCACTGGTGCCCCAGCCAAATGAGCCACTGTGGGGAAAATATCCATCAGGCTTGTGGGTTCATCAAGGATGGTATTAGCAGCGATCTTTCCTGGCCATCTAACTATTCCAGGCACACGGATTCCTCCTTCCCAACCACCCATGCCTTTTCCACCTGAATCAAAAGTAGCAGCAGGAAAAAGATATTAGTTGTATGAAGTCAAAAGTACAAGTGATTGATTTTATTGCATAGTCCACCTGCTTCATGTACTTAATGTGAGTAGTGAGAAACCTATGACCCTTGATAATTAACAACTCACCATTTTTATAGATCACCATTTCTTGTTTCTGGGAACTTGATAAGAGTTTTTCCCAGATCTAAATAACTTCTGAATATATGATGGATTAAACAACAAAAGGATAATAAAGGAATAAAGATCAAGAGTCTTTTTAAAAATCTGCTTTTACAGTCTTCTAAAAACCTTCATATTCTGTTGGAAACTAATGCATATTATCCTTTCTAAAACTACCAGGCATATTGTTCTAAAGCTGAAACTGAAAATATGTCCAAGATATTCACTAACTTTTGGGAAATTATTAAAAGAATAGTCGTATTGTGCTATGAAGCTGTAATGATGATCTTAAAAGGAAGTGGGGGGTTATTTTGTTCATTTCTTTCAAGTTTTAAAAATATTCGTTGAATATTGTTGAAGTCCATCCATCTTAAGTTGCCTTCAAAAGTTGAAGACCATCCATCTTAAAGTTGCCATGGTTGAGAAACACTGCTCTGGGGAATAGATGGGGCCTTTTTTATGACTAACCAGTTTGCTTCCTCTCCTCTGTGAAAGGAAATGAAAGCCAAGAAGAGACAATGAGTTTAACTGGAGCAATGTGGTTTAACTGGCAAGCAATCACAATTTTCATTCTCCCTGTTAGGAGAACCCATGCTTTCTCCATTTTATTTTCCATCATCAATGTTTTGTGTTGCTGCTCTGCAATCCATGAATGCATAAATGCTCGGGTGAATGCACCTGAAATTGCAGCACTGAGGCATGGCCTGGGTGCTCATGGGTGTGGACTGCTGGGCACATATTGCACCTCTTTAACAGGCCTTGCATTGGCTTCATATTTGTTCTAGGTGTAATTTAAAGCGCGGAAGCATTTTTCGGTGATGGGGCCAACCCTTTGGAATGACCTCCTGTTAGAGGTTCATCTGTCTCTGACATTGCCTGCCTTGCAGAAGAAGCTGGGCTTTTCCAATCCATCTACTGTGTTTGGGGTTTGCTTTGTTCCATATTTATGTTCCATATTTTATTGTATATTTTTTTCTCTGTGAGCTGCTGAGAGTCCTGGGATTAAGGCAGGCTACAAGTTTAATTAATAAGTAAGTAAGTAAGTAAGTAAATGAATGAATGAATGAATGAATGAATGAATGAATGAATGAATGAATGAATAAATAAATAAATAAATAAATAAATAAATATCTATCCCATGTGTGGTGTAGTAGATCAAACCACTACCGAAAACAAACAAAAAAACCACCCAGTGAGCTGAAGTAAATTTTAAGGCTTGGGAAAATAAGATTTTAAAGATCTTAAAAGACCCAGGAAATAAAATATTTGCTATGTGCCCAAAAGTGATCAAACATGGTTAATTCTATTATTCCAACAACTTGAATCTTATTACTGAAAAGGCCTTTTTCATCGAGGATTCAGAGAGGTATAAATGGGTGAAATTCAAGGGCCAGGAATGTACCAGTTTTGGTCCAGAAGTCACAAGCTCTAAAATGATGGCAACAGTAGTAGATCAGGAAAGGCAAGTCACACAATGCTGCAGAACAATCACCCAAACCTACATTTGTTGATTCAGTTCACTGCCGCCCTCACACCTGGCAAAATACTTCAATGAAAATACTAGGACAAGATTGCAGCGTCAGTTGGCTGAGGCAGGGCTTTTTCTTACAACATATGCCATAAGATGGAAGATCACTTTCAGGTTGTTAAAAAAAGAAGAAGAAAAAGACAATAAGGGACCATAGCACATTAGGCAGAGAAGGAATAGCACCACCAGCAGCATTGGGGGTCGTGGAGTTTCAGGAAGGAACTTGTCTAAGTTCTTCTCCAAACCAATAATGTCTTAGGGAAGGTGATATTTCAGATACTCCAATCTCAACCTATGAGAACCCTTAAAAGGTAAAAAAAATTAGCATACTCGAAATGGGCAGGATGCCAGTAAAAACAATACAATTCTGCCATAATAATTGGTTATTACAGCCCCTGTCAACACGTTGACAGACATCTTGTGCATCAACTCACATTTCCATACTTTTCAAAGACAGCCCGTATTCAAGCCATTGCAGTGATCTAAATGCATAGATAACAGAAGTAAAGCTCTCGTACCTTTAAGTCTACCATTCCAACCACCGATCTGGGTATTTCCTTCTCTAGCTTCCAAAGATCCTCCATGATCAGAAGCAAAATAAGTAAAAGTGTTGTTCCTTAATCCCACTCTGTCAACAGCAGCAAGAATTTTTCCTACATAATTAGAGCAATCCCAACAGTTCATTTAAAATGAAACAAAACACAGCTTTTATATAATTATAGACCACATTTGTTGCCAGAGGTTGGAATGTACTGTCAGTACACAATACTAAATAAGTATATGTGAAAATCTGTGTATAAAAATATACATTTTATATTTATTTATATTTCCAATTTAGTCGCTGCCCATCTCACTCAAGAGTAACTCTGGGTGATTTACAGTAAAACAAGAATAAATATTAATTAAAATACAATTAAAATACAATAAAAAATCATGTTCATACATAAATACATTTGAAATATATAAAAATATTAAACATTTAGACATAAAATATAATATCTCTCTTTCTCTTTCTCACACACACACACACACAGAGTACTCAAATGTACTGTAGGTTCACAAGACCATTGTTCTACCTTTTTCCTGCCACCAGATTTTCCCAAGATTATACAAGAAGCATTCTTGTATCTGTCAACTGAAATTTCAGATGTAGGTGAAAAATGAACACAATGAAGCTCTAGCAATGGGAACTAGTGATGGGGAACTGTGAACTTTTATTTACAAATGTTTAGAATTCAGCTGCCGAATGAAAAATTTCCTTCAACTGAAAGGAATGGAAAGGAAAAATGGTGGGTGGTGAAGAAATTGCTGAATATATTCTAGAAAAGTATGAGGGAAAAGAATTCCCAGCTCTTTGATCCGGAGAGAACAGACACTATACCAATCATTAAACAATGTTACATACCCACCATCCAGTCCATCTCTTCTACATTGTCTCCATATAAACCATGCTGGCTTTTCCCATGAAACTTCTTTGTGGTGAAGCAGGGTGTGTGGACGTGGAAGAAAGAAACAAAGAGCAGGAATGGTCTTTCTTTCTTTCTGAGAAACAAATATAAGAAACTTCAATCATCATTCCCCACCCAAAATTGCAAAAGCATCCATGAACCAAATAAGAGTCATAGCTGAATATGCCTGACTTAATTTAGCAGATATCAAAGCATTCCCTGCTTTTCTAGTGCAGTGTAATCACTGAAAGAGCGAACAATAAATCTTGACAGCTCACTCATCAGTTCGCTGGTTCACTACAGCCAAGCTACTTTATCTCTATTTATTCTTGAATTCACATTATAAAGATAATAATATGTTTAATAGGACTGCGCCAAGCTTTGACAAAGCTTTGTATGCAGCACCCCATTGAAGCTGCTTTGCAAAGCAGTGTGATCCACTTGTTTCTAATAGTGAAGGAAAATGACTATGTTACTTTGCTTTGGACTTCTTTAAAGGCCCTCCTGACAACATCCACACCATGGCCACCCAGTCTGAATGACACTCTGTCATGCCTCAAGGAGGATTCAGGTTTGGAAGCTGCAGTATGTCTCTGCTAAAGCTGTCCATCCTGAGAGATGCATTTGCTTGTGCTGACAGGGAGATTGGCTTGGGTATTGTCCACTACATGTCCTTAGTGATGGACAGTGGTGGTGTACTAGAGACACCAACCCAAAGCCTCTTGATTACAGAAGAACCAATGAGATCAAGGTCCCCTTGGCATACATTTTGAAGTCTCCCAAATTGTGAGGATTCAGTGCTAGTCAAGGGCAAAATATTTGCAGCAGGTGCTTCCCCCAACCATTGGCAAGAGGCGAGGCAGGCCAGCAGCATAGAAAATCTTCTGTAG
Source organism: Python bivittatus (assembly GCF_059951505.1). NCBI lineage: Eukaryota > Metazoa > Chordata > Lepidosauria > Squamata > Pythonidae > Python > Python bivittatus. The sequence continues at coordinate 39,376,664 of NW_028277074.1, read as the reverse complement.
TGCCACTTAGCTCTTTCTTTTCCACTATTGGCCCCCCATCAGGAGGAAGTAAGTGGCCTAAGAAAAGCCAAAACATTTTCAGGAAGCAGTGGGGAGAAGGCTGAAAAAAGTCTTTCCCCACAAACTTGGCCAAAATGCACCCAAGGTGGGCATTGAAAGTGTGCAGCCGGGAGTCTGGTCTGCAAGAAGTCAAGGTCTTCCAGGCTGGATGCTTCAGGAAACATTGAAAGCATTTCTGCAGTGTTGTCAATGCCGCCCATCTTGGAAACACTTTGGCCAGTAGTTCGGAGAAGATTAGGAGAATTCTTTTCTGGCCTAAAGTGATTTGAGATCTCCACCCCACCCCCCCGCCCCAATCACATAGTTGAAGTGAATTAGTTGGCCTTTTGCTTCAGCAAAGTTAAGCAGTCACCTCCATGGCCCCTTAACTGAAGCATTATCATTCCTCATGCAAGATGTATATGATCAGCACTGGAAAGATGGACAGCTTGGCTGAAATAGTTCTGTCTAGTATCAAGATACATATGTTTGCATCAGTGCAATCATGCTCAAACAGGAAGCTGGTGTTTTGCTGGTGATTTGAAATACTACCCTTGGAAGGATAGACTCCCCCCCCCCCTGCTTAGGCACAGCCTGCATGAAAATTAAAACCTTTTCTATCCAGTCTGAAACAAGAGTTACTTTGAAGTTAATTCAATAATTTCATTAGTTACCGTTCAATAAATGCGACAGATTCTTTCACTATCCTGGAGGCAGCATTTTCTAGGTTTATTGGTTGTTCGATAACTGTGTGATCTCTCATCAACATACAGTTCCAGTATCTTACAAATCCATGATTGATAAACCAGGAGATAAAAAATAATACACCACACAAAGTTATGAAGGCAATTGTTTTCCATTTCACAGGGAACAAAGCAGCCATCTTTATCAGAAGAAGAGTAAACACTAAGAGGGCAACCATCTGTGTGCAAAACCAATATGTAGCTTGCAGTTGGACATCCAGTTCGGGATCCTTATTAGCCTGGCATTCATTTATTAGGGTCAATGGTATACCATAGAAATAATCAAAACCATGGTTTAAAGGATGATGGCAGTGATCGTTACGGGATTCACAGTTCACACCTTGGTGCCATTTTCCTGAAAAGTTAAAAGTTGATAGCTGAACCATGATTTTTATTGTACTCTAACAGATCCTGATACCAGGTATGTTATAAAGATAACATGTCATCCAATTTAGTATTGCATGATATGAATGATGGAATATTCAGTTTCTTTCTTTCTTTCTTTCTTTCTTTCTTTCTTTCTTTCTTTCTTTCTTTCTTTCTTTCTTTCTTTCTTTCTTTCTTCTTTTTACACTAACTCAGTGAAAGAAGTACTGTACTAATAAACAGGATGTTTTCAGACAGTGTTTTAACCTGGTACCACATGACACCTCCAAGTTCACAGAATTTCTCAGAATTGCCACTTGAAACCCACCACTATTTTCCCAGCTTTTCTTCCATTTTTTTTTTCCTCCACAGAAAACTCAGCAAAAAAAGAAAAGGCAGGTTTTTTGTGGGTAAGCTTCCAACTGGAAGTAACCTAACAGTAGGAGAACATGCTGGAAAAGGGGCATTTTAAACTTCAGCATGGAGAGAAAAAGCCGGATTGGAAAAACAAGCCATGGGCTTCATTACAATCTTCCCTCCCCTCCACAGACACATGAGATTTAGCACCTAGGAACAGTAGATGAAACCCAAATGAGAAATAAAGCATCTATATATTGTACCTATAATGCCAGTGGCATAGCCTTTCTGCTGAAGCAACTTAGCAAATGTTGTTTCATTTGCAGGCAAGCCTCCCGAGGCACCGGTCCGAATGAAAACACGTGTGTTAATTTGAGACACCATACCTAAAATATAAATGGGAGAAAGAAATTAGTCGCATATTCAACTTAAGCTACCCACACGAAGGGAAGGAATGAACAGGCAGGATCTTGATTATTGTCTGGAAGCTGTAAGGTGACAGATAATTTTGAGGAGGATAATTTTGCTATGCATCAGAAGAGCAATACGGATATGAAAGGGTAACATTAACACCTCTCCCTGTTTGTTTGGGGATGCTGAAGACTTAGGGTATGTATTCTGACCAGTCATTAAAACTGGAATAATTTCTCCATATAGCCTTCAGCATGGTAACAGGAGTTCCTATGAGATCTTTTACCTGTTTCACATGACACATGAAGTCATATTGTGATTTGATTTAACGTGTCTGAATCCAGACCATAGGGCAGACTTTGGTAAAGGCACAATTTTTTAAACCACAGTCTACAACAACTGCTAGATTCTGAATAGTTTACCTAAATCACAATCCATTCCCACTCTGGATCAATGTTGACTTTATAGGCAGCCATTAGTCCCTTGGGAAATCAGTGTGTGATGCCCGGGTGGCCCTAAACTAGAACTGTTCTCATTATCTGCTTTGCTCCCATTTTGTTTTAATCCCCCTAGATAGACGAAGGCTCAGTTGCACCTCCAAGACCAACTGAGTCAACATGACTTTTTCTTTGTTGATGGGTTTAAAAAATGACCCAAACCCATGAAAGTTATTGAGATATTACCCAAAATGTAAACAGATTGCCAAATCCCAGCTGACCAAGGATTGCTGTACCACCTGCCAGATGTTCAAAGGAATATATTTTATTCATCAGAACACTAAGCAATGCTTAGTGTATCATGCAAACACAATCACTGCAGAATAACCTAAGCGAAAGACTTAATGGAGCCCCATGCTACATTGTGGCTGTTCAAGAACATTGCGACCTAAAGAATAGGAGCTCTGTACTTCTCTTAGGGATGTAAGGTGATGCCAACAGCATATCCTTCTGCAGGAGATTCTTTCTCACATTCATTACTTACTGCAAGAGATGCCAACCTGATCTGATGGGGTATCTGCCAGTCAGAAAAGCTGCTCTGCTGGGGGTACAAAGTGAGGCTGCAGCAATATGCTGAGTAAGTTTCACTCCTTCTTTTGCTAGCTGATCAACATTAGGAGTCCTGTGAGGAAAAATCAAGGGATGTCCTGTAATAGTATGATTAGGGGAAACTGTCATAATTCCAAACCAACAAACCTTTCTTTGGTACACATTCAGTCTTGGGAATTATACAGGTAAGAAATGACTGTTTTATAGTATGCACTCTTACTCTTCCAATATATTATAGAGAGCTAATACAATTAAGTGGATTATAATAACAAATTTATTAATCTTTAAGGTGTCACAAGTCATTCTGTTGTTATTGTTAGGGTTGTTAGTTTTCAGCTTTGTTTAGGTTCCAAAAGACTATTATTGAAGATATTCAAATCTTCAAACAGTGCCCAGAACTACTCCCCTAGGTCTGGGAAATTGAGGGCACATGAACATTCTTGGGTACTGTAAGATCCATAAATTAACTAATCTAGTCTAACCCAAAAGCTAAGTCAATATATGATAAAAATGCAAATTAGAAAGTACGATAATGGGCCCATTTGCTTTAAAGTGCAATTATTTTATTTCTTTCCTTATTCATGATGTTTGTTACCCATTCATTCCTGAAAATAAAAGTCCGCAATTATAATAGTTGTGTGTTGTTTTGCTTTACTTGCTTGTCTTTATCATGTTGTCTTATCTCCTATAAAAATTCTGTAGTGAACATTACAGTTTCAAACTTCCAATACAAGAGTTTTATACCAAACTCTTCAATACCCCTATAATGGGCTTGTGATGATATAAAGTGAAAGAGAAATGAACCAAACCACAGGGAACTTTGATTCCAGGAAGTTAGAAACCTCAAAGGCTTAACCGAGAGAACGATAAATAAAATTTCCAGTTGTCTGTTAGCAGCTGTTCTCCAGGTGATGGGTGTGGGAAGACAAGACAAAAATGAATGGCCAAGGAAATCAGCAGTAGCGCTAAGATAGTCTATGATGGTGTTTTTCAACCTTGGCAACTTTAAGATGTGTGGACTTCAACTCCCAGAATCCCTCAGCCAGCATGCTGGCTGGGGAATTCTGAGAGTTGAAGTCCCCACATCTTAAAGTTGCCAAGGTAGAAAAACACTGGTCTATGGCAAGCTCACCAATTATAGCATAAGAGTTCTCCGAAGGGGGAAAAAGGGTCTTTTTGAGGACAGCCCTAGAATACAGCCTTGCAAATCCATCAGTCTAATTACTAGACCTTTCAGGACAGGTATGACTGGGGAGTGGTTCAAGATGGTAGCTGCAACTGAACAATTGAAGCCCCCCCTGTTTTTAATGCGTTTTTAATGTTGTATATGTAATTCATGTAAAAGAAATGGGGCTTCAATCACACATTTGTGAATGACATCTTGACTTTTTAAACTCCCCCCTTCCTGGTTGGATTGCTGGCTGCCTGCATTGCAGCAGGACAAGATAATCAATTTTTGGGGACACTTGTGGCAGACAAAACATTGCCTATTTGATCTGGATGGTTTTCTTTAAAATAGAAGAGTTCCTTATGTATAACAGTTTTAAAGACACATTCATTTTTCTCATTTCTTATTTCCTCTTGTCCCCTTTCATTAGAAATATGGCATATTTTCCCTTATCTGTACTTTCACGGTTCCTAGAATCACAGAATAGCCCTGGCACAATTTAAACTTTACTCTTACCTGATGGTATTATTACCAAAGCATCCTAAATCTCCATATCCAAGATCATCTGCCATTATCAGCAAAATGTTGGGTCCTGACACATTTACTCCGTACGTTTGGGAAAATAAAGAGGAAACCAGCCAAGCAATTAGACTGCATCTACATAGACAGCAGCAAAACCATTTGGATTAGAAATTTATATGGTTGGGATATTTGTGATAGAAAATATTACAGGAAAGGCTTAGCTCAGTGGTACACCATATACAGGTAGTCCTCGACTTACGACAATTTGTTTAATGACCGTTTGAAATTACGACGGCGCTGAAAAAAGTTACTTATGACCAGCCCTGACACAACTGTCGCAGTGTCCCCACAATCATGTGATCCAAATTCAGGCCCTTGGCAACCAGCATCTATTTATGACTGTTGCAACATCCTGGGGTCAAGTGATCACCATTTGTGACCTTCCCAGGGGGCTTCCGAAAAGCAAAGTTAAAAGGGGAAACTGGATTTGCTTAATAACTATGTGATTTGCTTAACGACCACAGTGATTCACTTAAGAACCAGGGCAAAAAAAGTCATAGAATCAGGTGAGACTCACTTAATGACTACATCATTAGTTCTGGTCCCAATTGTGGTTGTAAGTCAAGGACTACCTGTACGTTGTGTTCAAAGCCTCCCTAGGATCCCAAGACAGGATCAGAAAAGTTCTGCGTGAAATCTGGAGACTGGCCATCACTGTAGACTATGTTAAATTAAGATTGACCAACAATCTGAATTGCCATAATGTAGCTTCCAGTGAATGCTTTTCCTTGCCTTTTTCTTGGGAATACTCACCCTTCATCCCTTTTTTCACAAACAGTAATCTTCTTTTTGGACATTTGCAATTATATATATGAAAAGGACAGCATCCATTCATGAATTAAAAAAAAAAGAAGTACATAGATGTTGAACTTTATGAGTTTACCTTTCATAATGCTGGCATGAACCATTGGTTAGGAACCAAATTAATGATTATTGAAACTGAATTTGAAACACACAATAATTGTCGGAAGAACTTGCATAAATGAACAAATCTCCTGTGATATAGATAGATGATAGATAGATAGATAGATAGATAGATAGATAGATAGATAGATATGATTCAACATTCAGTGAAACTATTTGTGAGTCATACATTAAGAATGTTATTTTAAAAACTACTAGATAGTGATTGGTGCAAATATTTCAAGATTTCACCACACAATTGTAATATTCTCTCAGGGTTTAAAAGAAGGCAAACAATATAAAAACCATAAATTTCTCTTGTAATATTTATGCATATTTATATCTGTATCTACCTATCTTATTCCCTCACTCGACTTCAGTACTTGAACTGACAGAAAAGGCTTCTTCCATTTAATATTTTCAATCCTTCTTTCAAGACCATCTTTCCCCAGATTATGTTATGGTAAAATCTTCCAGTTTTGTTCAACTCCTGACGACTTCCTGGGCAGAATTTACTGCTGCTTTCTTCCAATCCAGCTTTGACTTCTGAGACTAGGCAACATTGGCTTGTACTGCCATCTAGTTGGGCCTAAATTAATTTAATGAGATATGTTCTTTTGTACTGGTTGATTATGTTTTTTTCTTTTTTTCTTTTTGTATGCTGCCAACAGTCACATAGTCTGAGTTGGGTAGCCATATAAATGCATAAATAAATAAAATTACTTGGAAAGGAAAGGTTTTCTATGGTCCATTATCAACAGTCTTGGGGCAACAATTACTGCACCGTTGATACAGCTTTCTATCCTAAAGCAGATGTACAAGGTTTACTGGGCCAAAGGCCACATCAACATTTGAATGGCATGTTGGGGGCTACACTGCAAAAGGGGAGGAGCCATACAAGATTTAAATAGTGGGAAACAAGCAAATAAATCAAGTATTAAATTAATCCCCATCCCTCACTTCTTGATTTCCAGCTCTAAAATACATTTAAAAAATATGTGTGTGTATGTGAAAAAACCAGGAATCTGGTAGCACCTTTTTTGATTAACACATTTTATTCAAAGGCATAAGCATCAAATCCTTTAATCAGATGTTCAGAGTGGCTAGACTAATGGAGGGTTTAAATTGGGGTAAAGTGGATGGTAAAAGGTAGGGGGAGAAGGAAGGGATGATAGATTGGTAGGGAGATGCAGGCCACATGTGAGAGAGATCACAAGTACCTTTCAATCAACAACTGTAACGTTTTAAAAATCCATTGTTTAGATCTTCTGAGATTGACTGAAACTTTTTTAATGTGTGCGTATCTCCTCTCATATACATATATTCTGCCCAGAGACACAAATTTTCTGTACAGGAGAAGCAACAGGTTTTATCACTGAAGTATCAAAGAATATGTTTTAAAGGGATATCTTTTTTGGATCTGCTCTCCTTAGCCACTCCTTTAAACAGGCAAAGATTTCTGATTCATTTAAGCAATTCTATTTTAAAAACCCCAGAGTTTAGCAGTGCCCACAAGATCTCATTCTGAGGAAAACAGTGTTGGAGGGTCATGCCACCTTTTGCAGGGTCATGACACACTAGAAAAGGCGCAGGCCTAGCTCACAGTGCCACAACACATTTGTCAGCCTAACCCACCTCTCTTGTCCCTGCTTTTGGATGCTACTGACACAATCACACGATGAATCACAGAATCATGTCCTTGTTAAAAGCATGTTTCTTACCTGACAGTCCTGTGGTTCAGTTGGCTAGGCATTATTCACTAGAGAGCATGAAATATTCAAGTAAGAGCAGCTCTCGGGGTTTATCCTTGATATCTATTGATTTTCTCCTTCATCTGATTGCTTAATAGCTTGCTAAGAACACTGGTAGGTGTAGCCACAACTCTGTTGTTAAAAATTGACCCGAGACTTTGAATAACAGTGTTCAAAGTTCATCGTGGAAAAGCTTCAAGCATATAGTTAAGGTTTTATGTTCTCTCCATTGCTGAGCCTCACACCAGCTTCACTTGTGACCATAGCTCATGACTTTGGAAATTGGCCCCCGTCTACTCATTTGTAAAGCAATAAATATGCAGTTATCTTGAATTCTATAATATATTCAGTTAGGTTAATAGACTCCTTTTATTATATATATATTTTATATAATAATATATATTCTATCTATCTATCTATCTATCTATCTATCTATCTATCTATCTATCTATCTATCTATCCATCCATCCATCCATCCATCCATCCATCCTTCCTTCCTTCCTTCCTTCCTTCCATCCATCCATCCAGCAAGTTTAGGATTTTTTTTAAAGTATATTTTCTTATTTTCCAATCTACTTCAAAGATACAAACTCAACCTGTAAAGAAACAAACCAGCCAGAATTCCCCAGACTTCTCTCCCCATGGGGTGGGGGGGCAGAGAAGAAAAGCCAAGATGGCAGTTGCAGCAGTGTGATCAAGGCCCTGCCTCCTTTACACGTGAAAAGTGGCAGGGCCCTCCTAACTTTTTTTTACCCCCACTGCAAACTGTTGATGACACTGACTGCTGGATCTGAGATGGTTAGGGTGATCTGCAGGACTAGCTTATCCCAACACGATACAGGCCCCTGACCATTTCTCCAGGGCAGGAACACACATTATCCCGTCTGTCCCATCCCATCAGGAAGGCAAATGTCTACCTGCCTTTTCATGTTCTGTGTAAAAAATGTTTTCTGGCTTGTACTGGCTCAACCAGTGCTATCCGGTGTACTTCTTCCACTTCAGTTCATCTGAATTCAATTCAATTCAGTACAGTTCAGCTTCTAAAGCCAAAGGCTTAACATTGCTGGTCTCTTTTCTCAAGTAATTTGCTAAAGAGGCAAGAGAACAAAAACAATGGAAGCAAATTTCTGCAGAGGCGGAGAGGTTGGTAGAAATATATAGGAACTGTCATTCATGTTTCATTTTTGCCTGAATCTAGCTTTTTATCCTTGTGTATTTCTATTGTAACTTTGCCATCTGTGTATGTGTGTATTCTCAAGCCAGCAACACTTCAAATGAAACTGTCCATATTTTCAACAAATAAATTTAATAGGATTTACTACTAAATTCTTCTATATAGCCCTGTAGCTGATGAAAGTTACAAGAAAATGATCTTTACTTTATTCAATGTATTGGGGGTTATTCAGAAATCATAAAGCAAAATTTCATTTATTAATATTGTAAAGGTGGACACAAAATGACAGTTGCCTTACTAGAATTACTTTAAAATCATAACCACATACATTAATATTTATTTAATAGATTTTTATCCCACCTTTATTATTTTTATATTGATATATTAATATATATCAATAATATTTGAATCCCATTCTAAGTTACATGCATTCAGTTAAACTGTAGATAAGAGCTGATTAAAAAAAAATACTTTTTACCTATTTATACGAACAGCAATTACACAACTATTACAGTTGGTGGTAACACAGTTCACTTTTTGGAGAATGAAAGTTTGAAGAATACACAGATGTAATTTGGTAATTAAAACCCGTTAACTTTCCATTCCCCTCCCCACTCAGCTACTTTTCACAGCCCTTTTGAACTAAGCATGATGTTTCTCTATTTCCTGCATTTTACTATCTAGGTTGTTTTGCTCTACCAGTTTACAGCATGGTACTTTTTTCTGCCTGCAATCTTTCCATATGTACATCTCACCACTAACATCTCACTTTTTTTTTTTAATGTTTGGGATGGAAAGCTTTATATTAAAAACTTGGCATATCATACAGTATTACAATTCTTTCTGCTTTAAGTGACTAAGTACAGGAGCAAATTACAACAGAAAACTTGCACTGATGATGTTACTTAGTTGGGTAATGAAATGTCTGCAAGCACCCAAGAACTCCACAGTTCAACCCTCAGCTATAGATAGTCTCTTCTATCAGAAAAGCCTCTTGGCAATTATTTCTCTTTTTAAATCCAGAACTTTAATGTTTGAACCACCCATCTATACTGTGCAACATATCTTTGACCAGGCAGCTGCAAGACAATAGTAGTTTTTTGACTCCTCTCTTTGTGTCTTGCGTTTCTTAAGCTTGGCTTTTAGCTTAGTGGGAGTGCTGAAAGGCAAATGTTTCCACCTCCTTCTAGCCCTTTGGATTACTAGTTCTTTGCAAGGATTATAAAAGAATAATTGCCAGTTACCAAGCAACAAGCTAGGAAGTCTCTTCTTTTATCATAAAAGATAAACCTCTATCTATGAAGATATGCTTACTTACTGCTCATCAATTTTCCTATCTTCACAATATAAAATCTGATCAGAAAGGAGAGAGAGATTACTGGACTAATGGCTAAGATGTTGTGGCTATATCCTCTTTTATGCTGTACAGAGTAGCTAAATGCATTTAGCTGGCAAGTGCTGGGATTCAGTGCACTCCCCAACTCTTCCACTGATGCCTTATGAAGCATCTTACACTTTTAAATATGTCTCTACTTGCTTGCTTGCTTCCTTCTCCAGCAATTAGGATCTCTTAAAAGGAAAGAGAGGATTTTTAACTGAATTTATTTCCCATGAATACCTCTGAGCTTCATGTGGTTGTAGATGAAGAGAAGATGGTGGGAGCTTGGAAATCAAAATTCAGAATTTTATCTTGAAGATGGTGGGAAAGATGCTTTATACTGAAGGTGTATCTTTGATGTGTTTGTCAGCTTGTATATTTTCTTTTCCAAGTTACTTTTTCACCCACTAGTATGCATTTCTGTGAAAAGAGTGTTCCGCTGGAGAAAAAAAATTGAGCACTTGTGTCTTCTAGGTTCAAATTCCTTTCACCCTGTCATTAGGGTGAGTTGTTTGCTTTTTAATCTCAGCAGTTTACCTTCTGTGAACTAGCTTTTCTGGCACAGTAGCCATTTGGTAAAATATATACTCCTGGAATTTGTGATGCTGCCCACGGCACTTTCTCAATATTTTAAAAGAACCTGCTATCCCCAAAAGATTGAAAGGTCCTGTGGGATGTCTGACAGACAAAACAAGCCATCTTAATTGAAAAAAAAAGTATCATATTGAAGAAGTTCATCATCTTGACTGAAATTCTCAGTTTTAAAGTTAATTTTCGTTTAACAGATTTTTTGGAGGCTAGTCTACATTAATTTGAATGGACACTAACATCCTCCTCGTCACACCAACAGAATGGAAATGTCCCACAGCATGGCTGAAGCCATGGTTTCCAGATGATGTTGTAGAAAGAGAGTTGTTGTGGGACAGCCGTGAGAGTTCTGCGATGCTCCTCCACAGCCTTATCTATTTTCTTTAGAATTACCTGAAACAGAGGTTCAGTGGCCCCCGACAAAGGCATGGCCTCTGATGGATCTCTTGAGAGATCAAACAGCAAAGGAGGAATGTGATGGATGACACCTTCTCCGGAACATGGACAGATTCCTCTTTCATAACAACCCCCTGCATCTTTAGGGGAGAATATTGGTGTCACATAATGAGCCTTCCATAAAGCACCACCTGTAGAAACAAAACAAAACATAAAACATACAGTATTAAAATATTTATGAAGGTAATGGGATATGAAGCATATATAGACTTATTTCATTTTGAAACTAAAATTCCTTGCCAACCCCCCAAAATGTGCATGCACATACTGTATATATCCTGTGCAAAAGCTCTTTGTCCAGGATACAAATGTGGTTTACATGTTGTACTAGTCCTCAACATGGTTTGTTTGGATTTGATTTTAGTCTTTTGAATGAAGCCTGTCATTGTCATGTGTAAACCATGGCTTCTTCAACAAATCAGAGCCAAAACAATGTGAACCCACCTATAAGATAATTATTTCACATTTGTTCTGGTCATTTTTCTCATGTACAAAGTTGTAGTAAGTTATTTACACATTAGCCTTAGGAATTACTTCGTAGGATAAAAGATTACCAGCTTTATTTGTTTCCCTCCTGTTTCTCAGTGGACTTGTTTTGTCTACAATTCTGATTGCATTCACTCCACCCCCTCCTAAATTTCGTAAAATAATTTTAGTTAGCTATAGTTAGTTATTTAATCATTATTGCTGCATTGGTGACTAAATAAATAATTCACTGGTGGTATGTAGGTACAGTATGTATTTATGGAGGGACATTTTCAAATACAGGAGAATTCTTTGTACTCACTATCTTTCTGATGCCAGCGTACTGCATGTAAATAACTCCCGCAGTAATGAAACAGGAATTCATGTTCTGAGTGTTTGACTTTTTGTTGCAATAAAGGCAGAAGATTTCTCCCATCAATTATTCTATAGTGATATAGGAAACAGAAGTCAACAAACAGTAAATAAATTAAATCCTATAAACAGGCTGACATGATCAAATCTATGTTAACAACATCCTGAAAGAAATTTAGTTTCCAATATTTTTTTCAGCATGTTGTTAATATATATATTAATAAATATATATATTTGCTTAGGTGGTGCATATATATCTTATATTGTAAAGGAAAATATTAAAAGAACAATTTTTTAAAAGAAATTGAACAGAATTTTCCTAAAAATACAAAGAATTGTTTGAAGCTGAAGAGTAATTTTCATAGTGTTTGCCATTTCAAAAATACTTGAAACATGTTGTGCAGTAGACAAAACTGTGTGTCAGTGTTCAGCAGGGGAGCAAATAATTAATTAAAATACATAAATATATAAACATTTCCAAAAAGCACAAAATGGTACAGACACAAAGAAAACAGCTTTAGAATATCAGCAATATTACAAAAAAACTGCAGAAGGTGCTTACAACACATATACAGTCACATTCCATGTAACACTCATAATCCCAGTTGATGCATTAGATAGACTGGAAATTTTGTTTCTGGGTTTAAGAGATTTCAGTAAATGGCAAAGAGCAATTTTTTTAAAGTAGTACTTTAGGAAAAATATCTGGACACTGCACATTAAGACAGATTGATTTCAAAGGAGGAACAGAAGAATAAGATCATATTGTATACTTTAATAGAGAAACTATTCTAGCCTCCTCCTGCTGGATCACTTATAAACAATTTAAATTTAGGTATACCGGGTAAAAGGGAGAATACAGGCTCTGTACCTGTCCTGTGGCACATCTTTTCCAGCCAAATGAATCACCGTGGGAAAAATATCCATGAGGCTTGTCGGTTCATCAAGAACGGTATTTACTGGCAACATTCCTGGCCACCGAACCAGGCCTGGAACACGGATTCCTCCTTCCCAGCCTCCCATGCCTTTTCCCCCTAAGTTATGGACACAAGATAACTGCAGCTATTAGCAGAAACAGACAGTTATACCAAACTGGCTTGTAATTTTATATACAATTACAGCGAATTGTGTTTGATCTCATTCTGGAGATCAAGTATTAGAATTGTTGCCTGGAAAGAAGAAGCCTTCCCAAACGCCTTCAAACATTGCAAAGATTAGTATCAACCATTCAGTGAGAGACTGAAAGAGAAACTTTTGTAAGCTACTAATATGGCAACTTAAAAATTCACAACTCACTTGAGCTGAAGTGTCTGAAAATCAGTGGAAACAAATAATTATACTTCCAAATGGTCAGCTTCATCTGAGTTTCCGTTACAATTTGAATCACTTTTTACTCTTATATTTTAAACATTCATGCTTATAGTATCTATTATGCTAAAAGTCAGCAGATACAGTTCATGTAAATAGTTTGCCAAATAATTAATAGCTTCTTGAGGCCTATCTACACAGGCTATAAATAAAACAATAAATGTGTACTTTGTACATCATTGGGTATACTTATGTACCTGCTCCTGGAATACAGCCAGAAGAAGAATGACTTCCAAAATTCTAGCCAGGCAGACTGACCATTTTACCGCATTATTCACCTTTATAGATGCCATTCCAACCCCCAAGCTGTATTGTTCCTTCTTGACCTTCCAGGTGGCCTCCATGGTCTGAAGCAAAGTAGATAAAAGTGCTATTTCGCAAGCCTTCCTTATCAATAGCATTAAGAATCTGACCTGCATGGAGAAAGAAAAAAAGATCCACCTTATATACAATTATACAGAATTTTGTTATTCTTATAATTGACTAAGAAATATTCAAAGAATAACAAAAGTAATGTTTTAAATATTCATAGTGCTCGCCATACTTCCCTGAACTCACACATTATTTCCTCAAAACAATCATGTAAAATTGCCATCTTTATCTTAGATCCTAAACATTATTTGTGAATTCCAATCATGAAACACTTTCCTTTTTCTGAAGCTCAAAGGATCTATCAAATACTGCTCCTATGGGACCTTTGGATAACATTTGATAGAACACAGGAGATGGCCATTGCAGAGAGAAATTATCAGTAATCAGAAAATCCCTCCCTGTGTGAAACTGTCTTCTGATCACATAACTGTTCTTGTAAGCCTTGAAGCTGGCAAACATCAGGCTAAGGCCAGACGAAACACAGAACAGATGTCAATCTTCAAAGTTGAGAATCCAGCAGCCAGGAATCTGTTGATTTTAAAATATGGGAGAAAAAAGCCTAGGAATGAAACCCTGGATCTGAAATGTCCCTGATCTAGCTGTGCAATATCTTCTGCAGGTAGCTACTGAATGCATAGTTGGGTAGAGATGTATTGCGATAGGTTTGGAGTGAAGTCTGACAGTCCACTGTGAAACTGTTCCTAGTCACCCAACTCTTCTCTAAGGTCATGCGTGACAAAGCCTAATAGATTTTTATAACCCTTGAGGCTGTGTTAGATGGTGTCATAACACGGGGGGAATTACTACATTTAACATAGGTACAGTTAAGGAAGAATTAAGCCTGTCATGTTTGTGCTCTGCTTCGATGCAACTGGAGACCTAGCTTGAGGAAATGATCACACCTCATCTGGCCAGTAAAACGCTGCAGAAATCTTGGCTACCTATTCATATGATGCTTCTTAGACTAGATTCAATCTATATACAGTATGCACAGTGTGTGTGTGTTTAAGAGGTTGATTACTCATTAGACGTGCACACAACTGAAGCAGAACAGATGAACGAAGTCTAGATTGTAATAGCAGCATTCACCTTCTTGTATGTGGTACTATTCAGGAAACTTTCTATCCTGCCCACAACCTTAAGAGGACATTTCTATTCCATTAGGAAAGAAACAAACTGCAGGACTGAGACAGAACATTATAACACACCCAAGTACACTGTAAAATTTAAGTATATAAAATGACACAATCCCACCTCCGAACCACAAAAAGGGCAGCCCACTTCCAGTTATTTACTTTTTCTTCTAACTGTTCAGAAATAAGTTAAGAATTCTGGACAATATTGCTGTCCAAAAAAGGAGATAACCAAAGGGTAGACAACTATGTTATGGTAGATTAACCATATTGCAATCCTTCTTGAGAATGGTTTAACTCTGTTCTATAGCAAGAGAAGCAACTCACCTACTAACCAGTCCAGTTCTTCTACATGGTCTCCATACAGACCATGTTTGCTTTTTCCAAGAAATTTTTCAGTTGTGAACAGAGGTGTATGGACATGCAGAAATGAAACAAACAGGAGAAATGGCTTGTGTTTCTTGCTTAAAGAAACAAATAAAATGATCACATTTAGGTTCCATTTATTAACTTTCAATACTTTTCATGTTTGATATTTCAGCAGATCTATTTATTACCTCTGAATAAATGAAAGTGCTTCCTTTAGTAAAAGAAAAGTTGTTCTTTCCAATTTCATAGGTTGTTCAGTAATGTTGTAATTGCGCATCAAGATACAGTTCCAGTATTTCACAAAGCCATAGCTGGAGTACCAGGAAGCAAAAAATAGGAAATCAAACAAAGCAAAGAAGATGACCACTTTCCAAGGAATGGACACCAACCCACTCATTTTTCCAATGAGAAACGTGAATACTGCAAAGGCAATGAGTTGAGTATAAAACCACAGCTTAGCCTGAAAGGCTCTATCAAGTTCTGGAGGTTTGTTGTCCTGACAGTTGTTGAGAAGTGTGAAGGGCATGCCATAAAAATAATCAAAGCCATGATTCAAAGGATGGTGGCAATAATCATTGATAGTATCACAGTTTACGCCTTGATGCCATTTCCCTGAAAAACAAAGTAAAAAGTATTACTTAGTCTGAATTTATTTTCACCATACTTTTGGAGAAACTCAGAACACAGTACTCCAAAAATGTTCCCCAACTCCATTTAAATCAGGGCTAAATTAAAAAAGACAGAGACTATGCTCTTGAACAAATTACTTCCCTATTATTCTTTAACAATAATCTAAACCTACTGTGTTACTTTTTATATAACTTTTTACAAAGAAAGTATATTGGAAACTATCGGGAAATTTGATGATCCTGTGGTTCACAGATACAACTAAGAGTGAATGCCTTCCACTGTCCACTTCTAAAGGATATACTCGTGCTTATGAGGAGAACATGAATATAAAGTCAAGACTGACAAGACTTGAGAGGATATATACTTTTAGGAGTTCTATGTCAAATAACAGCCAATGTGAAATCTAATGATTTTAGATTAATTCCAAATTTAAATCAGTTACCAGGCAGTTTCTTTTAATTCCTCAGAATTTTGTTAGGATTTAACAAACCCTCTTACAAAATATCTCGTATTACTATGCCACCAGAAGAAAAAATGTAATTATCATTACACATTTGTGCATTAATCAATTTAATTTGGATTGGTATCGTTCCATACACATCTATTTTTATCCTCTGATAAAAGCTTCTCTAAAATACATAAGAAACTACATCTGTTCTCTTTCTCTGTCTGTCCCTGTGTCTCTTTTTTCTCTATTTTTGTTGAAACATGAGCATGCCTAAATGACTAAATTGTAGAATTTAGGCTTGTTCCTTACAATGCTCATATCCATACATGTGAAACTTGAAGTTGTCTTACCACTATGCTTCTGGCCAGTTATGTTATTCTATTACTCTGCTGCAGAGTAGTCAATGGAATTATGTACATCTTGCCTTATGCTAACTTAGATCATTAAGGTGTTTGGACCCAGAAGTTCATGCAAGTTTTATGGAAGCAAACATACAATTCATCACAATACTCATCTGTTTCAGAGAGGAAAAACTACATTAATAGTTTGAAACAAAGTTTTTACAGGTCTTAAATTAAATAGATATAATTTGCAGACAGCAGGTATGGATACTTCTACCTCATAGAGGTGCTCAAATAACAAATCGTTTGTTTTAATAAAAGTTCTGAAGAGACCTATTTATAAAAAGAATAATAGCCTATTGCATTACAATTATACAAAGAAGATGGGTACAGGGATAAGGAAGGAATATTTGCAAATATCCAGAAAACCACAAATCAAGGTTTATCAGGAGTGATTGAATAAATGCAGAACTCCCATAACTTCTAAAGAAGGTGGGAACATCTGAAGCTATTAAAGGAATGTCGGCATATGTTAGTTTGGGTAAGAATTTCTTTTCAGAACCAAAAAATTAACAAGAAAATATGTAGAGACATACTTATTGGAATTTCATGGAACTTCAGCCACAACACTTGAATGTTAGGAGGGATGAAGTTGTGAGTTTTGAGCATTACAATGTAGTGTTTTCAGTTGACAGTAGGGCAATGTTTAAGGAAATCTATGTGAATAACACCATCTGTATCCCAAAAAACTGTACCCGTGAATTTTCTTGCTGAAACCTGTGTTTTGATTTTTTTTTTTGCAGATGACGTTTTGTGATGATATTCTATGGATTGAAGCTTCATTTCTGGGTCATAATGATGATTCCATGTTTCATTGGCTGAAAAATTCCTCATTTTATTCTAATGACAAGAATTGCTAGCAAATTTCAACTCTTGAGGCTTTCATCTTTTCCAGTGGCATATTGAACCCCTTGGAACCCATCTTGTACAATCCTCCCAATATTGAGGAACATCAATAATGTGGCCCACAGGTTCCTATGAAATGCCAAGCTTGGCAGCAATTCCCCTTTGCATGATCCCCTAATTATCCTTAAACAGTTCATCTACTTTTTGCATATGAAATTCATCAGCTGCTATCACAGGTCATCTTTGCTCTTGATCACACATATCAGCTGTCTCTAATCTACCACCTTTGTATTTTTTGGCCCAGTGATTCACAGTACTTATGTCAACACAGTCATCACCAAAAATAACCTGTATTCAGTGGTGAATTTCATTTGAAGGGACTCCTTTGGCAGTCAAAAATTTAATCGTGCTGCATTACTTAAAATACACTGAGTACTCACTGTAGGCTTTTACTACACAAACAATAGCAACAGAACCTTTTTTCACAGTAATGTCTTGCCAAGTAAAATAAAAGAACATATGCAAACAAACACATCAGAGCATCCAGTGTATCAATATTGCCAATTGTTGATGATTTATAACTTTGGAGACATTACTTTTATTTAACCCTTGTAGAACGTAAAAAATAATCAGATGTCAAGACTAATAAAACTGTGTTTTACATGTACCTTAACTGTAATCTCTCTCTCTCTCTCCCTTTTTCTTTCTGTGTCTCTGAAAACTGATAACTGGAGACTCAAAGAACGATGTATACCAGAAATTCATAACTGAACTTATCTTCCCATATGAAAAATCCATTCCTAGTTAGGTAACACTATACTATGTCTGCAGATGTAAATGTACTTGTTTATTCACTTTCCCTTTTTTCACACCTTATGTTCCAATCCAAACAAAGATCTTTTGAAGAAATAGTGTCACAGCAGAAATATAACCACACGTGCAGAAAGTGGCACATTTTTAATCTTACCATAATCTCTAAAAATAATTGAACAAAGCCTCAGCTTTTACTGTGACATATGCTAGACTCTTCAAACAAATACATTCCGTGAGCTACTCTCCTGAATCTCATGAGATAATTGGACTAGGCCCACCACATTATATTAAAGACTCCTCTATTCTGTAGGTCTTCGAATGAAAAAATAAATAAATAAAGGTAGGCGTGGAGAAATATTTGCATTTCCTGATACAGTAATGTTTTATCTGATGCACAGATTCTGCATCTAAGGCTTAGTATTTGTTTTTGTACCCAGATCTTCAGTATAGAGATTAGTAACTTTCTACAAACCTATAAGGCCCGTGGCATAGCCTTGCTGATGCAACACCTTGGCAAAAGTCGTCTCATTGCGTGGCAATCCTCCTGATCCAGCATTCCACTGCAGAGCCCGATAGGCATTTGTTGAAGCCATGCCTGCAAAGACAAATTCCTTTTCCCTGTAACCTGTCACAGAACGGTGTTGCCATTTCCTAATGAGGCCAAATCCCGATAAAATACACATACTGTATATCCAGCTTTACAAATTCAGTGGGCGAATGTACTCATGGAACTCCCCATTTACTCAGGGCTTCTGCATATATTATACTCTGTAATAAGCAGAAGCTCAAAGCACACCAAGATGGGAAAGCATAAGATATGGTTGCCCTTTAAAATAAAAGTGGAAATCTGAAATGTTAAATGTTGAATGTCTTCATGATATTTATGCTTTGTTCACTCTACTGACTGCAGCAACATGTGGAGGCGAAACAGTAAATTTGCGTGGGATTTATCAGTTACTGAGAACAAAGTACAAGTACAGTATTTGCATTGTTTTTTCTCAATATCTGTTATGTATAATTGGTGTATGGGGGAAAAACACATCCTATAACATTTGCAAATTATTACAAGTGATCCAGATGGAACACAAATCTTAGATCAGACTGCAAAATCAGTAGACCAACCTTCTCCATGCTGGCATCTTTCAGATTAATTAGGACAATAACTCCCAGAGTTGTCAACCAAAATGAACAGACCCCAGCTAATGCCCACGCTGGTTTACAAATTAGGGAATTATAATCCTATTGCCTCTGGTGAAAATTGATGGAGATGTTCTTGGAAGGAATGCTAGGTAAAAGGTACAGTCAAGGAGAAAGAAAAACTGCATATAGATGGACTATAAAATCACAGTTAAAAGGACCTATTTAAATACCAAGTCCAATCCCCCGTGTAGGAATCTTGAAAGTCCAAGTTACTTTCTGATCCCATTTTCTACTAAACAAAATCAAGGTGGGATTATTTTGAGTTTCTTTCTCACATTTGCCTTCAATCTCTGGACTGTGTAATCACTTGTTCAAGTCCCTCCTCAATGGTTCTTTCATAACTTCCCTTAGGCTGTCTCTAAATTCCTTTACAAGAAATGAGGAGAAGAAGGAATCATAGGAAGTGTGGGCTGGCTGGCACCCATTCACTAGCACCAGATCCTTATGGTCACATTTTCACCATAATCCAATTATTTGGACAAGACAGGGGTCACTTGAAGCTGAGAAAGAGAGAAAGATCCTATATTTCCACTCCCAGCTCCTCCTACCCCTCCCCTGATCTGCCCAGTACAATAAAATACGTTGACTGCTGTAGAAAAGCAGAAATCAGTGACAATAGCAGCTATTAACTTCTTAAAACTTGCATTCTTTACATTCCTTTTTCTATTAATGAGCAGATGTCTAAGACTGCATACGTACTAGGCATATGCAATATGTAGCGTAGTGGCAGATCACAGCACTGCGTAACTTAAATTATGAATGGCTCTAAATTATATTATCACTTGCATTGGCTGGTGGTTTATTGCTGAACCAATATACTTTTGACCTTAACAATAATTGAGAATTGAAGATCAGGGTACCCAAAGGACCATGTAAGAGACAGCCAAAGAAATACATGCCACAGAACTAAAATAATCATGCAAAAGCCGCACCACATTGCAAGGATTAACATTTTAGAGGCTGAATGAAATTATTTTAAAAGGCTAGGCTCCCTAAAGATTTTAGGAATGTTGCCAGGCAGGGTTTTCTTAGGAATGCATTCTACCAGCAAGGACATTAATGAACATTAAAGGATGTTCTCCCTCATAGTGTCTGCAAGTATCAATGTTGTTATCTTAGTCCTTATGCATCAAATACCATTCATTTTCCCAGTTATGGAAAGGTTATGGTAGCCCCGTTCCTTAAATCCTTTACCATCTTTTGGTTTATGTGATTTTATTCATCCAACTCTGTGTTCCAAAAACAGCCTACCTGATCTGATGGGGTATCTGCCAGTCAGAAAAGCTGTTCTGCTGGGGGTACAAAGTGAGGCTGCTGCAATATGCTGAGTAAGTTTCACTCCTTCCTTAGCTAGCTGGTCGATGTTAGGGGTCCTACAATAAAAGTATGAAATGTTAATTTAAGTAGGTAGCTAAGAAGGAACTAGCAGTAGAAAAAGAAGTAAAAACAATGAATTACCAACCCTATCATAATGTACTTTCAACCATACACAGAGCTGCTTCTGGCTCTTGGAAACTGTGTCTATCTATGTGGGGTTGGTCCACTGATTGCTAGATTAAAATATCTATACTTCTGCTGTCTAAATCTTAAAGACATCACATATATATTCCTTGGGAAGGAAGGGTCTCTAAGGTATAGCATAGATTTCTCCTCTTATGGAGTGCAAAGTCTATGGCTGAAGAAGCACACTGCCCTTGGAAACATTCTCCATATGGCAGCATCTACCTGCATCACCATTCACAGCTCTGAGGGCAGAAAGAGGGGAAAAATGTATTGGGGGAGGGGGTTGGTTGGAAAGATCCAGAGTATGCTTGTTCTCAAGACTAAAACAAATAACATCAGCCTATTAAGGACAACGGAGGAAAAAAGCAATACAAAAGAAAATAAAAAAGAGTAGAAGAATACTGTTCCACTTTGGTGAGTGTCTGCTCCAAATTGCTTTCATCTCCTACCATTCAAGGAAGGCCCTAAGTCAGAGCACATAAAAAATGGCCTGAAACTGTTCTAGATTTGCCCTAAAATTACAGATTAAAAACAACCCTTTTTTTTTTTTTTTACATTTCCTAAAGACAGTGTTTCAAGGGAGATTTTAAAGACTGGGCTATACATCTTGCTAAGTCATAACATTATTTGTTTTTGACTTCATGTGATCCAGTAGATACAAGTAAAATAAAATATCTAGATAGAATTGCCAAAGTTGTTTGTTTGTTAAATTTATATGGCCACCCATCTCACCTGAAGTGACTCTGGGTGGTATACAATAAAACACACTGCCAAACTGTTTAACCAGCTTTAAAATAATATAAAAGTAATCTGAGAATACCTTACTTGATAGTACTGTTACCATAACAGCCTATATCTCCAATTCCAAGATCATCAGCCAACATCAAAACGATATTCGGCTTAGAATCAAGAGCTGCATTCACTCTACAGGTATGAAGCAATATAAGTAAAGCCAACAGGGTCACTAGATAGATTCTGAAACCAAAATTAAGGAAACAGTGATTAATATTTGTAAGAAGATGTCAAGATAGACACACATGCACACACACACACACACACTCTAGAGAGTAAGTAACATGAGAATTTAGTTTTTGGCAAACTAAAATTTATTATAACTGATTAGTACTATTAGGTGATAGCTAGAATGACAGTTTCAAGATAACAGATGATAAATACTGGATCCTTGCATTTGCAGATAATACTTTATTAAAAACCATATAATTCTTTTGAAATATTTTGTGTATCTGAAATACAGTAAGGTGCCCATATTTAGGATCAAATTAATTTTGTAATATTTTTATAACTGACTTTTAGCAACATGAATGTTTGTCAAACAAGCAAGGTCCATGTGCTTGTTCACTTTAACTTTATTTTTCTCTCTCTAATTTTTGCTTATTTTGATTAGATTCATCATGGTTTTACATCACAATGCAACGTAAAACTTTCCACAGCCTCAGCACAATAGGCATCCCTTAAAGCATGGATGAAGAAGTTTGAAAGCAAGGGAGGCCAACCAATGCAATGTGATTAACACCCACCCCCCACCACTTTATCCTAGAGCAGTGTTGTCCAAACTTGGCCACTTTAAGATGAGTGGACTTCAACTCCCAGAATTCCCCAGCCAGCCATGAAGTCCACTCATCTTAAAGTGGCCAAGTTTGGACAGCACTGTCCTAGAGTATGGAAAGAACTTTTATGTGTTGAATTTGAGCAATCTTGGAGAACTGGTGAAGTTAAAGATGACTAGAGAACAGCAAATCTTGTTCCTATCTTCAAACAGGGGTAAACGTATAGATCAGCTGATCTGACACTGATACCTAGGAAGATTCTAGCTCAAGACTGATCTGTAAGCACCTTAAAAATAGTGTAGTAACTACCAGAAGGCAACATGGACTTGTCAGATTAACTTTATGTCTTGTGGGGGTTAGGTAATTTCCTTAAAAGATTGTGGGAATGCGGTAAACATAATATAACTTGACTTCAGCAACCCCATGACATTCTGCTTAATAAGTCAATGATGTGGGGTTGGAAGGGATGACAATTAAGTGGATACAAAATTGGCTTGGAAACTGCGCTCATTAATATTTGCCCATCAAACTGAAAATGGGATGCTCTGAGATTCAACCCTGTATCCCCTGCTCTTTAATATTTTTTATTCATGACCTGGATGAAGAGTGGACAGAATGCTTATCAGTTTTCAGATGATACAAAATTGGGTGGGATAGCTAATACTCTAGAAGACAGAATTAAAATTCAAAGCAATCTTGATATTTTAGAGAAACAGGCTGAAAGAAACAAAATGAAACTTAACAGAGACAAATGCAGTGTTATTTAGGAAATGAAAAAAAAAAATAGGATGCAGAATACCTAGCTTAATAATACTACTTTTGAAAAAGATTCTGGAATAGTTGATCATAAAATGAGTCAGGTGTATGCTGTGGGTACAAAAATGAAACTTTAAGTTGTATCAACTTGAAGTTTCCAAATTGCAATACAGGTAGTTCTCACGCAGCAACCCCTCATTCAGCAACTGTTTGAAATAATGATGATGCTGAACAAGGAGACTTGTGACCGGCCCTTGTAGTTGCAGCCGTCACAGCATTCCCATGGTCACATGATTGTGATTTGGGTACTTGGTGCCCAGCTTGCAATTACAATGTCGCCGTATCCTGTGGTCAGGCGATCGCCATTTGCAAACTTCACTGCTGGTTTCCAACAAGCCAAATCAATGGGGAAGCCGGCAGGAGGTCGCAAATGGCAATCATGTGATGTTGTGCCTAATGACCGCGCAGGAGTTGCTTAACAAAGGCAACTGGAACTGCCAGAAATCCATTGCAAGTTGCACGGTCATGTGACATCACACTTTACTACCACGTACCTTAATGACAGAATTCCTCATCTCAACTGCCACCTTTAAGTGAGGACTACCTGTAATAGTTCCAATTTATTTTGCTTTGATTGGATTTCACCTCAAGTACTGTGTTCATCTGGGCACCACATTTTAAGAAGGACTCAGAGAAACTTGAACTGTGTTGAAAAAAGACAAGAAAGAGCTAGAAACTAAATTGTAAGAAGATAAATTGAAGGAATTGGCCATGTTTACTCTTGGGAAGACTGGGGAAGTATAATGGGATTCTTCAAATGTCTGAAAACATGTCACACAAAAGATGATCAAACCCTGTTCAATATTGTCCCAGGATGCACAAACAATGGACTTCAGCAAAAGGAAGGAAGTGACTGTAGTAGAAACTAGGCCGTCATAAGTTACCAATGCTGTAGTTTAAATTCTTGCATTGGAAAATTCTATGGATAATATGCTCTGCACAAGGCTTGTATGTCCATCTCTAGTAAGCTGCATCTACTTGCTTTAAATGTTTGCATCTATTCACAAGGCAAAATCTGAAAAGACTGATAGTATGTAAGGGTGGGTCTGATAAGGGCTTCTGCAAGTGGTTCTACAAACTGAGCATACCAAATTGCTCTGCAGGCCAGATGTCTACAGCATAATGAAGACATGTCTCTACATGCGTATCACATTCCAACAGAAATTCTCTGTTCATTTATTTCAATTTAAATATTCCAGCTACCTCCAAATAACTGGTAATCATATTCGATGAGGATGTGTCCAGCAAGCAAGCAAGGAGTGGGAGGGGATATCAAATTAAAACCGTAACTAGTTCAACAGTTCTAGTTAGGAACAAATCCTAAACAAACCCTGAACATTGATTTTTACTGTATTCCATAGTAAAATGAATACACTTAAGCAAGAATCATAACTGTGCACAGTATTGCTGCAAATAAACAAGCCTGTTTTCTTTCTTTCTTTCTCACCCACATTTTACATCACCTTTATGGCTTTTTAACCCAAACCTGAGCAGGAAAACATATGTAAATGAACCTTTATTTAATATGATGAAACATTGATAGGGAACGCCGCCTCCCCTCCAAACTGCTGCTTTATTGTGGCATGCACCGGACTGCCAATAGGAGCAGAGGAATGGGGGAAGTAATCATATTTCAATCCTTTTCAGATCTTTTGTTTTGTTTTTCTTCTCTTTCCAAACAGAACAATCAGCCATTTTTAACTAAAAGTTACAAAACGTAGTCAATTTAAAAAACCAAACTATTGTAAAGTGTTGGAAACAAGAGATTTGTGTTGTGGCCTTTTTTTTATGCCTCAGGACCTAACGTGCACTTCTGACAACCCAAAAGGCCTTACTTCTGGGTAGGTATATCTAGGGCAGTGTTGTCCAAACTTGGCCACTTTAAGATGAGTGGACTTCAACTCCCAGAATTCCCCAGCCAGCATGGCTGGCTGGGGAATTCTGGGAGTTGAAGTCCACTCATCTTAAAGTGGCCAAGTTTGGACAACACTGATCTAGGGTTTCCACTAAGAGAGGTTTGAGGAGGAGGAGGAGGAGGAGGAAAGCAAGCAAGCAAATATTCAGGTTTTTTTTTCCTGTCCCTAATCCAGCGCGTTACGAAACAGCTAGCTAAACTTCTGCGGCGAGAGCTTATTGTGCTAAAGGCTGCCTATAAAAAACGTGGAAAGAGAAATATAGAGAGAAAGAAACACCAATGGTGAAGTTCTGAGGAAGCCTGGAATAAAGCACACCTTTTAGACGGAAATAAGCGTCCCACCACATGCTCCGCGATCCCCATGTTCAAATCCTGCGCCTTCCCGGAAGAAAACAAGAGCTCTTGTCCACCTTTCGAGAACTTTAGAATCTGGACGAGCCTCCCGAGGGCGTAAACTCCAGCTAGGAAGGTTTGCTAAGGGACCGAGGGAAAGTTTCACTCTTCAGCAAAAGCGTAGACTCAGCTCTTTTCACTGATCCAGTAGTCTAATACAGGGTTCCTCAACCTCAGCAACTTTAAGACGGGTGGACTTCAACTCCCAGAATTCCCCAGCCAGCCATGCTGGCTGGGGAATTCTGGGAGTTGAAGTCCACTCATCTTAAAGTGGCCAAGTTTGGACAACACTGCCCTAGATATACCTACCCAGAAGTAAGGCCTTTCGGGTTGTCAGAAGTGCACGTTAGGTCCTGAGGCATAAAAAAAAGGCAACAACCCTGGTCTAATATACAGTGTTTTAGCAAGGGCAAGACTTTGGGGACAACACACACACAAACACACATTCTTTCACTCAAAGGCCTATTTTATACTCATCAGATTCCTCACTCCAGCGGTACAGACGGGTATACCATAAATTCAAGGGTTTGACTGAATGAGGGTCCCCTTATTTTCTTCTCAATGCTGATACCAAGAAACTGGTGCTTAGCTAGGGTACATAGATTATTCTCTTTTAATTCCATCATCATCATCATCATCGAAAAAGGAGATTAGATTAAATTCAAATGTTCAGATTTAAAGGATGTTTTTAAGGGTGAGAGCTGACTTTGCTAACAGCCATGGCCCGTATTTGCTAGATTGTGAGGCATGTCTTTTAAAAAGTGGCCATTGTATGAGCCATGATATTGGGAATCTTGGCTAGTGTAGGCTTTATGTTATGGGGCCTATGCTGGTCTATGAGTTTAATAAAGATTGATTTGATTTGATTTGATTATGGTGGGGCTTTTAGATTCAATCTACATCTCTGAGTCCAATCCATAACTATCTAGAATAGTGTATCTCAACCTTGGGAACTTTAAGATGTGTGGACTTCAACTCCAAGGATTCTGGCTGCGGAATTCTGGGAGTTGAAGTCCACACATCTTATAGTTGCAAGGTTAAGAAACACTGATCTAGAAGAAGAATTCAGTACACAAACAGTAGCGAGATGACCCATCCTTCCCAACTCCATGGGTGACCTAAACCATTTATTGGTGACCTCAGGCATTCATTTTTTTCCACAAGACTGTGACCAAGGGCATATTCAAAGGAAAGTTCCCATGACACACATTGTGCAGAATCTTAAGAAATGTTTTAGGTAAAGCAGACTTTTTTTTTTGCCAAAGTTGTCTGCAATTAAAAGGGTTGATATGATTTTCAGATTGTGTGTTGGCAGTAAACACCCAGGGTAGGAAGAAGAACCACCCTAGACTGGGAGATTAGGAATGTAATCACTTCATGTGAGATGGGCAGCTATATAAATACGATCGATCGATCAATAAATAAATAAATAAATAAATAAAATCCTAATTGTATAGGTGCAGGTATGTAATGACCTCTGTACTTCTCAATATACTTTCTGTACACAGATACTTGAATGAAAGTGTTAACAGGATTACTTCTGGCTTGGTGGTTTTCTCTCCTATGTGTGTTTTACGTTTCCATATGACAATGGAAAGATTTGAGAACCCAAATCTGTGGATCCTTGCTCATTTTCTAAAAGGCTGAATGTTCTTGCGGTTGCCTCTGAGAGATGGTATTTGACACTGATCTCTTAAAAAAACCACTTTCCCTTATTGGTAGCAAATCTGTGCCATCTTGTGGTCTGCTGAAATTCTTATTTTTTACTTTAATATATTCTGTTGAATCTTGCTTCTTTTTCCATTCATTGGCAGTTACTGGGTCATGCTTATCTCCTGCCACAAACCAAAAGGACTCTCAGTGGTACAACACTGTCTTTTCTAACACTGATAACCTGCATTCACCATTTAAAGCTAAATGGATTTTTTATACAATTTATCCTTTTTTTTTTTTTTTTAGAAAAATAAAATTTAGTTGTATTTATGCCCTGTGAGGCTGGTTTATTTCCAAGAGGGAAAGTCTGATATTCCAGTCACATGCCTTGACACTCTAGGTCCAGGAGGTAGTACTCTAACAATTATATATTTTTAGTTTTACCCTGCAACTGCTGCAGAGCAATGTATGGTATAGGAACCTATCACACCAAGACTTGGAGAGAGGGAATCCAGGTGTGGTGCTCCCTAGAATATAGTTTGTGGCAGTGAGAACCACCAACTCATTACTCCAAGAACCAGGAAGCGGGCCCAGGTTGTGAACATCCAAAAGCCTTCAGGGAGGAGAAGTTTGAGTCTTTCACTATTCCAGCCTATGGGCTTGCCAAACTGTTACAGATGTTGTCCTCATTATCAGTCCAGGTATTCCTAAGATGACAATGAGTAAGAAGCTTTTTTCTCTGATGGTCCAACCTCTAGAATTCTTTTCCCAAGGCTTCCTAACTTCTTGGAAGTTGTGATTTCTTTAGATCTGAGCATGTTTCAGAAACATTTAAATTCTGCAGGAGAAACTGACCGGCCACGGTCCCTCTTCCATTTAAAACTTAAATGTTATTAATGCACTTCCAGTAGATCCTCTTTTTTTTAAAAAATAAAAGATTAACTTTACTTTTTCATTCTGCTCACCAAAGTAACTTTTAAACCACTCAATTCCTGTAATATGATTCAAGATATCCAAAATGCTTTTTTTATTAATAGGCAAGATTTTTTCTTTGACAGTTCCTTCAGAAATTATTGGTTTCTTTATCACACCAACAGAAAGGGAAAATTCCACAACATGGTTGTAGATTTGCTTTCCATTGATTACTGGGCAGATCCAGTTGATTAGGAACTGGAGTGATAGTCATCTGGTGTTCTGTCACTGCTTTTTCAGCTTGGCTTATAATGGTGTCAAAACGTGGTTCAGAAGTTGGGGAGAGTGGGGTGGATTCTGAAGGGTCTTTTAAGAGGTCAAAAAGCAAAGGCGGGTTATGATAGGTTACGTCGTCTCCAGAACATGGGCATAGGATTTTTCCATAACATTCTTCAGCCCCGTTTGGTTGCAAGTTTGGAGTCACATAATGGACCTTCCAGAGAGCTCCATCTTTTGCCGGGGGAGGGGAGGGGAGGGGAGGGGAGGGGGGCAGAGAGAAAGAGAGAAAAATAATTTAAAAATGCAAAATTCAACATGATTAAACAAGACAGCTTTTCTAAAGTTTTTCCATCTTAAATCACACTTTGAACTATTTCAGCAAATTGTGCCAGATACTATGAGTACCTTGTTGCCTTTGAAAAAGTTTTCTCTAAAGAACAGTAGAACTCCACTGCTCTCACTTCAAAAATGTGTTTGCTATAAAAATACTCTTTATATTGTTAGAAACAGTCAGTTGCTTGATAGGTGGTGTCTGATGGCTGCAGCAAGATACTTCTGAGTCTGTCCCACAGTTTTTTCAAGCTGAATATTAAAATACAGAGTACAGTATTGTATTCTGTATTTGCATAATACAGTTAGAGATGCAAAATTTCTGGAAAGTTTGAAGTAACAGAGTTTCATTTTTTCTTTTTCAAAAAACAGAAATGTAGGGGAAAATGGAAAAAAATACAACACCTAAGCATTTTCATCTCCCAGAAACATAACATCACTTTGTGGCTCATGCCATAAATTTACTACTTGATTTGTTTATAAAAGTATGTTTGATATTAAAATTGAGAAGTATAATTTATTTATACAATAACTTTATTGATAAAATCACTTTAATTTTTTCTCAATGAAACGATAGCCTCCTGAACTCTAAGAAATGTACCATCTTCTTATTTTTACATGTTTAGGAGAAGCAAACAGCAAAAAGTTAATGTCAAAAACCAAATAATCACCTTTGTACCAAAACAGATATTTGTACATTTCGACTTTTATCTTCCATTATGTTAAACAAATAGGAAAAACACTTATTTTCAGGGATGGGGGAACAGAGAAAAGGTAATGCAAAATATTTGAGGCTCACATACCGACTTGTGAAATATCCTCTAAAATCTCTCATTTTTGAAAACTAATTTACTATACTATTAACAGTTTCTACGTATTTTGGTTTTGTATCATTTTTTTTAAAAGCTGAAGGAGATTTTTTTTTTTTGCTTTGAAATAAGATGTTACCTTACATGTTAGTTTATGTCATAATTTGATATATTTCTGAACGTCCATCAATCTGTTTACATATTATCCATTTTAATGAAATATTAGGAACTCTTTCATTGTTTAGGGTTCAGGAAGAACTCAGGACATTTAAATTCTGGCTCTCCCCCACCCAAGGCCTGTCGTTGAACGTTTCTGTACTTGCAGCCTTTCCACCTTCTCCCATTTCTATCCCTCACATCTTCAACTACATTTTATTTTTTATAAATGGGTGGTGGTTCAGGTCAGCTTGGGAAATACAAACCTTGATTTGTAGTGCAATCCTATACATGTTTTGGGCAGTATGTCTAATTATTATGTGAATGATAGAACTAAAGTACTAAAATATTCTTTCTCATGCGATAAATTCAATCAATACTGTTCTCACAGCAATTGAGGCAACATCTTCCATTTCTTGTTCTATATAACAGGCAATCAGCATATAAAATAATGGTTACATAACTAAACAGAGACTTTTCCAGGCCACAGCTGGTATACTTAACTCTTAAGATCTGGTTATTTTATTCCTAATTCCACAAATGCGAAATAATTGATCAGTTTCATGCACAAATGGCCATAAATTAAGAACAATCATGTTATCAAAAGCCAATATTCTGTTTGGATACTCTCCAATTCCTTCAATGTTTACCAAGCTATTTGATTATATTCTTCATAGATGCTAGCTTTTAATAATTCTAAACACAAAAATTTGAAATGGCTGTTTTTAGGCCTAGCAAGCTTGGGTACGTTTTCCCCTCTAGTGGATCATTTTATAATGCACAGAGTTTTTAGTGAGTAAAGCAGTCCAACCTGGGAAGCTACATAAAATATAAAAACTTGATAATGCAAAAAAAAAAAAAAAAAAAAAAAGTAGGTTTCTTCATCTGTTATTCCCATTATATTTTAGGAACAAATATAGGTTTGACATTATCAATGTGTAAATTGAATTGATTGACACAGCTATACCTTTTGTTGTACTACCAACAGAAATTCGTAACCATGGCCTGCGTTACTTGCAGAATTACCTCTCCCTAAGAGATACTGACTAACTTCACCTTCCTTGCATTCCACAAAAGCGGTGAAAAGCATCCTGTTCTTAATATATATAGAAACTTACATGCAGACGGATTAAAATAATCTTTTGAAACTAATGTATTCATCCTAAGTACTGGCTGAGTTTGTTTGCTTGTTTATTTATTGGATATGTTCAGGCTGCCCAGCTCCAAAAAGACTGTGGGTGGCTTACAATATGTCTAATACGTAAGTTTAAAAACACAACTAAAAACCATGTAAGTGCCTGGACTAAAACAACACTGCAAAAAAAAAGAGTTGAAATGATTATTACTATGTATGCTGCCCAGAGTCACAATGTGAGATGGGCGGCTATACAAATGTAATTAATTAAATAAATAAATACATACATACCTACATACTTTCCATCATCCTTGGGTCGGCAGAAAATTACCCAAGAACAAAATTTGCTGTCCCTGTTGCTGATTTCTTCCCTGCCTCAGTTGTCTGAGTTCTCAGTACTATCAGTCAGCTGACTGCTTTCCAAGATAATGGGTGCGAAGGGCTCTTCCACAGCTCAGCCTTTCAGCCGGCAGGAAGCTATAACCATATCAAGTTCTAGCCAAAAATCACATCAAATTTCAGCCATGGCAAAACTGTGGCAGGTTCTTGTCTGTTTATGGGGCAAAAGGCTACTTTAATGCCAGTACAGCTGTGGATAATTTGAACCTGCCTCAGGTATGGCTTGGGAATAAGATGAAAGCAACGTCATAAGGACATAGAAGAAAAATGAAGTATCTGGGCCGTGTTTGTGCCTCGGTGAAGTGCGAGTGGAGAAAGATCAAGATCAAATAGATTTTACGTACCTTGAGAGTGCCTTTTGACAGGGTCAGAATAATACTGTACAGCTAGCCAAAGTTAAACTGGATGGGCTGGGGAATGAGTTGAAGGGATAAAGTACAAAATTTTTTAAAAAATGCTGGGCCATGTTTAGTTCACGGTTAGGTAGAGATGAGAAAAGGACTTAAGTATGGCTAAATCTAGGTTCAGCCCAGTATTAGTATGGTGAAACTGTGGATAAGGAACAGGGACATCTTGGGGGTGGGGCAGTCAAAAAGTCAAGATAGCAGGCACAACTGTAGAATCAAAGGCCTGCTCTTCTAAGATACATCACAGTAATCTAAAAAGGGGGTGGGACTTTGATCCTGTGGTCATGCCAGCCATCTTGACTTTTTTGACCCATCCTGGGATATTTCTGTTTTGGAACAACACATTATTATTTTTTTAGCGGATATGGAGCCGTTAAATAAAACATACCTTTCAAATATAAGACAGCCTTCCATTTTCATTCCCTTTCTCTAAATAATTCAAAGGGCTGGTTTGAACTTCTTTACACTGAGTCTCTTTGAGCAGTGGGGTGTAAATAGTATTTTATTTACCAGGCTTTTAGCAACTTTTAGAAAAAATCCTAAACTTGTTAGGGAGTACATTTCAGTGTCATAGACTTTATTTCTGAGTAAATATGCATTTTATTGTTCTGTAAATATTTAGGGTTCTGCTTAAACATGATATACTGTTCTGATAATGTTCCAATTCACTGAACCCTGCGGTTTAATATTTTGTGTGTGTTGCTATCTTTTAAAGGTTTTATGTTTCAACATTGTTTTAATATTATTTAACTTGAAATTGCAAACTGCTTTGATTTTTCTTCTGTGAGCAAGTTCTTAATCTTCCAACATATACAGTATGCAGGATTTCAAAATCTGAACTCTGAAATTTCACCAAATGTTGACAAAGAATTTTGCAAAGCCTCAAAGAATTATTTAAAAAGTTTTTAAACATGCATGGAAGCTGAGATTCAACCCAATACCAAATGTCTTGTGTGCAGCCCCAGACGTAGAATATCTTTACAACTGACTTGAAAAGTTTGTCTGAGAAATAAATAACTACTGCTGGGTTGGCATTATTCATTTTTTGCACAAAATATTTTATGACCCCCCTAAATAAATATACTATAGGAAAAAAGCTTTATACTCACTCTCCTTCTCATGCCAACGCACTGCATGTAAATGTGTCCCACAGTAATGAAACATAAATTCATGCTCTGAGCGCTGAACAGTTCCCAGCAGTAATGCTATCTGGTTCTTGCCATCAATTATCCTTTTAGAAGAAATAAAGTTTAAGTCCATTAATTGATTTAATCTCAGTCTTGATCATTGATATTTTGACAAGAAGTTCGGATCAGAACAAAAATATAATGTTTTAGATTTTGGTCACAATGCTACATTGTCCTTGAGAACAATACTACACAGAGACAGGGATGTACCATTAAGGGAAAGAATGTGGATTTAAGTACATATACATTCTAACATGCTCACTTAAGGGCTTATGACAATAATAAAGATTACAATTTTGCGTATTTTCCTTAGCTAAAATTCAGTGTCTCTCAATCCCTTTTAGGACAATACTTTATACCTGTCTTGTGGCACTGGTGCCCCAGCCAAATGAGCCACTGTGGGGAAAATATCCATCAGGCTTGTGGGTTCATCAAGGATGGTATTAGCGGCGATCTTTCCTGGCCATCTAACTATTCCAGGCATACGGATTCCTCCCTCCCAACCACCCATGCTCTTTCCACCTGCAGCGGAGGCAAAAGGCATCATTAAATCTTAAATTGAAATTACAATCTTGCAGCATTTCGCCATTCAGTTATTTAATGCATTGATAATAAAGCCTAGATCTCAAGGACAGCTGAAAAAGGAAGAGAGGTGACACCACTAGATCCAATCTCCTTCTGAATTAAAGACTTTTGCACACACAGAACAATGAAAGCATCCATCCATTAGGCAAGTTTTCTTTCTGATGTTGGCAATTATCCTCTGCAGGGTATGCCTGTAGAATTCAAATATAAGATCTGATTCTTCATGCATCTCTCTTTTCTTATTTTGTGGGACCATTTCTGAATAGGACCAGGCCTTCTTCCTTTTATCAGCTGAACACATATGAATACAGAAGTTGCTCATCCTGCGTCAGAACAGTGGTTCACCTAACTCCACACAGTCAACATTGATTAGTAACCTACTAATCCCAGAAATACACAACAGACTGCGAAAGACTACAAAGGATCCAATCCCAATGAGATATAACCTCAAACATATTGCTGAAGAATATACATGTAAGACTGAGGTTCAAAACAGATACAAAGACCGGGACCTTGAAGATGGTGTTTGAGCAATTGTGGGGATATGCTAAATGATTGTACAAAAGAAGCTGGAAAGCACAAAACCAGAAACAGTAAGAAATAAAAGGACATTCTGTCTGTCAAATAAAGCCACAGAAATAGCTACAGAAAGAAGATTGGTGAAAACCAGAGGAGGTCCTGGGAAAGCCAGAGAGCTTAATGCAAACTTCCAACAGCAGTGTCATAATGAACAAGCATAAAGAGGTTTTAATGATGGAACTTAATGTTAACCAAATATGGAAGAAGTACACAAAAATCTGAACAAGAAGGCCAACTCAGATGACGTTGCATTTGAGAGAGAAGAATTTGAGGAAAACCAATAGTTAGAAGGGCTATAAATCAACTGGCAAATAAGAAAGCCCCAGGGGAACATGAAATCCCCATAGGGCTGTTAAAGAAGGCCAGTGTGGAAGCAACAAAGATCATGACAGCCTCTGCCAACAAATATGGAAAAAACCAAACCAAACCAAACCAAAACAACAACAACAACCACCCAGCATGGAACAAAGACTGGAAACATACATCTATATCCCAATCTCTAAAAGGGGAGATTTAAAGAAATGCTTTAATTATAGGACAATAGCCCTAACAATGGGCAAAAACAGATTGGGGAATCTGTATAAAGTCATGAAACAATTTGACATCTCTATTAAGACAAAAGTTAGAATGAGTCATTCACTGTTTTTTCTATTATTATGTACAGATGTGAGGGATGAACTCTGCAAAAGATGGACTCCTTTGACATATGGTGCTGATGGAAGCTACTTTACATGTCTTGGGCAACCAAGAAGAACAAATGTCCAATACTAGAGAAACCTGAACTTCATTGGAACAAGGAATATGAAAAAAAAAAAACCCAACCATACTTTGGACACATCATGAGGGGTGATGCATCTATAGAAAGGATGATAATGCTGGGCAAGATAGACAGGAGAAGAAAAGGGGGCCAACAGTGCATGAGGCGGATAATTGAAGTATTGGAAGCTACAATTAAGAATATAAATACAATACAAAATACTTTAATGACCAAGTATAAAAAATATACAAGGAATTTGTCTTCAGTGACGAACAGCAAGATCAACGGTGCATTTGGATAGCAACGGGAAATTATTATTAATAAATAATTATTAATTAATTAATTAGAATAAATAAATAAATAAATAAAATTAATAAATTATTAAAATTAATAAGTAGCAACAATAACACTGCCCCAGTAAAATAACTTTTCCAAAGGGAGAAGCCACTGTCCAGTACATATCAGGTCATATAGTATTTAACAGAGCAATGGCACAAGGGAAAAAACTATTCCGATGTCTAGTTGTTTTAACATATGGTGCTCCTTCAAGAAGAACCTTCAAGAATTGTGTAAAGTGGCAAGAGACAGGACAGTTTGGCGCTTTTATCCATAGAGTCACCAGGAGCTGGCTATTACTCGATGGAACATAACAACATTTTACAGGCAAATTTCAAAATACTGTAAGGTTTCCTGTCTCTGAATGATTTTTTAAAGAACTACTTTACATTAATAAAACTTGATCCATCAGTGCTGAATGTTCTGCAGCCCACACTGAGTCTTACCTTTGAATATACCATTCCATCCACCCAGCCGTTCACCCCATTGCATATACATACTTCCTCCATTATCTGAAGTAAAGTAAGTAAAAGTGTCATTCGTCAAGCCCTCTTTGTCAAGAGTAGCAAGAATTTTTCCTGCAGGGTTAAAAAAAAAAAAATTATCAGCAAATAGAAGATATAGCAATAACATTAATATCTGAACATATAAAAAGAATTAATATGCCATTAGCTACATATCATGAAGCTGACTTTTGGCTTTTATTAATTCTAAAATAAACATGGAGGTTCTTCAGCTGTTTTCTTCTTGAAATGCATTTCTCCCATTGGGGTTAAAAAAAAAGGGAGTGGGGAACAGTTGCCAATAAGTACCAGTAAGGGTCCCATTTTTAACTTCTGCATGTGAAGATCAAAGTAGCTTGTTTAACCCTCCATCCCCACTGATGAATGTTCCTACAAGCAAAAAGAACATGCCATCTGCATGGTACATGTTTACTACCAGATCATAAACATACATATTGTACATTCACAAGGTTATTTAAATGAACATAAGATAACTCTCCGTCCTAAAATCACAAAGTCAAATTGTCTCAGTTAAAGAAATTAGGGGAACTGCTTTCTATCTATCAAGACACAGTGAAACGTCTTTCTTCTCTGATTCTATAGACCAGGGTTCCTCAACCTCAGCAACTTTAAGATGGGTGGACTTCAACTCCCAGAATTCCCCAGCCAGCTTGGCTGGCTGGGGAATTCTGGGAGTTGAAGTCCACCCATCTTAAAGTTGCTGAGATTGAGAAGCCCTGCTGTAGACCACTATGCAAAATTTGGCTTCATGTATGTCTTTGGGTGATATCAAACAAACAAACAAACAGGTTGTGTGACATCTTGGTAATGCCAGGAAGACATCAGGAAGAAGTGGGGCAATGAGAGAGTGGAAGATATGTTCTATTGCTTCAGCATGTCCCACCCTGCAAGAACAACTCTCATCATTTTTTTTCCCATTACTTCCCAAATAGTGTTTACCTGAGATCTCATCCTACCTGGACCAGCAGACTGCCACATCACCCACATACTAGGTGTTTGTCTGCAGTCTTAGGTGATAGAGATGCTGACCATTCATTTGTTCAGCTAAGGAGCTAATACAAAGGTTAAACAGTGTTGGACCAAAAGATGCCTCTGTTTTCCGCTTTTCAAGGTCATATAAAAAGCTGACATTTCCTTTATTTTACTCTTATTGGTAATATTGTGATTAGTGTAACCAGTCGCTGATCTCACAAATGTCCCAATTTTTCCCAGAGTTTAGGCCTTGGGACTGAATTAAAGCAGCTTTAAATCAATAAATACCACATTGAAGGAACCGCTGGGGATACTGGCATTTCTCAGACATTGTGCTGCTCTATAATTGATCCTGCTCTTCAAATTCTGCCTGTTCTTCCGATAGTAGCTTTTCTCCTTTATCTACCCCTGTAATAGTCAGTGCAAAGGTTTGGCATACAGTCAGCTGATGGTGATTTAGAGAAAATAGAAAGGTAATTGGCTGGGTCTGCTACATTTTCTCAAGTATGATTAATGCAACATACAGTTTGATATCAGTAGACACCTTCTAAATATACATGTTTCTTGCTGTTTCTTCTGCCATTTTGTTCTGCAAAAATTAGATTTAGCTATATTTGTCTTTCTTACCCTGAAAGGAAATAACTGGATGAGTATGTATGGAAGATTATACAAAGGGCTTTCTGTCAGGCAGAAATTCTTAAAGAAACACAGGTATAGAAGAGGGATTCATATATTTTGTTCCCAGTCATTTGCAGATAAGGTACAAAACTAAAAACTATTGAAGATATTGAAGACATTGAAGATATTGAAGATCAATAAAAAGAAAAGGGCTCTAGGAAAGTTATTAGCAACTTTAATTACTTACCAACCATCCAATCCATCTCTTCAACATTGTCTCCATATACACCATGCTGGCTTGTTCCACGGAACAGTTTGGTGCTATAACATGGTATGTGGACATGTAAGAATGAAACAAAAAGGAGGAATGGCTTTTTTTTGTTTCTGAAAAAAAAAAGATAAAATAAATTAAAGGTTTTCTTCCCATTAAAGGTATGTCATTTAGCCAAGTGGAATTAATAGATGACCAGAAAAGTTTGAACACTATTATATGACATCAAGCCCATATGTTACAATTTCTACCACAGCCTATGTTACTGTAAACACACCAGTTGTTTATATTTGATGTACAAGAAAAATTAGGAAGGCCTAATTAAACCCACCCTCATGCACTTCAATTTTAGCAAAAACAGTTCCCCCATAGTCTTCTAAAAATGTAGTTAAGAGGAGTCGGGGCTCTTGTTAACCATCTTTAATTTGAGCACTGAATATACAGCCCACTTCTGAGCATGTTCAGGCAAAAATAAGGCCTGCACTGTTCAGTGAAGTTTACTTTCTAGTAAGTGGCTGGCAGGAAAAGTTATCAGGATCACTTGTAATTTGGACATTGCAGTGTTTGTGGTCCAGGACAGCATTCAGATTGGGAGTTGCCTTTCTGTGTCCTAAAGTGGTAGGCTATGATTGCATGGTTACAATGGCCATCTTGACTTTTCGAATCCCCCCCCCGCCCCCCTGACACCACTGAAAGTTACATTAGTCTTATTAATAGCATATATGAAACCCCAAAAAAGGAGAGAATAGAGTGCATACAGAAATGTGCTTATTCCGGGTCATGATTACACACTCTCAGAATTTTTAAAATTCTGTTTTAAAAAGGGGATTACAATAGGGACTTTTCAATAAACCAGGACTAATTTCAAATTTTATAATCAGCTAGTAGGCTAAAAAACTGATCTATTAGTCATGAAATTGTAATTGTACAATTACCAGAACGTACAACTCCAAGCATTACCATCAAAACAGTGTGCATAATATTTTGTTGGGCTGAGGGCTCAAAACGTAGCCCCTGGAATGAACTTAAAAGATATTTAAGAAGATTTATGCCATCCTTTCAATATAAATCCAGTAGAGAGGACTGTTTAGAAAAGACTAATCATAATTACAGAGTTATACAGAGTTATGCATAATATACCTGAAGCATTTGGGGCTTGCAAAGCTTAGACTAAGCATTAATTATTCTGGTTGCTGATGTTGGTTCAATGCTTAATTTATGATTACATGCGCAGGGATATGATTATAGGTTTTCCATAACTTTTGCCCAGGGAAAGTGCAAGATAAAGTCATATTTGAGATTCAAATTAATCCTTACTACAGGTGTAGATAAATATCCCTGGTCATATTAGCTGAATATCCCTTTGGCTGAAATGCAGCAATATATCTGTGAAAGACTCAGATCCTTAACATTTCAGCAAAACTGCATTCAGTGACTGGAAACAACCACATGATATTAGCATAAGGTGGTAATTTGAAGTCCTTTTATATCTTCGAAGGTAATTTCACACTATTTTCACACCATTGATAACAGAAGTTTCAAATAAGGCTATAGTAAAATATGTAACTACTGAAATATGCAAAACGGTCCAATTAGAATGTTCCAGTATCAAAACAGGCACACCAAGAGAACATTCATGTTCTGTAGGCTGTATCTGAACTTGAGACAAAACATACTGATTTCATCTGGTCCTTGAAACCAAAGAGGGCCATTGCAAGCAACACTGAATGAGATGATTGGCCACTGGGTTTGCTGGTCATTATTCTTTTCTTCCCTTGAATTGTTTGCAGCCTAGGCAGTACAGCAACAGGGACTGGTTCCAGGGACATCTGCAGGATGGCAGGTGAAGGGTCAAGATAACTGGCTGTGACTGTGTGCCAGAAACCTTGTCTCCTTTTTGCAGGTGTTGCAAAGGTGTTGTACATGTGTTGTGGACACCTTGACTCTTTTTGCTCTTCTCCAGTGGAGGGCCTTGACTAGTTCCACTGTACTGCTGTAGGCTGCCTTGACTAGTTCCTTGCTATAGCCTGCTATAGGCTGCCTTGATTAGTTCTGCTGTACTGCGGTAGGCTGAAACTGCATGGGGAGATGAAGAAATGGAGGCCAAAAGAAAAGCAGCAGTGAAGAAGCATGTCTTCTGGAGAAATGTTCTGGCTGCTAGGATGCTGCATCTCCACTTAGAAGTGATCTGGATGGCTGATCTG
Source organism: Python bivittatus (assembly GCF_059951505.1). Classification (NCBI taxonomy): domain Eukaryota; kingdom Metazoa; phylum Chordata; class Lepidosauria; order Squamata; family Pythonidae; genus Python; species Python bivittatus. The sequence continues at coordinate 39,336,977 of NW_028277074.1, read as the reverse complement.
AAGCATAAGCATTGACAAAGAAGGCCTTCTGCTGTCTCTGTAATAATGAGTGTGCTGCCTTTTTAATTTTTGGTCCTTTGCTATTGGGGAATTAGCATTCAAGGCTGCATTGTGTTTTGTTCTGTATTGTCCTTCCTTTCAATGCAATTGTCTCAAGGGGTAAAAGAATGCATGTTTATGCATGCATCGTGCGCATTACACAAGGGCTGCTAATGCAGTTGAGGTTTTCAGGTGGTAAGATATAGATGATAATATTGGTTTATTGAACTTTAGTCTGGGTGCAGTGAGTACTATATACAGTACATACTCTGTCTAATCAATGTTAAGCTTTCAAGAACATGTTAAAAATGCAAAGACTATGGTAGTTTGTTGAATGTTGCTGCTTGAAAAGTTTTTGTGGTTATGAATGTTATTCATGGAACTATTTTAAGCACCTTATTTTGTAGCCAACCCTGTTAAAAATGTGCCCAGAAATCAAATAAGATGTCCTGTATGTGTTAGTGGATAAAAAACAACAGAACAGCCACTGGTTCCATTGTTGTTCTTGAGTAGCAGTGTCATTTGTTTTAAAAAAATAATTGCCCTAGACAATGTTAGATAGATTGGCTAGTATGGATTAGTTAATATGGATGGCTAATACTATTTATTTATTTTTCAAATTTACATATGTTGCCTAGAGTCACTTGTATAGTGAGATGGGTGGCATATATACATTTGAAAAATAAATAAATAAATATTGTTATTTTTATTATTTGTGGTCCTGCGGTGAAATACAAGGGGCGGGGTACATGTTGCAAGATGTCTACAGTTTCTAGGGCTGAATACTGGACACATTTTGAGTTTTGTTCCACATGGACACAGAGAATAACATCAACAGTGACTCTGCTCACTGCCCTCATCCAGACTTCCTGTCTGGATTACTGCAACGTGCTGTACGTTGGGCTGCCCTTGAACAGCACTCAGAAGCTTGAACTGGTGCAGAATGCAGCTCAGTGGGTAGCAAATGGCATCAGGTATTTGGCACATGTAACACCGCTGCTTTGTAAGCTGCATTGCTTTTCATTGTGTTTCCGGGTGCAATTCAAAGTGCTGGTTGTCACTTTTAAAGCCCTTCATAGCTTGGGACTGGGTTATCTGAGGGACCGTCTTCTCCCAGTTGTTTCTACCTGCCCGATCCGGTCTGGCAGATGGGCGTGCTCCAGATCCTGTCAGCCAAGGAATGTCGGCTAGTGGAGACCAGAAGACATCCCTTTTCTGTCATAGTGCCCGCTGTCTGGGATATCCTCCCTCCGGAGATTAGGATGGCCCCAACACTGTTGGTCTTTCATAAGGCCTTGAAGACTTGGTTATGTGCCCAGCCCTGGGGCCCCGAGTCTGTGAAGGGCCCCATTTCCTGGTTATGTTAACACCTCTGGATTGTGATATATTTCTCAGCTGCTGTATGTATTTAGTGTTGTGACTGTAATTCAGTTTTTAATTGATTTTATGATTGTCTGCTGCCCATAGTCACTTGTTTGAGATGGATGGCCATACAAATTGAATCAATCAATCAATCAATCAATCAATCAAACAAGCACATGTTCAATATTATAGGAGTATTCTACTGAAGTTGGATAATTTAATTAGTTACCTTTCAATAAATGAGACGGCTTCCTTCACTGTCCTGAAAGCCGCATCCTCTAGCTTCAGTGGTTGTTGAATGATTTCATGATTTCTGAATATCAGACATCTCCAGGATTGCAGAATTAAATAATAGGCAATATTGTAGATAATATAGAGAATGCCACACAAGATAATGAAGAAAACTATTTTCCATTTCAAAGAAACCAAACCAATAATCTTTCCAGTCAGAAGAGTAAACAACAAAAGGGCAACTATTTGAATGTGAATTGGACCATCTTTTAATCTAAACTGAGAAGATTCCCAACTCAGACAGTCATTCTCAAGAGTGAAAGGATCACCGTAGTAATAATCAAAGCCATTGTGTAAAGGATGGTGGCAGTGGTCATTGTGGGATTCACAGTTCAAACCCAGGTGCCATTTTCCTGAAAATATAAACACCAAAGTGGTTCTTAAACAGCTTTGCAAAAATAGATTCAATATTTATGTAAAAGGATTAATAATTAATTTTATAATCATTTACTAGAAATGACACATGCTCAAAAGGGAAGACATAATATAGTGAAGCGGAGAACGTTTGTGGAATGCCATTCTTAGCATCTACAGCTAATAGAGCCTGTTCTGAATGATGCTGACAACTGAAGTTCAGCAATATCAAGAGGGATCCATGCTCTCCAGCCCTGGTGTAAGTCAGTTCAGATCCAGGTAGAAATCTTACTGGTTCCATGGGATTTTTTTCCCCTTAGGTGAATATGCCCAGCATTGTGTCCATTTAGAAGGGAGTTATTTGACTTCTATTTAATAAAGGGAAACCATATTTTCAACTCTTGATCCTAATGTAGTCTTCATTTTAATCTTCTTAACACAAAAACTATCCAAAATAGAATTAAGATCCATATATGACAAGATGACAAAAACTTCATAAAAAACAGATGGATGAGGTACACTAATTATAAATGGAACATATGGAAGCAGAGCCAACCTAACATTAGACCAGCAAGAGAGCTGTTTCTCGCAGCAGATCTGGATACTGTGAAAGGGTAGTAACTTGTTTATCTTGTATGCTGTTATAATTGAATTCTTGCTGCTAGGAATGAAGAGAAAAAATTATAAAATATTGTGCCTAAATTAAGTAGGTAGATTTATTATGCATTTTGCTTTGGGATCAATAAGATATTTACTACTTTGCCTTGATCAACCTGATATATACATATACCTAATTGAATCTAGTATCTAGACAGCACTGTCCAATGGCTGTCAGATCCCAAGAATACGGAATAGTATCTTAAGTCAGGACCAGGGTATGTAATTAATAACCATATACACATACCAATGTATTTTATACTTTTGAATAGGAAGGGTAAAATCTGTCCAAAGAAATATAACTTGTTGCATCTTGAAATGTTATTCCTTCACCTGGAAAACTTGGGGAAAGGAATTAAAATCTGAATTGAAGTCAAACCGTGAAACCTGACATTATCCACACATATGGAGAAAAACACGTTACCTATTAAGCCAGTAGTGTAGCCTTGCTGCTGTAATAACGTAGCAAATGTGGTTTCATTTCTGGGCAGCCCTCCTATGGTACCAGGCCCTGACTTGACACGTCGCTCAGTTGTGGCTGCCATGCCTAAAATATCAGTAGGAGAAAAAATGAGTGCCATCTTTGTCCTATCCCATCCTTATCTCCAGGGTTGGAAATGGCAATCCATGTTGGGGGAAGGACTTATTTGCAAGAAACTCTTAGCATCAGATAAGCCTGGTGAGATTGTTCTGCAAATCCCAGCAAAGAGCACAGGCACAAACTGAATATATCAGTCTGGCCTTCAGAAACTCTCCAATACCTCCAAGCAAAAGGAACTCTATCCACTGGGAAGTGAACCTGGGAAATCGGTGGTGAGTTAGTGATACTGAATGTGACAGGCTACAGGAGATCATGCCGCTGTGTGATTCCATCGCAGATGCACTGAGGCAGTCAAGGCACCCAAAACTTTTGTTTTAGTGAGCTAATAAGCAAAAGCTGACAGTAGGACTGACTGTAGCTTAGTTTCACACAGGAAGACTTTCTCATAGAAGACAATTAATGGAGCTGAGCTGGTGAAGAAAGATGGAACTTGGATGGAAGAAAATTTGCTGGCAAACCTAGAATAGATCTAGGGAGCATTAGCTGTTGAAGCCTCTTGGTTTCAAGGAAAAGTAATGATGTCTGGGAAGAATTGATGCCTTTGAACTGTGGTGCTGGAGAAGACTCTTAAGAGTCCCCTGGACTGCTAGGAGGTCAAACCAGTCAATCTTAAAGGAAATCAACCCTGATTGCTCATTGGAAGGATCGATAATGAAGCTCAAGCTCAGATACTTTGGTCACCTAATGCGAAGAGAGATCTCTTTGGAGAAGACCCTGATGCTGGGAAAGATTGAAGGCAAAAGGAGAAGAGGACGGCAGAGGATGAGATGGTTAGATAGCATCCCTGAAGCAATGAGCATGAAACTGAGCAAACTCAGGGAGGCAGTGAAGGACAGGAAGGCCTGGCGCAATATGGTTCATGGGGTCACGAAGAGTCGGACACGACTTAACGACTAAACAACAACAAATGATGTCTGGTGATCCCGAGATGAACTAGATAATGTTAGCCTGCTAAAGGGGTATGCTTTGAGGAGAAGCCAGGCCGACTCTCAGAATTGGAATAGAGCATGATTTGGAGCAAAATGCTGAAGATTGGGACTAGGGTAGGCAGAATTTTTTGGCACAGAGGCTCTGGCGGGAAGCCAGAAGACCAAAACATGAGACCAAGTTCTATCTCCCCATTGTGTTAAAAGAGAGAATGTAGCAGTGTTTCCCTAGTAAGACCTCAACCTGATTTTTGGGACTACTGCATTAGGCTGAGTTCAGACTTTTCACACAGAAACCATGAGTAGTATATGAACAAGAGTTGCTGTAAGTCTGTGCTTCTTGACAGGTGACAGAACTGAGATACAAATGGAATATACAGTAGAAGTACAGTTAGGACACAACAGTGTCCATCTGTTGCCCATTATGGAGAAAAGTAGCCTTTATTCTTTGTATATCAATGGTGGTAGGTCTGCATTTCCTTTGCACGACAACATCTACCTAATACTAAATGGCATGCAGTTCTTTCTGTGAGGTGATATTTATTTAAAGAAAAAAAGAAAGTAACATCATTTGTTAAAGGGTAAATATAATAGTTAATATGCAGTATGGAGATCTGGCTACCCTTTCTAGGATTGTCCCTGGAACCAATCTCATATAGTTCTCAAGAACAGAACAGCATATTTGCAACCAAGGAAACTTCATGTCTAACATTTTCACAAAAGTCTACCAACCTGATCTGATGGGATATCTACCAGTCAGGAAAGCAGTTCTGCTTGGAGTACAAAGAGATGCTGCACTGATATGCTGAGTAAGTTTTATTCCTTCTTTTGCTAGCCGATCAATATTTGGTGTCCTAAAATGGAGAAAGAAAATGGTACCCAAATAAAATGGTCTGTCTCATCTTCAGGAATTCTTCTACCAAAACAAAACATTAGCACTTCTTTTCAGAATAGGGCCTAAAGCACTATCTCAATTTCTGAATAATATGCTGGGGGCCAAGTCCCAACATCTCCTACTGATGCTGGTCCTCTTGGACTATATAGACTATATTTCATACGCTTAACTACCAAATATTTCTGACCAGGTTACAATCCCTGGACATCATCAGTTGTGCTTTTGACTGGTTCAAGTTTGTCTTCCTGTTTTTTTGCAGTGTTGCATGGTGCATTACAGTTCTGGAATGCCCTCTTATAGCATGTGTTTCTCCATGATTAGTCCTGGGTCCTACTTTGTTTATCTTTTATATCCTTTCCCTGGGTGTGCTGATTCATGACGAGGACTTTCAATATCATTATTACGCTCATACTAAGTCTTTCATCGCCCTTAATGGCAATGCTTGGTCAACCATGACAGACTGTCTTACTGATCCTGGATGTCTTTACTGATCCTGGAAGACTTTACTGATCCTGGATGTCTTCCCATTGCCTCAAATTGAACATGGGTAAGATGGAGATTGTGTGTTTCAGCCTGATCATTCTTTACATCTTTTACCGTGTTTCTTCACTGTATGTTCCCAGAGCTTCTGGATTAGCCAAGCTTGCTCTTCCCACAACCTTGAATGATGATCAGCTGAAGACTCGATAATTTTTATTTGATGGGTATTCATAGTATCTAGTGGTTTTTGATGGAGGAAATTGTAGCTTTGTTGATTTATTATTGGAGTAGTGTTTTGGCAGGTGTTCCTGATGCCTCTTTCCTTCCTGGCTCTTACCAGAACTGTACCATTCACATTGTTGTAGATCTTCAATGTGAATCTCATGTTCTGTTACCCTGTAATTCTTGTTCCATGGTAGCAGCTTTCCAAGCCATAAGAGGTCTCACTCTGTGACGTCTTTTGTCCTTCAATCTTTGTGATAGCTTGATTGTTTTCAAAAGGGGTTAAATACTTTTTTATCTGGCCAGTGAGTTACTGTGAAGAAAGCATGGGAAGACAACAGAGAAAAGCAAGCATTGTCTAGGTTCTTCATTAAAAAAAATAAGGAAAGGGAATCCCAAACCAGATTTCCAGGGTGGTAGCTATCAAAGCAATCTTTCTTTTGCAGTTAGTCATTGCTGAAGGTGCAAAATTGTCAAATACAGTTAAACTATCATATACAATTAAGGAAGTGTTCTATCTATCTATCTATCTATCTATCTATCTATCTATCTATCTATCTATCTATCTATCTATCTGTGGTGTCAGCCTCCTGCACTAATGCATCGAATGTAAATGTCTGCAGGACAGAAGCTGCATTGGCTCACATGGAAGCAAATGAATTGCATGTACATTCATAAATCACATGCATGCATCTGGGCTCCATGTGTAACATCAGTGGGCAGCTGAGTCTGTCACGCAAAGAAGACATAGTGTTTAGAAAGACCTAAATGGGGGTTAGAAAGAAATATAATTTCCTTTTTTTTTTTTTTTTCAACCCAAGGTCTTTGTGTGGCTGATTTAGCTTTGCAAGTCAGATGTTAGTCAACACTTGCTGTTGCCACTAGGTGGCAAAACTGAATGGGACTACAGGAAAGAATCTGTTACCTTATCGATACTGATGCTCATTTCCAAGTCTGCTGGAAATACATGATTGGATATCTTAATCAAATTACTGTGATTTCTTTCTGCAGGTTTGTTTTTGAAAATTCTTGCCTTGTGTGGGTAAAAATGCAACCACCTTCCAACAATGGATTTTCTTTAAAAGGTTTCTGTTGCACTTCTTTTCTTTCTGGGTTTTTTCACCCATTTTTCTAAGTGAACAGGCATTTGTAGTACAAGAGATCATTCTCCTAAATTAAAATTTACATTCAAATCATAGGCATCTGCCTATTTGTATAATGATCATAATGCACGTGATGTCACTGCGACATGTACCAGGCACCTATGATTCATATTGCAGTACCAATTATAATACAGTATGTATCCTTTATGTAGCTTCTTTGATATTCTGCACTGATATATAATATTTTCACTATCACTTAATTCAGCTTTTCCATTATCCCTTTTAGAAAATAGTGCATTGTTCTTGAACATTCTTTTAAAAAATCTCTTTTAAACATGGTAAAAAAAAACAAAACCCAAAGATGATTTACTTTTATTGTTACATTTACCTGATAGTATCATTACCAAAGCATCCCAAATCACCATATCCAAGATCATCTGCCATTAAGAGCAAAATGTTAGGTTTTGACATGTTGGTTACCCAGAACTGGGAAAATAAGATGAAAACAAGCAAAACAGTTGGAGAGCATCTGTAAAAATAAGAGCAATGTTATCATTGGATTAGAATTTTTGAAACGTAAATGTCCTACAATCGTAACAGGTGGAGTTTTTTATTTTTATTTTTTTAGCAGGATCAATTACAGTGTGAAAGACCTTCTGATGGTTTTATTCTGATGGTTTTATTGAAATGTTACACCTTCTTCCCAACTCTTGTTTGCCTCCTTTATTAATCAGAAAATGGACTATGGCAATATTTATTGAAGGAAAAAGGTACTAATTTTCACCAACAAGATGCCTTTTCAATCAGGCAGTAATGAATTTGAAATGGATGTGGGAATTAAAGTGCCATCTTACAAGTATAGCTGAGCTTTCAATGGACAGAGTTCTTAAATGCCATCCTAAATTCCCCTGTGATCTTAAATTCCATTCTGCATTATCATACCTGGCTCTAGAAGCTACCGGATCCACATATTGCTTGTGCAAACTGTGGTATGCTCAGAAAAACTACAAATGCAGTCTTTAAATCCTTAGATTGGGGTGTCTGTTATTTTTCAGATAGAGACCTTTGAATACATGTTGGGGACAGCATTCCAAAAAGTAGGCAGGACCACAATAACACTAAATGCGATTTAATTTAAATTTATTTGTAACATATTTAAAATTATTAAAAGGCAGTCAATTCTTTCCCATGTATTTACTAATTTTTATCTCCTGTCACATTGAAAATATAGAGTTATGACTTCTGCCCTTTTTTTTTTCTTTTTCTTTCTTTCTTTTAGACTTTTATTGTATCCAACATTTTATTTAAAAGAGAGAGAGAGAGAGAGAGAGAGAGAAAGTGGTTGGTCTGCAGGAAAACCGAGGAGGAAATGAAATATCTAGACCTGTTTCAGTCAGGTTTCAGGCTGGGGTTTAGCACTAAGATAGTAAATCTACAAACACTTTGGTTGCACTTGTAGATGAGTTGTAGCAGGGATGGTGGTGGTGCATCTGTTCTTGTGCTCCTTGATCTCTCAGTTGCTTTCAATACCATGGTATCCTGAGCGGGCTCTGTAGGCTGGGATTGGGGGCCTTGTTTTACTGTTTTCCTTTCTCCAGGACTGGTTCCAGTCAGTATTTGTTAGGGGAGAGATTGTTCCCTAGGTCCCTCCTTTGTGGGGTGCTGCAGGGGTCTGCTATCTCTCCCCTCCTTTTCAACATCTGCATGAAAGTACTCAGTGAGATCTGCCGGTGTGAAATTCAGTATCATCAGTATGCTAATGTTACCCAATTATATGTTTTCATTCTGGGCCAGCTGAGGCTGTTGAGTTTCTGTCCCAGTGAATGGAGGCTGTGCAGGTCTGGATGGGGAAGAACCATCTCCAGCTCAATCTTACCAAGACTGAATGTCTGTGGGTGTTTGGGCTGCACAGACCTGGTGATATTCCATGTCTGATCTTGAATGAGGTGGCACTTCCCACAGCGGTGCACAATCTTGGGGTCTTCCTGGACTCACAGTTCCTGCTCAGTGAGCAGTTGGCAGCTGTGTCCAGGAAGGCTGTTGCACAGCTTCATCTGGTGTGCCAATTGCACCCTCTCCTAGAATGTGGGCCCTTCAGGCAGTCACTCATACCCTGGTCACTTCATAGCTTGTCTATCTCAACATGTTCTACATGGGCTATTCTTGAAGACCACCTAGAAGTTTCAACTGGTCCAGAATGCATAGGTAGTGATGGGCATACTTTAGTACAGGTAGTCCTCACCTGCTGACTGCCTTGTTCAGTGACTGTTCAAAGTTATGATTGCACTGAAAAAGTAGGTTTATGACTGGTCCCTGTAGTCACGTTGATCACGATTTGGGCACTTTGCAACTGGCATGCATTTGTGATGGTCACAGTATCCCATGGTCATGTGATTGCCATTTGTGACCTTCACAGCTAGTGTCTGACAAGCGAAGTCAATGGGGAAGCCAGCAGGAAGTTGCAAGTTGTGGCCATGTGATGTCGCACTTAATGACCCATGGTGAATCACTTAATGACTGCAGTGGAGATGACATCATAAGTCTGGTGCAGTCACATGATGTTTCACTTAACAACTGCATTGCTTAGTGACAGAGTTGCCTGTCCCAATTGCAGTCATAAGTGAGGACTACCTGTATACCCATGTAACACCTCTGCTTTTGATTGCCAGTTTGCTTCAGAGTGTGATTCAAGGTGCTGGTCATTACCCTATATGGCATAAGGCCTAATTACTTGAGGGTCTGCCTGTCTCCCATTTTTAACGGGCAGGGTTGGTGCACTTTGGATCCTTTTGATTAAACAATTTCAGGACCCCAGAAGCATACCTTCTTTGTATAGGTAGTCCATGATTTACAACCATTCCTTCAGAGACTGTTCAAAGTTACGGTGGCACTGAACAAATGGACTTATGACCGGTCCCCAAAGTTACGGTCATTATAGAGCCCCTGCAGTCACATGATCAAAATTCAGGCGCTTGGCAGCCCATCTGCACTTACAACTGCAGGGGTGTTTCAGCTCCCCCCACCCACCTATCTCCCATCTATGCCCTTGCCACCCTAGCTGACCTTTGCCATCTTCTTGCTTCTATTGCTGATCAAGCATGCCCAGCCTCATCCTTTGTGAGGCAGCTGCTGGCTGCACAAGGCTTTCTTCTGCACAAGGCTTTCTTCCCAAAGTCACGCACAGCAGCTTCCTTGTGAGACCTGGGGAAGATGACCTCATGTGGCCAGCAGCTGCCTTGTGAAGGGCTAGGGTGGGTATGCCTCATCAGCAGTGGGAGCAAGAAGACGGTAAAGGTCAGCTGAGGCAGTGGAGCGCAAGGCGGCAGGGGCTTCGGAAGGCAGGGTGGTGAGGGCAACTGCAGCTGGGACTGGGCTGGGGCAGCTGGGGCTTCCCAGGATGCTCTGGCTTTGCACCGCACTGCTGGGGCTTCCCAGGCATAGCAGCCTCACGCCATGCTGTTGGGGCTTCCCAGGATGCTGTGGCTTCACGCTGCGCTGTTGGGGCTTCCCGAGATGCTGCACCTTTGTGCCATGCTGCTGAGCAGGCTGCAGAGATGGGGGGAAATAGTCAGTAGGTGGGAGTTAAGGGAAGGCAGCCCCTTTACTGAGGATCTGGGCTGGGAGGGAGCAAGCCGGGAATGGCTTGGATTGGGGTGAGTCCTTGCCTAACAACCTGCATGTCTTGGGGTTACGACGGCAACCAAGACTGCCCATGTTTGCTGTAGCTAAGCAATATGATCACATGACATCATGCTTTACAATTGCATCACTTAATGACAGAAATTCCAGTCCCAATTGTGGTCGTAAGTTGCTCCCCTGAGGTCTAGATGGTCCCCACCCTGCTGGTGTTTCAAAAGGCCTTGAAGATTTGCCTCTTTGCCAGACCTTTGGCAAGGGTGAGTGAAGCCCCCCTTTGGTTTGCGTGGGTTTGCTTTTTCATTCCTGTTTTTTTTTTTTTTTACATCCTTGCCATCTTCTATTCTTTATTTTTGTCCATTATTTCATTTTTTCCTTGTTTTTAATCTTTTATTTGTGAACTGCCCAGAGGTGTTGGGAGTTGGGCAGCATACAAATTTAAATAAATAATAAATAAATAATAGTAATACCATAGCACGTTCAGATATTCTAATAGAGATTATTAATCAAATTTCAGACGAATTTACTATAGATTTATTTTTAAAAATTCTGAGAAGATTATGTGCCATGAAGATCTTTTTTAAATAATATATTCAGTTAAATTTAGTGATCTCCATAGATTAGCCAGAATAAATACCTGAATACCAGAGATTACTCCAGCTCTGTAATCAGTTTTTCTTGGAAGCTTTACTTCAGTCCATTGGTGGATACAAAACTCTGTTAAACACCCTGCCAAAATTTTATGGACCACCTGTAATGAATAGGCTTTGCAAAACATTTATGCAGAATGTCTGGTTTATACCTACTTGGCCATAAAATGTTATCAAAGCTATTTGACTATCAGCATTGCTAATGCTGGAAAAAATAGATAATATATCTCCAATAAAACCAAAATCCAATAATACATTCAAAAATCCACATAAAAATAGATAATACACATCCAATCCATCAAAATCCAGTTGATTTGTTACTTAATAGAACTACTCCTTTTTAAATTCCATTGATATGAATCTGATCCACCCAGTTTCTTGTAAATATAAGGAAGAACCTGGGAAGAACCTGAATTTGTTTGTTTTTTTAAAAAATACCCTATTCCAAGCGTCACCCTCTTCAATTTTTGTTTTAAACTTCTTAGGTGTATCTCTCAGTTTCTTGACATTCCAAAATATAGAATGTAAAGAATGGATGAACAAGTGAATGAATAAAGATATATAACTGTATATTAGATTCTAATTAACATTAGAAACAGTAATATCAAGGTGACAAAAAGGGACTGTTCTTATTTACCAAATTAAAACTGTCAGTTTAAAATATAATGTCTAAAGAGAATAAAAATAGCATTAAAGCTAGTAATAAAACTATAAACTTTGACTATAGAAGAATTCATAGTCGTGCAAAGAGAAAAAAGAATGAAAAAAAGAATGAGGGTGAGAGTAAAAAAGAAAAGAAATATGGAGAAGGAGAAGGAGAAGGAAGAAGCAGTAATGCTTAGATTCCTGGCAGAGAATGTTGAAACCACAACCCTACCCCATCTCCCTTCTTTCTAAGCTGAGTGTCTAGTCTATTTCAAACTTAAAATATTTCCTAAACAAAGCATCTTATACTTAATATCTGAATATAGTAAAAAAGTCTTTATAACAAGTGTACCTTTTATTGAAAAGATTGTTGTGTTCCTCCCCACCCACGCCAAAGAAAATTGGGTTTCAGGTCTTATTTTTAGACAACTGGCAGTAGTTTTAGGATCACAGAATTTCCTCACTCACTCATTTGTATAACATCACTATGTAAATAAAGTAAATTGCACCAGAATTTGGTCTGCGGCAGACAAAGTCCTTTGCACTGAGATTTCACTTTCTATTGAATCATAAACTAATCATTCTCACAACATGCTAAACCACAAAACTAACCAAAGTAAAATAAGATTAGCGTAATATGTGAATGCAACCATCAAGGCTTTAAATTTGGTTAGGTGTGGTTTGCAATCCCAGCCTTATATTAACATTATCTTCTTGTTGAGAACTTTTTCAACCAAGTCAGGAATTAATGAACTATCACAGAAGCCATCACTCTGTGTATAAAAATGACTGTAATCCGGACTCAGCTTTTCAACCTCACCTCCCATCCCTAGCTCATAAATCTTTAGCATTTATTGAAGCAGCACCAATTCAAATGCTGCCTCAAGCAACCAGATCTTTTTTGCTGTTCATGGAAAGACCATAGAAATTTTAGAAAGTTATACACCTGCTGTCCCCTCAGCTTGCTGAAAAACTGCCCTCTCTTCTCAGATAAATACATTAGAGCATGGTCCTGTACATGATTATGAAGATGTGAGGTCGATTTATGGCCAATGTATATAAAAAATCTTAAAAAGATAATTGTCATAGCAGTCTGATGTTCTTGCACACCATATATTGGCAAGGAGATTCATAGCTGCCATTACAGGTAATCCCTGGGTTAAGAATGTCTGGTTTACAGACGAGCCATAGTTAAGAATGGAGCCTATTGTAGCAAAATTCAGATTAAATACACAATGGTTCAAATTTATTACACAATACTACTTATATAGTACTATACAATAATATGTTCTGGCTTACATACAAATTCAATTTAAAGACAGACCTTGGGAACAGAACTCTTTCTTAAACTGGGGACTACCTATAGACATAGTTATAAGAACAGCTAGAAACAATAATTAAAGAATCTAACCATTACACCAAGCAGTATGTCCTATTTTAAAAAGGGGAAAAAAAATTGTCTTCAAAATGAGTATCAGAAGCTAACTCCTCACTTAAGGCTTCTCTTACCTGGAATTTCCTCCGTTGAACATGTTAAGCAGCATCACTAGGTCCACACCAGAGGCAGAACTGGAATAGACTTTAAGGCTTCTTTCTCTCCTATTAAGAAATCACTTTGCCTGTTTCCCCACCCTCGGATTACCTCATTGGTTGTTTAGATATATTGGGTTTAATGGCAATTCTGCTAGTCAAAACTGAAATGAGGAACTGCATAGTTCATTCGTTGGCAGGAAGTTTAAAAGCTAAATGTTCACCTTTGCTTTTCTGATTGAGTTTGTTGGCAAGAAAAACAGGATCACTTGCTGATGTATTCAGTTATCTGAGTCTGCCAAAACATTTTTGGTTTATTCTTTTACTCTTAAGTAGAGTTTGATACACTTACTCTCTGGTTGAGAGTCAGTTTGGTGCGGTGGTCAAGGCACCAGGCTAGAAACCTGGAGACCGTGAGTTCTAGTCCTGCCTTTGGCACAAATCCAGCTGGGTGACCCTGGGCCAGTCACTCTCTCTCAGCCCTGGGAAGCAGGTAATGGCAAACCACTTCTGAAATCTTGCCAAGAAAACCAGGAGTTAACACTGACCGGAAGGCACCAGAACAAATGAATGAACAAACAAACCCCTCTGGTTAACCTTTTCCTATATAGCTGTCCTTAATTTTTCCTGATTTCTATTGTAGGCTTTCAGGATGGCCTAATTTAACAAGAACAAGAAACAGAGAAGATAATTTGTTTTTGTTTTGTATTTGTTCCAATTATATCACTTTTTATCTTCCAACTCTTTTTATGATCTGGATGTAAACCTATGCACATTAACAAGTGAGTAAGCTTTATCGAACTTTATGAGACTTTTGCCCAACAAGTAGCTTGCCTATGAAAATTAAATATTCACCTAAGAAAGGTTTGCCTGCCATTAACTCCAAACTGTGCATTTCTAATGACAAGCCAACACAAAATTGGCACCATTTAAGTCTTGATCAAATATTACTCGAAATAACTCAGTAACAGGTTCAGATGAAGTTTCTGCTTGTTAACCATACATTAGGGCCCAATGCTTCCAAGTCAGTTTCAAAGCAAAATGCCCAGCCAAAAAATCAAACTTAAAACTTCCCTTGAATTCAGTGGGATTTTCCCCTCTGTAAATATGCATAGGGATGCTGCATAACATTGTTAAAGAAGAGATCAACCCTGAGTGCTTCTCAGGCAAAGTGAGACCTATAATGCATAGAAACTGAGAATACAGAACTACTGTTAGAGTTCACACTGCTTTTTCAAGGGAGTGTATTTTTGAAGAAAGGCTCAAAGTCTGTATAGAAAGCAGAGAAAATAGGGTTTGGGCACTAATGGGTTAATAGGACATATCTGCTTGTTCTATTTCCAAAAGCTGATGGTTGGGTCAATGCTCCTCTCCTCTTTTCAGATTCCTGTTTCACTAACAATCAACCAGATTGGGTTTTGGTGGCTCTTGAGTGGCTTCTTTGCCGCTCTGTGCAACAAGAGAGAAGGGAGGGGCAGGACTGTGAGTGGATATCAGATACTTCCCTGTTTCTTTCCTGGAAGGAGAGAACAAAGTTGTTGTATGTTTGCTTATTTTGGTCACAGTACTTGGGCACAGGAGGCAAAAAACCGCCCAGAGTCCCTCCTTGTGGGGGAGTTGGGCGGTGATATAAATTTGACATATAAATAAATAAATAAAAAAAATCTGGGCAAAGATATCACATGTTTCCTGAAGGAAGAAAGGAGTCTAGGGAACATCTGTCTTTTCAAACCTTTTGTCCTCATTTCTTTTTTGGGTCACTTTTCTTAGAACAGGCTATCTCCAAGAGTACTGCTGCTGAGTCTGCGAGGGGTATGCTTACTGCAATAGAGATATCAGAAGGATCACAAATGGGAAAAAATTCACAATGTGCTAATTCAATAAAATCTTTAAAACTCACATGTGCATTTCTATATAGAATGGACTATGTTATTTAAAGAATAGACTGTACCGGGTACCTGATACTGCAACCCCAGGCACTCAGTTAGGGCCTTCGTTCAAGACCGACCCACTCAAGACACAAGCAGATAGAAAATGGTCAACAGAATGATTTCCCATCTCTTTCCCCAAGTGGAATAAGCTTCAGAGCAAGTAAATTCTACACAGAGAGTGAGAAAAGACAAGGCAAGCAGAAACAGGACAATGTAATAATAGTCTATCCCCAAAGAACTCTGATAGGCAGAATGTAATGAGACTATAAAACTGATTGGCCAGCTGTTCATGTCAATCTCACTCAACCCTCCCTCAGTGTTGTCCATATATGGAGGTGAACCAGCAGCATTCCATAGCAACCCCAACACTGCCACTGCCATTCAACACCTTTGGATTCATGAAGTACTTTGAACATTTTCACAGACACCTAAATCTGATGCACTGCTTAGAAGCAGGTCCCCTCTTTGATACATGAATCTGTTTTGATGAGGTGATTCAATGGGGGGTTCACAGAATTAGATAATTCCTTTAAAACCAAATGATGATTACCATTTGATTGATGTGGGCCATGAAAATATACACCAGTAAATTCTTTTGAAATTCTGCACACTCTGGCTGTTTTCCTACTCTCTCCTAATAGCAACTCCACCAAAGATTAAAAGAAACATTAATTAATGCCCTAGCTTTTAGTGGTTTTAACAAATGCTTGGCAAGAACAATTCTGAAGTAGTTTTCTGGTTTGCCAAGTATATTATTTACACGGGATTTTGAACAGGGTAATTCCTGCAAGCTAGGCATCATTCCTAATCATGATGATGCCAAAATGATGAAACATGCATTGTGGTATCACACACAAGCTTTGCCCTTTCATGCCTGGGTGCAGGTAGTTCTTGCTTAACAATGGTAATTGGGACCTGCAACTTCATTGCTAAGCGGTGTGGTATATCATGAAAAAAAGAAAATAAATATATAAATATATACTTTTTAAGACATTTTTCTTTTTCTTTACTATATTATTTTTTCTTTCTATTTTTCTTTCCATTTTTTCTCTTTTTTCTTTCCTGCACCTTCTATTTTGGTTTTTCTTCTTTTCTTTTTTTAGTTTATATTAGTTTCTATTGTTGTAAATTGTAATCTTTAATAAAATTATTATAAAATTTTTTTGAATAAGCACATCACATGACCATGCTGACTTATGACGGCAGCTGCATAAGTTCCAGTTGCCTTTCTTAGGTAAATCCTGCGTAGTCACAGTGTCCCACAGTCATCCCCATTGACTTTGCTTTTGGAAGCCAGCAGTGAAAGTTGCAAATGGCAATCATGTGACTGCGGGACACTGTGACCATCATAATTGTGAGCTGGTTGTTGTCACATGACCACAGGGATGCTGCAACATCCGCAACTATGAGGACCGGTCATAAATCCCCTTGTTCAGTGCCGTTGTAACTTCAAACAGTGGTTGAACAAATGGTCGCTGAACGAATACTACCTGTACTTTGTATGTATTATATAAGGGGCAGTGTTTGTGTCACAGTCTTGCAACACTTTTTTCATCGGTTGCCTTCCCTCTGCATTTAGTGCACATTTTGTGGAGCTGGACTGGCCGTGTTCCTGGTGCTGCAGAAGGAAAACACCCATATGAGGTTTTACAGAAAATACACAGGCCTTGGTTTCTTAGTGAGAAACATGGTTTCTTAGTCAGGACATGGGGTTGATCCTCAGAAAAACTCATGAGAGTTGACTGCTCCTGGTATGAGATGGTCGGCTATATAATTATGTTAAATCAATCAATCAATCAATCAATCTAGCTGTCCATCTGTAACAATGTTTTTTTTTCTAAGATGCCCCCAAAGAAAGGCATTGAGAAAGCTTGGCCACTCTGGATGGAGGGTTGAGAGGGCAATGGGAAGAGAAATGGCTGACCTGTTCATAATCAAGCATTTGAGGTAGCTACATCACTTTCTCTAATGCTAAGGATCATGTGTAGTATGAGATAAACTTTCTGGAAGACATTGTCATGTGAAAATCAGGATGTGATCTTGATTGCGTCATTTTGGATTAAAAGTTTGCCTGGAGGTCAATCTAAATCCCAGCATGGGGAAATGGCAGATATGTATCTGCAGCATAAACAACTTACATATATAAAATGGGAAATGTTGTCTTGGAAATGGCAGTTGTAAATGTAGCATGATGCTGTGTCATGTAATCTTAGTATGTTTAATTTATAAAATCCAAATAAAAAGGGGGGGGGGGCTCTGAGACTCATCCAATGAGCTCCAGTGTTGAGTGCTATACCAAAGCAGCACCCATGGGAAGTAAACTAGGCCTCCCTTACTGATTGGAAAGTAAGAAATTGCAATAACATCTACTTCTTTCCATCTTAATTGTGTCTATAATCCTGGAACCCTCCAAGCTGAGAGGGATTTTTTTTTGTTTTGTTTTGCAACACAACACATTTTAAACTCTCTCTTCTCTTTCTCCTACCCAGTGAGTGCTACGCTGTTTAGAGTGTTTCTTTTTCTAGGCTTGATACCACAATAAAGACACAGAACTTCAAAAATGTCAACCATTCTATATATTGTCCTTTTCTTTGTCACAGTAACAGAATGGAAATGACCCACAGCATGGCTGGAGCCATGGTTTCCAGATGGTGTTGTAGAAAGACAGCTGTTGTGGGACAGGAGTGAGAGTTTTGCGATGCTCTTCTACAGCTTTGTTTATTCTCTCTAGAATTATGTAGAACTGTGGTTCACTGTCTGATGACAATGGCATGGCTTCTGATGGGTCTCCTGAGAGATGAAACAGAAGAGGAGGATCATGATGGATGACACCTTCCCCAGAACATGGACAGTACTTAATTGTATAACAGGCTCCAGATCCCTCAGGTTGGAAAACTGGGGTCATGTAATGGGCCTTCCACACATTTCCACCTGATGGGAAAGAATTTGTTTCATTAAAATGGAGGCAAACTATGAACAAGTTTTAGAAAGACAGATTTTCACCCACAAAACTGTTGCGAGGCTTGTTTGTAATGTAGCTTCACCTCTCATTGTTTCCCTACCCAGGTTGCAAATTGCTTTTCTTTGGGGTTTCCACACTTCTTTATGATATAAGAGTACCGGAGTCAAACATTCGGTCATATTAATTCTTACAGAATAATACTAATTTCTGAATTAGGCCCAAGACATTTTATATCAACTATTCCAAGATCAAAATTAATCCTGCTCATGTCTTAATACATAGAACTAAAATTAGCCTTTCAAGATTAAGTATGCTTGTTATTACTAGTTTTGGTGGTGATGGTGCCAAGAAAATATGTGGGCATCTTTAATGTTAAGTTCTAGGTTAGCCAGTCTGAAATACATAATCCCCAGGGTTCTCTGGATCAAAATAGGCTTCCAGGTTTCATATGAAAGATAAAGTTAAAATATGCAGTTAAAAATCACTAAGCTCTCTACATGATTAAACATTTGCCTTTAGGTTTGTTATTTCAAATGGGAGGGACTTGTGCTTTCTTACAAATTATTTACTTCTGCATAGATGTCCCAGATAAAAGCTAAGACAAATTTGATTGCGATGAGACATAAATAAATAAGCAGATCAAGTGACTGGTTGGAGCCATGTAGTAACAACAGACTACCTGTACCATCATCTGAAATGCAAGAAGCCAGCACCATTAATATATAGAGGCTTTCTCAAAATTAAGCTCCAGGTCAAAGTAACAACTTATGATTGGTGAATTATAAAGAAATAGATGTCACTGTTCCCCCTTCAAACTAAAGGGAACAGATAGTGAAATAAGGATCCATTAATTCTTCAAAGTGCTAACATTCCACCATCTTCCAAGAAGTACAGAGTATTGTGCCAGTGGAAATCACAAATTATTTTCACAACTATTGATATTAGATATATCTCTTCTGATTTCTACATTTACATTTTTCAAGCACAAACTTTTTTTTTTTTGTAATTTCCACAACAGTTTATAAACATGAATTTTTGCATGCAGAAAGTAACCCACATTTCCCCCAATATTTGCAAGCTTTCCCCCCTGCAATAGGCATTTTGGAATAAAGTATTCTCTCATGTCTGTAGTTTTGAATGCAGTTTTTAAAAAAAAAAAATCATTTAATGACATCTCTACATTTGGAGAGGGGTAAAAGTAGAAGGATAAATTTTGTTCCAGTTCAGAAATGTCACATCGAAATGCAAACCTTATCAATTTTGAAGTCATTTAACGCATAACCCTACATAAGCTTTTTAGAAAATGGGGTTTTGCCAGGCAAATTAGGATTTCTTTGGAGGAAGCCTTTATACTTACTCTCTTTTTCGTACCACCGCACTGCATGTAAGTATGTTCCACAGTAGTGAAACATAAATTCATGCCCTGAATATTGAACCAGTCCCTGGAGCAAAGGCATCAAATTCTGGCCATCAATCACCCTAAAAGGGCAAACAGAGTTTCAGTAGAGTGTATTTGGAGTAATTCAGAGCCTTTTGTTAATAGTCAAGCAACTGACCATTTGTTAATACACTGAATGAATGTAGCTGGACATCTGCTATATGTGAATATAGTCAGCATCAGCTGAAATTCCAAATTCTTGTACACATGAATCTTCTGGAGTATATGCAGAACTCTTCAGCCAGAAAAGATTCTCTATTTACTTATGCAATTTCTAAAAAAAAAATATTGTGACAGATAATATACGTTCTGATCATGCAACTGCCTTACCTCATTCCTGAAAATTTATGGAAAATACATTTGCTTCTTTAATTTGAAATCTCCCAAATTTTCCCATGGCTTCATCCATCTTTTTTCTTATTAGAACAAAGTCAGCATAGTTGCAGAATGTTTTTTGATTGGAAGCTCTAGTAGCTGCCATCCAAATGGAAGCACCCTTACTCTTATTTCTATAGCTTTAGAAAAAGTTACATGATAGGATAAGAATTCATATCAGTGGAAGGAACAGTTTGAAATATTCTGAAAGTCAATAAATTAAAATCATAGCAGGTGTGTACTGTTAATTTTCAGTAGGTTTTTGGGGAGCATCCATACCTGTCTTGTGGTACTGTTCCACCAGCTAGGTGAGCCAATGTGGAGAAGATGTCCATTAAGCTTGTTGGTACAGCAATAACTTTGCCCTCTGGCAGCATTCCCGTCCATCTAAATAATCCTGGGACACGGATTCCTCCTTCCCAACCTCCCATGGCTTTTCCACCTTGAAATAACATAAAAACCATTTCATGATTATATATATATTTGGATTAAATATCTGTAGCACCCAAGTTCCTTCTGTCTCTTCATATCAATACATTATCTTCTTAATATAGCTGCTTTTTTATTTATATATTTTTTTTCCTTTGGTGTAATACAACTCCTCATCTTCTGTTCATGTTTTAAAACACTTTATCATGTGGCTACCAGAATGCTGGGCATATGGAAAACAGAATAAAACTACTTGATTTTTGGTGTGGTTGATTTTGTTCAGGAATATATTAATGCTCCATCCGTCAAGGTGTGCGCACACACACATACACACATCTGTCCAGAATAACTCACAAAGAAAAATATGAAAGTCATAGGACCACTACATGCTGCCAGATAAAAAACAGAAGCAGCTTAATGCTACCACTCTGATGGGAGTGGGCAATTTTGGTCTGTATGTGGCCTTCAGGACCTTTGATGCAGCCTATCATGGTATTCAAGTGAAAGTTGGACTTTGAAGAAGCAAGATAGGAAGAGTATTGATGCTTTTGAACTTTGGTATTGGAGTGGACTCCTGAAAATACCATGGACAGCCAAGAAAACGAAACCAATGGACCATCATACAAATCAACCCAGAGTTATCACTGGAGACACAACTGACCAGGCTGAAATTACCCTAGTTTGGACACATTATGCAAAGATCTAGCTCTCTGGAGAAGGCCGTAATGCTGGGAAAGATGAAAGGAAAGTGAACATGATGACCAGCAGCAAGATAGACTCAGTTACAGTAGTGATGAGTGCACCACTGGAAGAGCTGAAGGATCAGGTTAGGGAGAAAATCTATGTGGTCACTAAGAGTAAACAACAACTTGATGGCTCATCATCATCATCATCATCATCATCATCATCATCCATCATTGTAGCCTTCATAGTCCCTTCATCTTTTCCCCATTTGCCAGCCTCTTTTGATTTATTAGTCTTGCAGTTGCTGCTGATTTCTTGGTAAGTCTCTGTTTGTGAAAGGCTGTGCAAATACAGAGAACTTTCAGCCAGAACCCAGTGCTTCTAACACTTTCACTTTTATCCTAATCAGGTTGTAGGGTCACTAGACCTTGTAAACAATAGAACCTTTTCGGTTCTATCAGATTCCTTGAGCAAGAACCCATGAACAATTATTTAGCTTTTCAATTAAAAGGAACTAAACAGAAAAATGAAGCTAAATGGGTAAGTCAAGCAGGTGCTCAAGGTGGTGCCCATAAGCACATTGATGTAGGTATCACAGTACCTATCCATGCTTTGCTTTTGCCCAGAGGACTTATAGTCATTGGGTCTTGCAAAATAGATCTTTCCAGGGAGTCAACAGCAATATTGTTAACTCAGATGGAACAGGCAGGTGGGAAGAAGGCAGGGAGAGTCTTTAATCTTTCCTCCTAAAATCTTAGCTGTGCTGAACTCATAAGGGCAGATGATTTGTCTTTGTATGTATGCAAGTGTATGAATATCTGTGTATGTATACTTCCTAACTCACTACCCAGCAATGAATGCATATATAAGAATAGGAAAGTCCTCATTCCAACACTGTATGCTTCTCCTGCCCTTGGAGTAGAAATTAAAAATTAAATGTATGAAAAAAAAAATTCACATTAGTGTTGAAAGAAAATATGTGCAAATAAGAGGTGAACCTCACTGGAAAAAGCACCTTATCTTAAGTGGTCTTTATTAATAAATATGCCAATGGTTTATTTGGGGGTAAATGATCTTTCAGCTACCCAGTTTCAAAGCTATGTAACAATAAAAAGTTAAGCATCAGCATTGTGAATTGCATCTAGAAAAAAATGAAGCTGTTTAAACACCAGTGAGACATCTTCCCTTCTTCTGTGCCACGTGGTAACCTAAGGGAAACCATCTGTTTCCCTTAAGTTCAGTAAGGAATACATTAGGCCAATTAGCAACTTGGTATGGATGAATTTCATCTAATATCTTGTGTATGGCTCTGTTTGGATCACAAGTATGTTCTACAGCAGGAATTTGTGAATGGTTTTCTGAGAATTAAGGCAGTCAGATTAAGGATGCTTGTGTCAGCCCTCTACAGCTTGGTTAAATATTGGATTGAAGTTAAATGTAATTTGGCCTTGATTCAGTTGTAAAGTAGAGGTAGAGTTGGGTTTTATCAGTATATTGATAACATACTCTCCTTCAAAGACTTACATATAATAACTATGAGGGAGAAGATGGAACCATGTGGGACTTCAGAGTTACTATTACAGCTCTTTTTTCAAGGAGAAACACTTTGATCCAATTTCCACCCTAAATAACCTATCAAAGAGGATACCAAGAGGATGATATCAAGGAATGCTAAAAGATCTAGAAGATTTAACAATCATACTTTCATCCTGTTGATTTTGCAAGGAAACTATGTTCATTAGGACTTGCCTTTCCCATAGGTAAGTTTATATTTTCTATTAAATTGCTAATTTCTTTCATAACTAGTGAAGTTGATTATTTGCAGGAATTAAACTCCTATTCTGCATTTTCTTATTTCAGATGCATGCTTCATTGGTCTACCAGGTTTTGCTCAACCTGAATTTCAATGTTCCATATCTTAAACTACACCTAAGGTAGCATACAGTGGCTTTTAAAATACAAGACAAGTTTTTTAAAGAAATATATGAGGCTTACTCTCACCTTTGTATATGCCATTCCAACCACCTCGTTGAATATTTCCTTCCCAACTCTCTAAGTGTCCACCATGGTCAGAAGTAAAATATGTCAGAGTACTGTTTTTCAAATTTTCCTTATCAAGAGTATCCAAAATTTTTCCTGTAAAGCAAGCATCACTTATGTATCACTAATTTTTAAGACAGGTAAAATCCTACCACACCATCTTTTTGTTGTTGTTATCTTCACTAGTTTGTGCATGACACTAATATTGTTACATTATTGCATTTTGGTACATATAGTATTTCGATCTTATGTAACAATCATAATTAAAAATCAACTTTTCATAACGTAATTCCAAGAATTGTGCAGATAAGACATTAAGACAGCCTAAGGTCATCTTTTTACTACATTCTTGTAGAAGACCCAGACTTCAGATTATGAATGCTATTTCTTCTCAGTTATAATCATTTTTCCATACTGCATTATGCATGCATTTGATCAACACCTTCATTTCTAATTCTAGCAGGGATGTTTGATATGGAACAACAAGTTGAGGACAGCCTAATCTCTGCTGATGTCTATTTAGGGACTCATGTCACCAGGCATAACCCTGTCTGATATTTCAATCAAACTGCTATACTAAAACTTCAAAGAGTTTTAACATTTGCAAGTAGCAATGAATTGCAAACTGTAGTTTTGGAAGGGAGATTCCAGAAAATCCCATAAAATGAACACCTTTGTCACTGCAAATCAGGAGCTATTGAAACAAAAGCTCATGTACGTCTCTACTGTCAATCTTACTGTGAACTGTGACACAAACTTAGTATACCTTTCTTAGATCAAGTTTCAGCTTGTGTTGATTCTTTTTACTTTACTTATCTCATAGCTGATCAGAATGATGTACTTTTTTTATAATATCACCAAATTCTGTTTAATAGCTGGCAAGATCTATCAGGACCTTGCCAGGAACACTTTGATTTGATTATATTTTTACTTACCTTTATGGGCCTTATTTTACATTTAACTCTATTTTATCTCATTAATCTTATTTCATTAATCTTATTCTGCTGTGTGACTCTAGTTTGGTCAATGACCGGGATAAAGTACTTTGACTTTGTATAATTCTTGTTATTTTAAACTAGTTTCTAAACACTGTTTACACTCTAGTTATGTTTACATATTTACACAATGCATAGCCTGCCAATAAACTTAGCCAGATTTACTTGGAAGGAGGTTTCTCATAAGATTGCGTCCTTCCTATAATTGAACAAATGCTCTCTTGAAATGAATGGAGATTGCGTGATACTGAACTGATCAGAAAGACCTCATTTCTTTGCAGTGCTGCAGTAAGCAGGAAAACTTCATTCTCCATCTTCATTTCAGAAGTCTTAGACCCACCAAAATCCAAAATAAAGGAGTCTTTTGGTAATTGCTAGACCAAACATTACGAGCAGAAGAATGTGGATATGAAGTAACCATGCAAAAGAAACTAGAAGTAAAGTTTTATTTGGGATCAAGCTATACATTGATATTTTAAACTAACATCTATACAGGTGTCTACCTGAGAGTTCATTCCATTGTTATCAGACGGGCTTATTTCCAAGTAGGCATATATAGGATTTTATTGTATGTCTACTAACAATAAAGATTCATCTCTCCACCAGACTGTCCTTTCTGGTCACTGTTAACAGGTATGTTTTTACATAAATATTACATAATTCTTAGTAATAGTATAAGATTTGAATGACTTAATTGCTTCATTTCTTTGCTTTATTAATTATAGATACCCACACATACACACTGCTTTGAGGTGTCTTTTGACATATATGGCAGCCTAGAAATCAAATAAATAGATCAATAATATAATTAAGATGTACTTACCCACCATCCAGTCCATCTCCTCTACATTGTCACCATATAATCCATGATTGCTCTTGCCGATGAAATTTTCTGTAGTAACCAGAGGTGTGTGGACATGCAGGAAAGAAACCAGGAGGAGGAATGGACCTTGCTTGTTTCTAAAAAAAGGAAAATTTGCCTTTAATAATTATGCAATGAAATAATTTTCAGGAAGGGGCAGTTAATGTTTTGCAAAATAATTGTACTAATAGTAGTTGGTTCATTAAACCATGCTACCACCAACCCTCTGTTCTCACTGTATGAAAGCCCGATATACTTTCCTTTTTCTATAGTATTTCAGAGTTATTTGCTTTTTAAGGGGTAGAGTATCTGTACTGTAGTCCTCAGCTTAGATTCATATGGCCTTTGGTTGAATTTCAAAACCCCTTTACAATCAATTATCCCATATCCTACTAAGAACTAACTTCAATTTTCTTGATGCTTCAGAGAAATAGAGAAAAAGCTGTTAAAAGAAACTTGGGGTGAGCAACCCATTTTTTGTTTCAAGCTCACGTGTCATGGTTTAGCATCCAATAGATTGCCCCTAAAAGAATGAGGCTTTCATCAATAAGAGCAAGAAGTTATTTGTAACTTCTTATGAATGAGTGGCTTACAGAGGCAGATTATGTATGGAACAATGACAATAAAGAATGGTTGTTTCTTATTGACACTGTTGTATAAAACTTTATATCCGTATCTGTATCTCTCTCATTGTCTGTATCATCTATATTTACATTTACACCTAGATGTGTGGATGCACATGTACATGAAGCAGATATACTTCTTGTTTGGCTTTTTTCTTTTCTTATTTTTATTGTTATTATTTCTCGTATTGTTCTGCGTTATTAAATAAAAGCATTAAAATGTTTTCCCAATAGCAAATAACATACCTTTCAATAAAGGAAATGGCCTCTCTTAGCATAAGAGGCGCAGCTCTTTCTACTTTCATTGGCTGCTCGATAATGTCATAGTTTCTCATCATGATGCACTCCCAGTATCTTGCAAAGCCAAATCTTGAGTACCAGGAAATGAAGAAGAAGAAGTCAGACAAAGCCAGGAAGAAGATGGCTTTCTGACTGAGAGGCAACAGATGAGTTAGTTTTGCTGCTATGCAGGTCAGCAGAGCAAGGGTAACCATCTGAGTGTAAAGCCAGAGTTTCTTCTGCAGGGGCAGATCCAGCTCAGAGGAATGCGAGATTTGGCAATCGTTCATTAGTGTAAATGGCATCCCATAGAAATAATCAAATCCATGGTTTAAGGGGTGGTGGCAGTAGTCATTACGGTATTCACAATTCATACCTTGATGCCACTTTCCTGAAAAACAGTAATGAAAAAACAAATGCAAAACAACAAAAGAAATTAAAGCAAAGCAGATGCAATGTCAGTAATGCCAACCAAAGGCAGGTTTAGTTACCCACAATTTTTTTTATATTTCCTAACTCACTTCAAACATAGCCTATTTCTGCAGAATAGAGAGGAAAAATTAGTATGTATGTGTGTATGTACACACACACACACACACACATTCCTTTATCATGTTTTATTATGTAGTCTTAAAACGTATTGACTGCTTTTCATCAGTAACACAAAACAATATATAGTATTAATTAAAACATTTTTTTTCCCCCTAGCATTTTCCCGCAGGTGCAGGGTCTGTTTTTTTTTTGAATCAACCGAATGTTGATCCATTGGTTGCAACAGGAATAAACTGACTGGGTTGTTGCCCAAGCCTGTCGTCATGGGGATTAAAATAAATAAATAAATAAATAAATAAATAAATAAATAAATAAATAAAAAATAGGAATAATATAGAATAAAGTACAAGGCATCTTTCACAGGAAAATAAGGCTTGCCTAAACAAGATTTTTAATAATCTTTTAATCTTTCAATTAAAATCAACTAATTTTAATCAAAAGATTAAAAGAGTATTAGAAATCTTGTTTAATCTTTCTAAATTTTAGATAATCTTTCAAGACTTTTTAACAACTTTATTAAGCTATTTATGTTTTATTCATTTTGTGCTGGCTGTTAAAGTCATACCCATGTTACTGTAGTCGGTAATCATATGATTACTGATTTATTACATCTTTGCAGTTTTGTTTGTGTGCCATTTGACAGATATTTCAAAACTTGGATTGAAAATGTATTTAATATTATGTAATTACTTATAATGAATATATTTTATCCCACCAAATAACTTGTTGTCCTTTAACCAGAATAATCCCAGTTTCTCACTTCCATTTGATCTTCATAGAATAATTTCAGCTCAGTTCACCAATTGAAGCAAATTAATTTTACAAACATGTGCTCAGTTAATGCTACAGCTGACTGGAGTATTTCCTCAAATTAAGAATTAGCATGCGCTTCTTACCAAACAAGTTGGAATTAATTCTTCTGTTATGTTTGGAATCCTTAGGTAAAAATCTGGTGGGAAGGACAGTTCTGATGAAAATTATCCAAAGTAGGAGCCAAGTAATATGTTACTTTTTCTTTTACCCAAACATTTGAGGCAAATAAGTAGTACCCTTACCTATTAAACCTGTGCTGTAACCTTGTTTCTTCAATATCTTGGCAAATGTGGTCTCATTTGGAGGGAGACCCCCAGAACCAGCAAGTGACTGAAGAACACGATAACCAATTGTTTGAACCATACCTGAATTTAAAACATAAATAAAAAAAGATAGCCAGTCTATGTCTGTGGACTCAATAGGTCAACCATCTATGCATCTAATGACCATTTTTTGTATTAATCAGTAGGCAGTTAATGCTGAAATCTTGAGTGGGAAAGGAGAAAAACAGTAACTTCAATGATTCTCCTTCCAGATACATTGGGTTACATTTTTTGAAATTATAATCTGAAACTTCTGGAGGCCATTATTTTGGGGAAAGCTGTTCTCCTGTTTTCTGAATATATGGTAAAACCCATCTAGTTATTTAGCCCAATCTTTACTTAACTCATATTTACTAATATCCTAGTACTAATGTAAAGAACATTTCCACTATTATGGCTAATAGTTTCCACTTGAGACTTAGTTATAACAAACCTGATCGGACTGGGTATCTTCCAGTTAAGAAAGCAGTTCTGCTTGGTGTACATACAGGAGCTGCAGCAATATGCTGAGTAAGTTTTATTCCTTCTTTTGCTAACCGATCAATATTAGGAGTCCTAAGGAAAGATGTCAACACATTATGTTTCATTGGAACAGTTGGGGGGAAAAAACATAAAAGATTTAGTCCAGTTTTAAAACAGCATTTTTGCATGCATCAAAATTCACTTAAATCTCAATTCACTTCAGGCAGAGTGTGTGTACTGTATATGAGTTGTCTCATTTCACAGAACAGAGGCTGACTTCATTGAAAAAAGACAGTTCTGCTTCTGCCTTTTGCAAGTGAGGAAAAATGGGTGCAAAGTCAATGGATGGATAGGTAGTAGTGATGTGAAGGTCTTCCCATCTCCAGCCATGCTTTTGAACTTCAGGGTTGTCCACAGGAGAATAAAAAAAGTCAAGATGTGACTGTTATTGCACAATCAAAGCCCTGTCCCCTTTAATGAGTGCCATGCACATGACGCCTGTAAAAAAGATGGGGTTCAGTCATATGCTCATGGCTTGTCATCTTGACTTTTTTTTACTCTCTCAGAGATGCTCCTGAGACACTTATTTCCTGCTTATGGAGGATATGCAAAAGAGTTAAAATAGGAACTCTTTTGAAACATAGGCCACCAGTGGCTTGGAAGGAAAGGGAGTTATCCCTTCTGCTTGCCTGGTGAATTTTAACACTATAATGCCTGAACAAGCATTTTGTTCAGTTACCACTTTCTCTCAGCTCATCTCCATCCAGTTCTGTTCCCCCTTTTTTTCTTCCTTCCTACTATAGCAATCTCCCTTTCTGCTCTTCCCTTTTTCTATTCCTGCTTGGAGGATGGATGGATGGAAATATGTGTGATCATAACTGTAGAGAGTTGTATGTATGAGAAAGTAGTTTGTGTGCATGTAAAAATGGTTTTTGTGGGCATATGTGGTTGCAGGATCAATTAATTTTATAAATAGGGTGGCTTCTTTTAAAAACAATGCTTTCCCCAAAAGAAAGAAGAGACAGAATAAAATATAAATGTAAAAAATATGGTGTAGTGTTAAGGTGTCAGACTGACCTGGGGAGACCCAGGTTCTCATGCATTCTCAGCTATGGAACTTGTGATGGAATGGAATTATGAAGGCCAAGCTCAGGGAGACAAACATTTTCTGATTGATGTCAGGCCTAGCCCAAGGAACTCCAAGAGACAATGCTAATTCAGTTCAGCTATGTTTATTAGCTACAACCTCTAGCAAGAATCTTCCCAGACTAAAACCCCAGTTCCCGAAGTCCTCCAGCCACAGCAGTGTGAATTCCTCAGGGAGGTGCCAGTCTCATCCTCTTGATCCTCCCATGCGGTTCTGGTGAGCTAAGAAAATGTTTGTCTCTCTGATCCTGGCCTTTATAATTCCATTTCATCACAGAACTACAGTAAATAACTTTCACTGTTTCTCTGCCCAGCCTATCTCACAGGACTGTTGCTATGGGGGGCGGGGGGGGGGGGGAGGAGAAGGAAGCACTGTGCATGCTGCCCTGAAATCCTGAATGAAAAGAAGGATACATATTATTCACCCAATTAATCAATTGTGGCCTGTTATGGAGATTTCCTTCACTTACAATAAATATGAACATGTGATACCCTTTTGTACGTGTAGAGTTACCTGCCAGAAGCCAAGCTGCAAAAAATGTGAAGAGCCATGATAAAAAAAATGATTATATATTAACTATTAATCAGAATTAAGGGTCTGTAAACTAGCTACATAATTTACAAAATTAATTGGTCCCCCCGTGAATATATATCAGCCATTTTCTCTCCCACACCAGCTGCTCTCTCATAGAGAAACATTCAAGTATGCACATGAACGTGCTCATCAATCCATTCTTCTAGCAAAGAGAGGAGTAGGGTAATGGAGGACAGACAGAAAGAAAAAATTCTGTATGATATGAAAAGCCTATAATAAGGATTATATCCCTTTGGAAGCAGTAGCTGATATTCGGCGATCTTTGGCTATGAAGGCCGTACAGACAGATGCTATGTAAGAACCCCTACATGATCTGAAGCACCACACAGCTGTTTCAACAGCTGTTTCTATTACTATCAGGGTATAAGGTGACCAGCTCCAATTAACAATTTAATTAACAATTAAAATTTGGAGGAAAAAAAACCCCTTATCTTTTCATCTGGTAAATACATATAATAATCGTGCAAGTATTCCTAGGCATATCTCTCTTTTTTACAATTCCTAAGATACTGTATATATCTATTCCTAGAATATAAATAACATATCATCAGTATTTATCTTTCATATGTTGTGTATAGAAAGAGCATGATTACTCAATGGCACCAGGATTTTCCCCCCAATATGTGTAATGTCTCTGCAAATTTTCCAAACTCTTGCATGCACCTGGTTGTATGAAAATAAAATAAAATAAAATAAAATAAAATAAAATAAAATACAGGACTTGTATAACAGCTTCTACCTGATTGTAGTGTTTCCATAGCAGCCTAGGTCCCCAATGCCAAGGTCATCAGCCAATAAGATGACAATATTGGGCTTGTAGCTGATTAAAGCATGCAATTCACTTGGCTTCAGCACCAGGTAAAAAGTTAGAAATAAGATTGGATATCTCCTAAAAAAGATGACAGAGCAGTTAGTCATTTTAGTAAAATCCCAAGGAAGGCTGTTCTTAATACATTTATAGATTGTTATAAAACTGCAGAAGCCAACAGTACATTGTATCAAAGGTATATGCTCTTCTTCAGTCTCAAGGACATTAATGTGAACAGAGAGAGCCTGACATTTTGCTGCCTGAAGGTAATCAGAAAGTGTTGCCCCACATTTCCTTACTGAAGTCAGAATGCATCACACCAGAAAGCCATCAAGCCACATCAGGCAGAAAAACCCATCTGAAGTTCAGGAATTCGAAGAATAATGCATGCTGAGTCACAGCTGTGGATTGCTAAAACCCAGGGAGTAGAGAACTTTCTTCTGACTTCGCTGCTGGCATGGAGCAGCACAGTTCTCCAGGCAGGCATTTTTCATTGTGGTTTTGCCTAAAATAGAGAGTTTTTGAACTTTTCAATCAAAGGACTTGTATTCAATATTTTCATGGTGATTTGTATTTCTATACATAATTCTTTTCCCTAACATAGTTCTTTTTTAAAAAAACTGTAGACTGCATTGCAACATTCAGTCAGCTATAATTTTTGCATCTCAGTGTGGATTAAATGAATTTCTTCTTCATCCTTAGTGTACACAGAAAGAACAGAGGAGGCTAGGTCAGCATCCATAGTTTGTTATTCTACTTGGTTTAAAGTAGACATTTAAGAGGATGACTGAACAGGCTATATTTATTATCCTATATATTCATTTCCCTAACACCACCTTCTTTGAAATGTATACAACAGTATAGAAATGTGCAGCTTGTAAATTTAAGGACATACTGGAATAAAACATACAGTGTATTTTTGTTTTTAACATATGACTTCAAGCAGCTCTTGCAAAAATGGTCAAAACTAAACATTTGTCTTAATGTTATTCCAAATATCATTAAAACAACATCCCATGAATTGTAGTACTAGTAATCTTTATTTCAGCATAAGATAAGTGATGACATTCATAACCATCCCATTGTAAAGTTAGAATTGCTAACACAACTATGAAATCATGGTTCTGCTAAAATTTTAAGGTTAAGATTATGAAAATAACAGCGATACATAAAACCTGATTACATCCAGAGGGCAGCATAATATAACACAGTTCTATATACACTGTGGGATATCAATGTCAAAAGGATATATTATGAAATATAGCTAAAAATAAAAATAGCTAACAAAAAATAAAAAAGTATTACTAAAATCTACACTTTAAAATATAATTAATATTAATATTGAAACTATGAGAATTATAGTATGATATAAAATCACGTGATATATCAAAAGCCATAGTAACAAAACTAAAAAGCTAAACTGCTAAAATGAACCGAGAGAATAAAAATGCATGAGCACGGTTTTTGCCAAACTGAGAGCACTAATGGCTGATCAGTGAAGGGGCATTCAGCTGAAGACAGATGGCCTTGTAGAATTAGCAGTAAAGGAGGACATGGTTTTGGTGGCACAAATTCTATAAAGATGGAGTTGCCCTGCGAATGGAATGTTCTGTATTTCTCCTCCAAAACTGCTGTGGGGAGCACCTTGAAATGGAGCAGAGGTACAGTTCTTCTAAATTTAGGGACAACAATTTCATATGAATAAAGGCTGGTTCATGATCTGAAAATAGATTGTTTGTAACTACAACTTGGAGGTGAATGTTGTGTTCCTTACTTCAGCAAAAAAAATCCACAACAGTCAGAGATTCTTATACAGCGAACAGCAAATTCTAATGGTTTTAAATTCTCTAAAATCCTTTGTATTAAGGTTAATTTGGCCTCAGTGGGCCCCAGTAGCAAAACAACAATACAAGAAAAGCCATAATAATTTAATTTTCATACGATCGCTTTTTTTCTCAAGAAGAATCAAGAAGTATCTGTCAACATTGTATGGGGCAATACAACTGGGTTATGGAAAAGTTTTAGCCAATAAGTAAAAAAAATATTTATTCAAAGACTAAATTCAGCATTACTGACCCTGCTTCCTGCCAGACCATGTTTAGAATTCAGTGGGTAACCTGGAAAAACAATTGTCAGAAATTTGATTTAGACTCTATAATAATCAGGTTATTATAGAAGTCTAGTTTATAATTTAATTGCATCAGGTAGAAACGGTACACTTTGAGCAAAATATAAGCTTGGATAGCTGAAGCTGATCTATATGCATTTTGAGATACATAGTCTAGGTGAGCATTTTGGCTTCTAGAAACTTGAAAAACTATCCCTATATATTTGAAGGTTTTAACCTGTGCCCACCTTACTTCCAGATTTGCTGTTTTGAACACTGGGAGAAGGTGAGGATCTTGTCTGGCAAAATTTGTTATAAAGTTGTCCTTATTGCTATAAGAAAGGAGTGGGTGGTATGTCTAAGTCCACAGGAAAAGCAGATTTGGAAGTGGTTTCAGGTCCTCTGATCTCAGAAAGTGTTGTGGAAGGATGCAATGCATTTCCATTTTTTGCAGTTATCTATAGGGGTTGGGGAAACCAAATCAATTAACAGAGGAGTTGTTTCATGCATTTCAGGTTAGGTTTGCTGAAGACCTTCTAGTTTCCTCAGTAGAAACTGTTTGCTTCCTGGGAAAGCTCCAAAAGTATCAGAAATTACGTTGGCTTCCAGAGGTTCAGCAACCATCTATTTTTTGGTCATTATCTGAGGTTACTATCTAAGGAGACTGCTTTTCAAGAGCATTTCTGATTTGATGTCTTCATGCTTCTCTGCAGCTGTTGCTTTTCATGTTTGCGTTTTTCCAACAAGATGCTGCCAGTACTTTAAAGAAGGAAGTAATCTCTGCCTGACAAAACACCCGTTTTGGAAATGTAGAGAAAGTTTCCCCAAAGGGCTTCATTTTAAATAATATGTTTGAAACTGCGGGATGCTTAAATATCAGCAAAATTCACTTGTTGCCCATTTGACTGGGAGCTGCTCTGCCTCCAATAGATCAGTCATATACAAATGACAGCCAAGTAATTGACTTTAGGAGAACAAAATTGCTTTCTTTGAGCCCCATAGGCCTTTATTGAATTTATGAAGGATGATCTGTAAAACAAAGCAAAACCTTGATTATTTTGGAGGGTGTCGTTGTTTTTGCTTCCAGGCCCTCTGTCTTTCATGCACCAGGTGGAGACTTTTTCTGAGTTGGTCACCCTTCCCAGTTGATTCAGTGTTAAGATTAGGATCTTTCTTCTGGATAAAGGCAGCTTGCTTATTTTAAGGTTGAGGGTTTTTGGTGTAATAACCTCTGCTAATTTAGCAGGAGAGCATGCATGCATCAAAGGACTCTTTCAGAAACTCCACTTTTCTGTCTACTGCAGTTAAATATTCAAGGGTTGAAATTATAGGCTGGGCTGTCAGGAAGCACTGCCTGGATACAAAGTCTGTACCATTGTCCTTTTTAAGGGTCTCTTTTTGGCAGCCTTCTGAAGTGGCTGCAGCAGCTGAACAAATGGCAGCTGTCTTGAGAAGTTATTGAATCTAGGGAGCTCAGGGGCTCTAATTCCTCATGCTTCTGCTGCTAGTTAAACCTCATTCGCAGTTTGCATATCCCACTCCAGAGACTTGCTTCTCTGTGAGCACTTTTATTATTACTCACATCATCTTTCTTCTTCTCAAGTCCCATGAGATAGTCAATTTTTTGTTGTTTGAATGGTTTATATAAGAGGTTATTTTCTGTCATTTATTCTTTCTTCCCATTGTATTATCATTTTTTATGAAGGCAAATGTAAATTAGGTACTCAGTCAGTAGAGAATAAAAGCTAATCATACATAATTAGGTTCTAGTGAAATAAAACAAAATGACTAATCAAAAAAGGAGCCCAGAAAGGTAACCAGGGAGCACTAATTAAAAAGGTGTTTTCACTTCATATCTTAACTCAGTGTTGTCCAAACTTGGCCACTTTAAGATGAGTGGACTTCAACTCCCAGAATTCCCCAGCCAGCATGGCTGGCTGGGGAATTCTGGGAGTTGAGGTCCACTCATCTTAAAGTGGCCAAGTTTGGACAACACTGTCTTAACTCTACTCTCACCATAACTGCTTTCTTGGAATTATGTAATATGTGTTGCTCTTTAAAGAAGTTAATGGTGAGTAATGGACCTTTTTCGCTGGTTTCCATATTAATTGATACTGGGTTATAGTAAACTGAAAAGTATTAAACCTACTAACGTTTACAGAAATGCAATTGTGTCCGACTACTTTACTCATTTTTACAGAGAATTAGTAAGTTAATAAAGAAAACAATGTTTGTTCCATTTACCAGAAATGTGCACAACACTCCATGATCTCTTTCAGGAGAGCCAAGTTGTAGATACCCAGCAATGAAGAATCTTGGACAAGAGAAAGACAGGACAATATTAGAGAAGATGTGGAGAACTGCAAATGATATTGACATGCTATAAATATTAAATACCTTCAAAGTTTGCACACGGATGTTCTTGGTCTATGAAATCCGTTTGGAAACTAAGTTTTTCCTCCTCTTTTCGTCTTCTGTTTTCTTACAGATACCTTTTAAAGGCCAAAGAAGGATTAACTTCTCTTACCACGCCTCTTCCTCTATAAAGCAAAAATTACTTCATACTTCCACTTCATGTACCAATATTTTCTCAACTTATTCAGGCTTTTAGAGTGCTGCCCCTTTTGCAAACCAATGGCTTCCCACTGGGTTTGATCATAAAACCTACCATTCCTCATGCTGCCTGGAATTGCTAAGAGTAGAGTCCTAAAGATTGACAGGCATCACATTGAAACGTGCTGCTAATCGTAAAAGTTCCTTGCTGCCCACATGCCTATTCACAAATGTTACTAAGTTTTTAGAAGTCAAATGTGTATGTAGGCATAAACTGTGATTACACACAAACAAGTGTAGGCAAATCTGTATCACACCTCCCTCATACAGAGGTGCTTTCCCACAATATTAACAATGATTGCTGTCCCCTCAAGACAAGTCAAAAATATCTGGAGCCCTCTAATTTATTGAAGTCTGTATTAGCGTCTCACTAGAATCTCCTGGAGTGGGTGGCTATAATAAATCTGAGTAATAATAACAAGAGTGTCTCTCCCATAAACAATATGGTGAGATACAATTTACAGAAACCTATACTGGATTGGTTATCACACAGGTCAACAAGGACTGCACTAGGTGTTCTGGTTCCTGGACATCTGGTGACAAGTGGACTATAGGACTCAGGACTGTTGGCTGAACAACCAGGACCAACAGCTGCAGGACTACTGGAAGAAAAGTTGCTTACCCATTGCAAATACACAAAGACTGGAAACAAAGAAATAATGATCTGCTATTACAAATCAAGTCCAACAAGAAGATGATATCTGAAAAGAATGCACCACTTCTGGAAAGAACCACCTCCAGAATCAGAAATAATGTTGATTTATAACACAAAGGCTAGCAGATCAACATTGATTTATAACACAAAATAAAGCATTCACAGAAGTACAATTGGAAGAACTGCAAAGGTCTACCCAGGGCAAAGAAATCAAAGCCTAGCCAGACGTAGCTCAGACAGTGGAGACAATTCAGAGGGGGTCAGTAGTAGAGGAAGCCAGCATCGCTATTCAATTGTTCTCATTCCCAAACCAGTCACCTTCTCCTCTGCCTTCTCCTCAGAAAGAACAAAGCCCTCTAACTAAAAACAAGAAGAACTGAAATAAAGAATAACTGAGCATCTAGAACAGCACAAAAACAATAGAATAAAGTTGCCTGCATTGAAGCTTGTTACAAAGGAATAGCTAGCACAAGTATTAAAAGATGCCAATACTGTAATATCAAATTTAAGCACCAGCCCACTGCAAGAACAAACCAAGTGATGTACAGCACAGCTGCAGATATAACTGAATACCTTGGATGCAAAATCAACAAACAAGAAAAAAGCCAAACAGTAGCACCAAAATGGAAGATCAGGTTGGAAAATAAGATCAGCATGCTAAGATCAGATGCAAGCAAGCTAGAACAGATGAAAGAAAAGAAGCTGAAGGACAAGAAGACCAAAGAATACTTGATCAAGAAATATCACCTATAAACAAAGAAGATCAAAGAAGCACTGGAAATAATAAAGCAGTAAATAACAGCCATACGCAAGATCAGTAGATACAAAGCTTGACTTGCACAGTACGGGCAGAATCTCCAATTTCAGTCAAATCAGAAATGTTTCTACCAATCTATGAGTGGAGAGACTGCAATGAACCAATGAACACCTGACAAAGAAGAAACATTGCAGTCCTGGGTGCAGCTACGGGGCAACCCAAAGAAATACAAGAATGCAGCTTGGATAAAGGAGGTGTCATGGAATTTTTGCCAAAGACAGGAGCACAATGCTGAGGAGAAGAACTGTGTTTATTGCAATGATCATTGGGTTCCTGCTTTCAAGAAAAAGGGACCCTGAACAATAGAAAAGCATAGAATTTATACACTTTTGAGGCTGAGAGGCGGGAAATCTGAGGGATGTGATTGGAGGATAGGTTTGGATAGGTGTTAAATGGGGGATAAATGGTTTTTCTATTGTGAGATAAGAACCGAGGCAAACCCTTAAGCAGACAGGTGATGGCCCTCCCATTGTTTCAGTATGATAGTGTTAAGAGGGCTATTTTTGGCAGTGGAACATGGTCACTCTTGGGTCATGCAATAGTTTGGAGCTGATCCAGTTTTGCACGAGCAAAGAATGGCAGAAGGAAGTGGAGAAAAGAGATTGCAGGAGAGGGCGGGGGGGGGCGGCAGAAAGAGAGGCAAGGGGTAGGGGGAGTATAGAATTTGCTGGAGAGGCAAGGGGGATGGGGGGAGAGTGTCCAGCTTTATTTTATTATTTTTCTATCACAGAGGTAGGTAAGAATAAAAAAGAAACTGAAATGAAAGAACTAGTAATGCCAGCAGAAATGGTGGAGAAAAGTGCAAGGAAGATCAAAAATTGATCAGCACCAAGTAAAGAAGAACTGCATGGTTTTTGGTTGAAACATCTGACTGGTCTGCGCCCACTCATTGCCAGCCAGTTTAACAACACACTGCAAGGAGGTGAACTTGAAGATTGGTTAACATCTGGCAAAACCTACCTGATAATGAAAAATCCAGCAAAAGGGGCAGAACCAGGCAACTGCAGGCCAATTACCTGCTTGCCAACAACTTTCAAATTGCTAACTAGTGTTGTAGCTGATGCAGTCCAACAGCAGCTAGTTGAAAACAAGCTCTTTCCACCTGAGCAGAAAGGAAACTGCCCAAACAGTAGAGGGACAAAAGATCAGCTCCTAATTGACAAGGTAATTTTGGAAAACTGTAAGAGAAGGAAGACCAACTTGAATGTAACTTGGATTGACTACAAGAAGGCATTCAATTCCCTGCCACATGACTGGATAATCAAGTGCTTAGAAATAAGAGGAGTCAGTAGAAACATCAGAAGTCAGTAGAAACATCAGAAGAATGACACAATGGAAGACACAGTTGCTGGACAATGGTGATAGACTGAGAGATGCTAACATCAAGAGAGGAATTTTCAAGGAGACTCACTATCATCACTACTCTTTGTCATTGCATTGATTCCTCTGTCAACAATACTGAACAAGTCAGGTCATGGCTACCAAATATCAAAAACATCTACTAGGCTATCCCACCTCCTTTACATGGACGATCTGAAACTGTATGGAAAAACACCATCTGAAATGGAATCGCTCCTCAACACTGTCCAAACATACAGCCAAGATACTGCAATGGAGTTTGTACTGGATAAGTGTGCCATACAGGGGAAAAATAGTTAAAATTGAAGGAATCAAGGTGCCCTATGGAAATAACATCAAGAGTCTGGATGAAGAAGATCACTATAAATACCTGGGCGTTCTTCAAGCTGACAACATCAAACACACTGAAGTCAAGAAGTTTAGGAGTGAATACATCATGAGAGTGAAGAAGATCTTAAAATCCAAACTCAGTGGAAGAAATACCATCAAGGCAATTAACACCTGGGCAATTCCAGTCATTAGATATACAGATGGAATAGTGGACTGGACTCAAGCAGAACTAGAAGCCCTGGATAGGAAGACCAGAAAAATAATGACAAAGAATCACACCCTTCATCCACGCAGCAACGCTTACAGACTCTACTTACCAAGAAGCATAGATGGGCATGGAATGTTACAGTACACCAGACAGTTGAAGAAGAAAAAAGGGCATTAGAAGAATATCTGAAGGACAGTGAAGAAGATGCACTGAGGCTAGTACACCATGAAGGCTTACTAAATACTGAAGAGACCAAACTGGCCTATAAGAAAGACCAAATGAAGAATAGAAAAGAGACATGGCAAGGCAAAGTATTACATGGCCAGTACACACACACACACACACACACACACACACACACAAACACACACACAAGACCTGGCAATGGCTAAGAGCAGGAAAGTTGAAGAAAGAGACAGAGAGGCTAATTCCGGCTGCACAGGACCAAGTCTTAAGAACAAATGCATACAAAGCCAGAATTGAGAAGACAGCAACAGACAGCAAATGCCACCTCTGCAAAGAAGCTGAAGAAACAGGGGACCACCTAGTTAGCTGCTGTTAGAAGATTGCACAGAATGACTACAAACAAAAGCATGACAAAGTAGCACAATGATGCATTGGAATATCTGCAAAAAATACCATTTGCAAACAAGAACTAGTGGGGCCACAAAACAGACAAAGCAATAGAAAATGAAGGAGCTGAAGTGTTCTGGGAATTTAGAATTCAAACAGACTAGCACCTGCCACAAAATACCCCAGACTTAACAGTTGTTGATAAGAAAGACAAAAAAGTTTGGATGGTGGACATTGCAATACTTGGAGACAGCAGAATAGAAGAGAAAGAATTGGAGAAAATCACAAAATAGAAAGGCCAGCAAATAGAAGTAGAATGACTATGGCAAAAGAAAGCAAAGATAATACCAATAGCAACAGGCACCTTAGGTGCAATCCCAAAACATCTGGAGTACCACTTGAACACCATCGGCATTGACAAAATCTCCATCACTCAGTTGCAAAAGGCAGCTTTACTTGGAACAGCTTACATCCTATGACGATATCTTTAACACCATCAGGCAACAACATCTGTCTATCCCAGGTCCTTGGGAAGGATTTGATAGGTAGATAAAAATGCCAGATCCAGTCTAAACTTCTTGCTGACTGTGCAACCAACCATAACAATGAAAAAAGTTACAGATACACATTTACAGTAGATGTTCCACAGATATTTCAATAGATGGGTGCAGCCTACTTTCCTTTTCTCTCTCTTTCTGTCTCATACATTGTTTCTGAAATCATATACTTTGGAATTTATATAAAATTATGAATACATGAACAATAGACGGATGTTGTAATGGTATGTGGGAATGGCCTTGGGAGACAGGTGGAAGACTAGACCACAGTCAGAGAAGAGGCAGCTGAGCCTGCAGAAGGAATGGGGGTGTGTCAAACATCTCAGAAGGGACTCTCCCTAGTTTCTTCGACTGTAAAGGTAAGGGGAGGAGAGAGGTACTTTCAGATTTGCAAGATTTTGTTAATTTAACCTTACAATAAAGTTAGAACTAGTACTTCTGGGTGTGCTTCTTGTCTGGCCT
The DNA here is from genome assembly GCF_059951505.1 of Python bivittatus. Taxonomy (NCBI): domain Eukaryota; kingdom Metazoa; phylum Chordata; class Lepidosauria; order Squamata; family Pythonidae; genus Python; species Python bivittatus. The sequence continues at coordinate 39,296,588 of NW_028277074.1, read as the reverse complement.
ACCTTGCAAGGCTGACAGATGCACAGCTGACAGAGATGTGCAGCTCAGCCTTGCTGTGGGGAAAAGCCTCCAGGCGATTTGCTCAATTTTGACAAGTGATCACACAGGGATGATCTGCCTCAATCAGCCAGTCTGGTTAACAGCAGCTTCTGCACACGTGCTGTGCATGACCAGAACCTCCTTTTACCAAGTAAAACAGACCCTCCACAAAAGCAGGGGGTGTTAATTTGAGAGAGCATCTGATGAGTTTCAGCACCTGAATCTGTGTTTCTCACAACCCTATGAACCATGCAGCACACTGATGTAGTCATCGTGTAGTCAGTTCAGATCTTTGTCTTATGAACATCTCTTTTCTTTTTTATGGCATCTCATTTCCAAAAACATTTGCATAGATCTAAGCACATTGCATGAATATGACTCAATCCATTTTCCTTTACATAACCTAGCCTCTCAAGGGTGCATTATTCAGAAAAAAAGAAAAAGGTAATCCCTATCTTTTTAGAATTAAATTAAATCAGCAATTAAATCAGCAGCAGCAGAACATTAAAAAAGGGAGTTCTTATCCTTCATATCCACAGAAGCTTTGTGCAGAGAAACTTAGTATCATAATAGATGTTATCAAAACAAGCTATTTTAAACTCTCTTTACAATTTTTTTTTCCAGTGCTGGAAATACATTTGGGTATTCAAATTATTTCTATATTTGATCAGAGAAAATGAGTTAATATAGTACCTGGAGAAATCTCATCAATGCCCATGGGATAAGAGCAGCAGCAACAGCCACAGTAGCAACTGGAGAGCGTGGATGGAGGGCAAACGTTATTCCTGGTTTTTCAAGAACGCTGAACCCCATTCACAAGTGTAGCATTTTTCATCAGCCTCTGCTGGAGGCTAATAAGGAACTCATCACATCAGTCCCATCTGCTCATGCATACTTGTAAGCCCACAGGAAAAAAAAAACAGCTTAATGGCATAACAGTGGTGTGGGAAACTCTACAAGCGTATCTCTGCTCCTTTCCCCAACCCTGAACTTCTTGCCGCTTACATCAGTGCAGCGTTAACATTCAGCTGCCCACGTGGGACTGATCAGAGAACAGTGAGGTCTTTCACAGAGATCCGGCTCGCACAGTGTGATGGCTACTCTCCAGTCTCCAGAAAGGGGACGTCACATCCTTTTAACTGAAGTCTTACTCAGACAGGAATGACCAGAGTGAGCTGTCTTCAAAGCTTTTTGTTTAGGAGAAATCTAAGCAACTGCTTTAGGAGAAATGGCAAACTTTGCTGCATTTCAGCAAGGGGGATTTGTTACACATGTAAAGTATTTATTTTTTTAAAAGGAGCCTTTTCATTATCATTGCAGTCTAGTATATAATCTTATGATGCCTTCTTTCCCGTTCCTTATGTTTGCACTAGGTCTCATTATACTTTATGATAACCAGGGCTTTTCATAAGTCTGCAGTGTTATTTGGGTATTCAAATTAACATTTGAATGTTTGAAAAAAACATTCAGTGTTTGCATACTAGTGCCCGGCTTATTTATTTATTTTTTTAAAAAACAATTTCTTCCAAAAATGTATTCAGTATCATAAAAAAGGAATTACTTTCATTCTGTAATTCAAAGAAGAAGAATACCCAGAAGAGATTCCCGTGTGGTGGATGCTGGCTTCCCCACCCCCATTCACAGCATGGTAAGATCAAACATACCATGAAATTGTGTAAAGAAATTTCAAATGCATTCTAAAAATGAGATAAACAAGAGGCTTTTTTAGAGGAAGAAAATATTCAAGAAATTGGAGGACAGCTCAGCACAGTATTACTTTAAAAGCTAGTTATAAGGTAATTCTAGTTAATACCAACTCAGGCACATTATTATCTCATGGCTTAATCAAACAAATTAAAATGGTTAAAAAGAGAAATTATATAGAAGCATCTGATCAATTGTATAATGATTGCTCCTTTCATAAATTGATAAATATTTAATTGCACTAGTGATTTCAAATGATCAGAATTTGGCCAGAAAAACCAATGCAGAAAGGACATAATTCATGCTCTCTCAGATATACATAAATCCATCTCCAATACAGGGAAAATAATTATTTCTCAGAAATATTACAGCTAGATTAAGTATACAAGTTGTGTTAAATTCTTGAGAAATCTTGTCAAAAGTTAAAGTTCATTAAGTTCAGTATGCCTTGTTCCTATTTTAGTATTCATTGACTTTGCTTGTGGGAAGCTGGCAGAAGTCTCCTTCCTTCCTTCCTTCCTTCCTTCCTTCCTTCCTTCCTTCCTTCCTTCCTTCCTTCCTTCCTTCCTTCCTTCCTTCCTTCCTTCCTTCCTTCCTTCCTTCCTTCATATAATATAGGCTTGCATCCTCCTTACTCCTCCTCCTCAGCTGGCCACTGGAACTGCCTGACACTTTGGTGGGGGGAGGTGAAGCAAAGGGAGCCATGGACTGCAAGGAAAACTGCACCCCCGCTCCTCATTCTGGTATGTCCCCAAGGGACCCCTCCCTTGAGGGAGGAAGAAGGTGCAGCTGTCGACTGACGGTGCCCCCCAGCCAGCCCTACCTCAGCAGCAGGCATCCATGTCACTCCCTCATCCTTCCTTCAATGCCCACCACCATTAAGAGATTTCAAATTTTGGCCTTGGTTCCAAAGCAGCCAATCGCCACTTGCCCATTGGGCCTTGCTGCCAGCTGACTGGGCATAGGGGCCAGAGGGAAGCGAGAAAGAGTTTGGGGATCCATTCATCCTCCCTCCCTTCATTTCCACATATAATATACAGTAGGCTTGTGCCATTTGCCCTCCCCTCACAACCCTCAGGAATGCCCTGGTGAAGCTGCCTCCTCCTCAGCTGACCAGTGGAACTGCCTGCCACTGTGCTGGGGGGAGGTGGAATAATGGGAGCCACAGACTGTGAGGAAAACTGCAACCCTGCTCCTCATTCTGGCATGTCCCCAAGGGACCCCTTCCTTGAGGGAGGAAGAGGGCTCACCTGTCAACCACTGTTGCCCGCAGCCAGCCTTACCTCGCCAGCAGGCATCCAAATTGCTCCCTCATCTTCAATGCCCACAGCTGTTAAGATATTTCAAATTTCTGTATTTCCAAAGCAGCTACTTGCCAGCTGGGCCTTGCTGCCAGCTGATTGGGCACAGGGGAAGAGGGAGGTGGGAAAGAGGTCAGGGATATGCCCATGACAATCACATGACCTGGGCTGATCACAGCAGCACAGCAGTGCTGAAACAGCCACAAATTTCCCAAATTTCAATCCCATGGGAGTCATGGGTCCCGGATTTTGGACACATTCTATAAGTTAGCCCATTTGAGGTACCTTGGTTCAAAAATTGTTGCCCTGTGATGTGCTGTTTGACCAGTTGAAGGTTACAGACATGAGAGTTTTAGTAGTATATAGATAAGTTGGTTTATCCAAATGGTGGCCTGAAACATACTGTAGAGAGTAAGGAGGATGACCTTCATGGAAATACGCAGGAACTGTTACATAGGCATTAAGGGCTGAAACATTTTTTTTTAAATCCAAAGGAAAGAGAAAACATTTGGAAGTGGCTCAAACAGACACACCCTGATTCATTGGAATATAAGAAAAGAGGGAACAGCACAATCAGATTTGCAAGATTTTGTAATAACCAGTCTCAATAAAAGTAGTTTTTGCCTTCCTGCCCTCCTACGTTATTAAACTCTGAGAGGAACACCACCTGTTTTCTGTCTGCTGTTCTGTTTTTCCATCCAACTACAGGTGTCCTTGTTTAGTGACTGCCTCATTTAGTGACCATTTGGAGTTGTGACGGTGATGAAAAAATAACTTTATGACCAATCCTCACATTTATGACCTTTGCAGGTCTGTAAAGCAAAGGAAAGTTGATGTAAGATCATAAGCACAATCACGATTTCACTTAGTCACTGCTTTGTTTAATAACTGAGTTGCTGGTTCCAATTGTGGTCCCTAAGCAAGCGCCACCTGTATGTTCCAAGTTAATAGCTGAGTAAAACTCTTTTGGTTATTGGCAAGGGAAATTGGTCATGAAGTACTGGATGCTTGATTGAGAAGGTAAAATTTGTTCATTCATTCACCTGATGAAATACAGTCTAATGTTCCTTAATTATCTCGGCAAACATACCTAAACATTCTCTGACTGGGAATTAATCTGGCTTTGCCTTTCCTTAATGTATAGGCTCTACTTCATGATAGCTCACAATTTTTGTGATGTTCACAAGGGGTAGTTGTCTTAAACCTGGGTGATAATCTCCCAAATTATTCAGGGGCTGTCTTTATCACAGCTCCCCCTATTTCCTCAGCCAAAGATTTGGCTGGCAGTCTTAGTTCCATGTAATTTTTAAAAAATATTAATTTACAGCAGTCCATCTCATGGTTGTGGTATACCCCAGAGCCTCCACCAGCTTATGGATCTCAGGGCTCAGGGCTGCTAGATACTTCCTCTTAGCTGTAAAACAGTGTCCAGATCAAGAAAATCGTTATTTATGTTAGCAGCAGCTGATGTCAATGTATCTATCTATACATTGGCTATATCATTCTGCCGGTTGACTGGATTTCTGTAAACTAACCCTGGCCTGCTTATTGGGAGTTTTAAAGAGGACAATGACACTCAGGCTTGTCCTTTGCAATTAGACTTCTCAGTCTGGCTGTGACATTTTTGCAGGGCTAAAATGCAAATGAGGCTGCTGTGATAATGGTATCTCATTTGCATTCAGAAGGATAGAAACGGCTATTTCGGTGGCTTTCTCTTTCCCGTTGCCTTGAGGGTCACAGACATTTATGCTGGAGTTAAACAATTTACCTTTGGGATAATTAACCCTATCTGAGAATAGAGACACTCTTTTAAAAGTTTGGAAAACTTGCTTTGGCTTCTGTCTGAAGCATAGAAAGAAACTTTAACATTTTCAGGAGCCTGGAGGAGAAAAAGTAATTTTGAACCGAAATAAAATCCTTCGTATGACTCTCAAACTAGGTAAATAGGATATAGATTCTAGATTGATATAACAAGACTGACATTACAGTAGCTGACTTAGAGAGAAAACTATGTCTGAGGAATGCTGCCAGCACCCTTGTTAATCCCAGTTAAAGGGCTAAGCAAAGGAATTTGTTTGGTAGCTAGATTTGTAGCAAGCCATTGTTTGTTACAATGGAAGAGCCTATAAAACAGGCCCGTTAGCTGTACATGAAATATTTATGGTGTTTATTCACCATTTTGCCTCCCTTTATGATAAAGAGTGATTAAAGTGGTAGGCCTCATATCCTCCTAGTTGCACGGATTGCAAGCCTGCTTTGTAACACGTAACGACTCTGCAATTTGCCATGGAACTTCATGTACAGACTGAACTGCCCTTGGCACACTCCTTATTGAGAAATCACATTGGTTGATTCTCCCTCAGATAAAGCAGACTTACTGTTTGAAATTCCTTTGATTGATGCTGACAGGGTAGGAGAGGGAGTGGTAGCCTGTAAACCAGTTTTAGCTATTTGAATACCTTCCCAATTCTCCAAAGCAGCCTTGGGTTTACAGTTGTCTTCAACCTCAAAGGCAGCAAATCTCTTAGAAGGAATAGGTTGCTACACAGAATTCATCATTTTAATTCTTTTTGTTTGCACATCTCCTTGTGGCTTGATATGATGAGCTGCTTCTCTCTCTCTTCCTTCTGGCCTTCGTTGTTTCAGCGTGGTTCTGATTTGCTTCTAAATTGTCTGGCAACTACCAGCCAGCAGTTACACCTCTGTTTTAGTAATGATACTGGTTATTGGGCAAGAAACATGTCACTAGACAGCCATTGCCAAGCCTGGCCAGATTTTGGCATTGCTTTTTCCCACCATCCCAATAAAGAGATTTATTTTGGTCTGGATTTTCCAGGATTTAAAATCAGAACTTGAGTTACATGCTTGAAAAAATGTAACCTGTAGAGGAGACTCTGAGAAATGTAATTAGACCAGCAAGAAATGAAGTGATAAAGACTTCAAATAAACAAGCAAGCAAAGAGATCCAAAATAAATGCACTTTGTAGGAAGAGATTGTTTGAAACTTGTAGTTGCATTTTTCCTTTACTTAGTCGCCCATCACAGAGACTCTACTTTTTTCAAAGCTGGCACAGGAAGACTCTGTTTGGGTGATACGATTGACTGAATTGGCTGCTCGCAAAGGCCATTAGTTCATTTCAGTGCATTAGCAGCACACAGTCACAGATGACCCAGTCAGTTCTCTACCAGCCATTTCAAAGTCTTCCCAGCTGCTGCAAAGGAGGCTGGGAAACTCTCATATCCTGACACTTTGGGGAAAATCATCAATATCCCTTCCATCAGTGGTGGTCTGTTAAGGTCAGCACCCCTGAGAATTGAATTTCAGCCCCATTTCAGCCTCATTTTTACCCTCTTCCCCATAAGTGGCTGTAGGGATGGTCATAAAAAGTACAAAAAAGAGACAGAGATGGAGTATCTAGAGCAGTGTTTCTCAACCTTGGCAACTTTAAGATGAGTGGACTTCAACTCACAGAATTCCCCAGCCAGCTTTGGACATATGCAAAGGCAACTGTATTCATAGGCAACTGTAACACTTTTCTTTTAGCTTGAGACAAAATGGTGGTCCTGAATAGTGAATCATCCTGGCTCATCCAAACCTTGGTGAAGTATTGTATAATCCAGTCTTTAAACAAAAAGAAAGATCAACATCATAAACTTCACTTTGGTGTTGGCATCCAATGTCATGATCAACAGAACGGCTCAAATTATCACAGTTGCTCACAGTGCAAGGAAGTCCTGATGCATTTTAACTTCAGCTGACTATCAATCATTATTACAAGGCCATACATCAGAGTATCTAGTGAAATAAGGTACTTGTCAAAGTTAATGCTTTCAGGTCACAGTGACCTGGAACTACAACTTTAATACGTGCAGTGTCTTGTGTACAGTGGCAAGATTTGAACTTTAATCAGGCAGAATAAAATAATATGTTACTCATTACAGACGTAAACATCAGATTCAAAATGAATCATGTGAATGCCTGAAATTTCACAGGCATACTGTAGCAAAGGATTACACTTAGACAGCCACTTTATGCCACAAGTTTAGCCAGAATCCAGATCCTCCTTATTCCTCTTCCTTTTTTATTGGGGCCAGACAAAGCCATGATTGTGCCAGATCAGTACTTTGATGATTAATGAGTGGGATGAACATGAATGCAAAGAGATGTAGTTCAGACAAGCCAGAGGGATTCTTGGTGGCTGATCAGCAGTGGGAAAATAGTGTCCAGTTTCTTCTACTAGAAGTTGAATTCCCACCCCCCGCCAAAAAAAAGTTTGAGGAATGTATTATTCCATGATCACTATCACTACAAGCTTAAACGGTTGTATGACACAAAACGCTTATTACCTTTCACTGATACATTAGCTGAAAGCTAACCCTGGCCACAATTAAACAATTGCTATTGTAACTGCCCACTTTGGCAGTGTTCCCAATCTGTGATCCAGGAAGATAGATGGTCCAGGAGCGTATTACTGCTGATCCATTAGGTGGGGATGAGGAGAAAAATATAATACCCTATACTTATTACATATCATATTCAAATATTCATGTGTGACATTCTCTGAATTTAAATAATGGTGCTTTTGCATATCAAGGTGAACAAGCATTCCTTGTACATTTAGCAGTTAGAACATGGGAATCCAAAAATGGATTTATATCCTTTGTTGGGCTTGCTTAAAAGTGTGTATATGCAAAACACTGTGCTTCTGTGGTAGTCCACAAAAGCTTTTAATATAATGTTCTGTATAAAAGAAAAGTCTGGGAACTGTTGATTTGGCCTATTTGATTGCATTACATCTGGAATTGTTCCCTATTTTGGAACTCAACTGATTCAAAACACACTCCAGGATTATTAAATGGGACTAGAAATTACAGTCCATCTAGGAATATGCTTTTAACTTCTGTATTCTTTTTATGAATCCAATTTAAAGTGATGCTTTGGATTTTTAAAACCCCTGAGGGCTCTGGAAGAGTTTATCTAAAAGACTGTCTTCTTCCATTTATACTCACCCAATCATGGATTGTTTTCAAAGGTCCTGGCCAGTGTGTCCCCATCCCAGAAGGCATTCTCAAGAGCGACATTCCAACTGTGAAATAACTTCTTCCAAATGACTAGACCTGCACCTTTGTCATAGCCAGACTTTTAAAATTACTCTTCATGTAGTTATCTTAATTTTTGCTGCTAAATAAAGACATTTTTAATCCCCCCCTTTTTTTTGCTCAATACTTATTATATTGTATGTTCACCTTGTAATTTGCCCAAAAAACTTGTGCTGAATGGAGGCTATGTTTGTAAATGAGAATATATTTTAAACGTTTTACATGGAGCTGCAGAACCAAATCAGCTATTAACTTGGGGGAAAAGTTCATTTTGCTGCTAGGGAAATGTTTCTGTTGAGACTTATTCTGGAAGTGTATTTATAATTGCAAAGTTTACCCACTCACTGGTAAGGGGAAAGTTTGGTCAACCGTATTGTTAGCAGAGTTTTCAAGCTTTCTAGTTTGAGAATCTCAGAAGCTTCTGTAAGGGTTTCAGGAGGCTTGCTGAAATAATTGGCTACTCTTTTGAGATATACTTGGTATCTTTTCCTATTTGCACCAAACCATGGCATAAACATACCCTGGCAACATCTTGTTTCTTTCATGCCTCCATGAGACTGCCTTATCTTCACCTAGCCCATGAGCAGAACAGTCTTAAGCCATCCTTAGCTGTATCGGTGTTAAAATCTTATTTCCCTCAATGGCTTTTCTAAGGGCAGCCTTAGGCTTCATCACCCATTAACCTGAAGGGAAGTCAGGATTTATTTTCAAGTCAATAACTTGGAAAAGAGACAACAGAAGCAGGATAGGGATTGCGAATGTTATGCTCTTCTCCTGAGAAGGATGGGTGGACAGTATTCAACCTAGCAGTGGGAAAATACCATTCACTGAGCCCTTGAACATATTACACAGATGTGCTTTCACCTTCAATTAGTTGGCAGTCATTTTTCTCAGAAATAGGCCTATTTTGTTTGGAACTAGGTGGGGCACTAGGTCACTGACAGGATTGAAAAATGATACATCATGAACCTGTCATGACCAGTCTTTCCTTTCCGCCTGACAAATTCATAGCATTATTGCTTGCTTTTTATCCAGCTTATACCAGTTTTTAGTTGTATCAGCTGATAGCGAGATATTTGCATGTGTTTTTTAATGGGCTACACCCAGCTTTTGGCATATTATTGCATGCCATTCTAGTTGTGGAATTAATATGCCAAAAGGTAAATACTTCATCATTCTGGGATGAGGGAGGCCTCTCCTCAGCACCAGCAGAATGTGGCTTTCGTGTTGTTTCTTGATAGTCTTTTTGGGTTTGTACACTATGCTAAGCATTATTGGGTTTCATTTATTTGTGATTTAGCATGTTCTGTGAACACAACTATTATAGTCTTAAATCATGGTTTAATGCACAGTGTGTTGCACAAAGACAGCCAACTGTGGTTTTGATAAAAAACTATAATTCAGTATACCATAGTTTAGCACTATTTCTTCAACTCCCTGAAATGTCCCACCAGTTGACTAGAACAAATAAGCTTCTATCACCAACAGCCTATGAAACTGCCACAATAAATGAATGATACCTGCATAAATGAGTGTTTTAACTAAAGATAAACATGAATGGAGTAATGAAGTTGGAAGAGGGGAGATATAACATGCCCTGACTGGGTTCATACAATGAAATAAAATGGACTAAAATGGTATGAAGAAATTTGTGGTTCTGCTGTGGTGGAAACCCAACCATTGTCTTAGTATATTGTGTGAATCAGTCCTCAGATTAGCCTGGTTCACATAATTTCTTTGTATGGACATATCATGTTATGCAAACGTCGCAATTACTATAGTATGTTTCGTGAATCTGTATAGTCACTGAACTTGTAGAGTGAGCATCTGGAGGCCTCAAACCTCTGTTCCCCCAAACTCTCTGGATTTGCATACCCTAGGCTACCTTTGTGCTTGGTGTAGCTGCTTGGTAGTTAGGACTACCATCACTTGTCTTCCAGAGGAATGCCTTTACTGGCATCTTTCCCCTTAACTTCAACTTGTGAGACATATTGGGATCCAATAGCCTAGTTGTCTTACTTGGTAATAGAAGAGAAAAAGATGATAAAAATGAAATAAATTCTGTAGTACACCTCTCTGGCCCTTATAGTTTTGAGGTACAGGTATTCAGCAACCACAGTTGGGACTGGCAACTTGGTTGTTAAGTGAACCAGTCGCTAAATGAAACTGCGACTGTGCTTGTGATCTTACTTCAGCTTTTCTTTGCATTACAGACCAGCAAAGGTCATAAATGCAAGGATTGGTCGTAAAGTTACTTTTTCATCACTGTTGTAACTGCAAATGGTCACTAAACAAGGCAGTCACTAAACAAGGACTATCTGTATGTGACTAGGGTAATCAGTTCCTGTCCCTTAGGAGTTAGATCAATACTACAATAATTAAACAGCCAGAATTTATTAAGAAAAAGAGAAAGAGAGAGGGTAAAAATGTGGTAAAAGTTAAACCTAATTATCTGCTCAATTAGTTACTGAAACTGCTTATTTCTGTTTTTTTTCCGAATAAAATAAGAGAAACATCTGGGAACAGTGTGGTCCTATGCTATCCCAATCAGGTCCTAAACCTGAGTTGTACACCCCTAGGGACATGATGGATTTTCTGCATAGAAATCCAAAGAGGAATTGAACCCATAGTAACTAAGCTTGCATAGATACAATACACATCAAAACCAAAATATCTTAAGTAGTTCACAGGAAATAATGACCTTTGTGCAATGCCAACTAGTCATTTACTGTATCTAGTAACCAAATAACAATTCCTTGAATCAGAAGATCCTTTCTGTATTACAGGACAACGCAGTCCATAGAGTCAGGTAAAAATAAAGGGAGGAACTATAATGAACTATAAAAATTGGAACATTCTTAAATTAAATTTACAATCAGAGGGTGAAACATAGATTGCAAAACTAAGATACCACATATAGTAAACAATCAGAGGAATTGTTTAAAATATTTTTAAAAATAAAAATAAAAATAAATTGTTTTAGGAAAAACAAATTATCAAGATTACTAGAGAATTAATTGCATTGGAACAAGGCCACCCTTGTGGAGATATATGCTGTGCTGTCAGTTCTGTCAGTGGAAAGAAAGCAAGAATCACCTTGTCTGATCTTGCATGATTGAGTCAGAAGTGGATTTATTAACTGAATAAAAAGGGCATAGCAAGAGAACATGTGAAACTGTTCATATTTCCACTAGGACTCAGGTGCAAAGTTGACTGGGACATTTTGAAATTTTCCTTCTAAAAGGGAGGGAGACAAAATACTGTAAAAGGTATGGGGCCAACATGCAATTTTGCTTCGCTACTTTAAGGATGTGAATCATAGGTGAAAAATGACCTATACAATCACAGAGAAACAGCACTGCTTAGTTTTATTTTCACTGAGTTTCATAATCAGCAACAGGAGTCATTGATCAAGCCAATTTCTTCCAGAGCCTATCCCTGAAAATTGGATCAAATGCCATCTTTAAATCAATATACTGTAGGTGACACAAAGGATACAACATGTGTGTCTAGAGTATTTTTCTATTAAATGATGTAAAATAAGAAAGTGATCATCACTCTCTAAAACTGGCTTGCTGCTTATCAGGATTTCATCCTGAAACAGCCAATCCACCATTTTTCTAAGTAGACATCTGAAATAGAGCTTGCTGATTGCACTTAGAAGGATGATAGGGTGGGCGTTCCCTGGGTCCTCCTATCTCCCTTTTGGTATACTGGGATTGCAATAGATCTACTCCAGTCTTCAAGTATCTTAAAGGCAAGTTTTTTATGAGTGAACAACAGCACCATAGTTGGAATGCAGCAATCCATGTCCACCTTAAGCAATGCTGCTGAAGTTAAACTTGTTCTCACTGCTTTACCATTTTTCATTTGTGTGATTAATCTGGTGATCTCTATGAGGGATACTGGTGGCCAATTTGGTCTGATACTGGGGCAGAAATTCAGTAGTGTCAGATTCTTAGGCTCATTGTTAAACATGGCGCAAAAATATTTGGCTCCAAAAGTTTGGCGATATTATGGTGCAGCTCTCCCTGTTCCTGAGAAAAGGAAGTAGAGGTAAACAAGAGGAACCTCAGTTTTTCTATTTATTATTATATTCCTTGATGATTTGTCTCTATTTCTTCTATTACTTTCTCAATAGGAGTTGACAGCCATGACAATCTTTGCTTTAGATATATGCGTATGCCAGCTGTGACATTTAGCGGCTTGCAAGCCTTTCTTCCTCTCAGCTATTACATAGATTCTGCTGATTTTGATATCTTCTTGATGTATGACAGTTCAGCAAAGAAATAAACAAAAATAAGAGAACACCCTGCAATTCATCCAAATGCATTAATCAATTGCATCAGAGCCTGAATAAATAAGATCAGAAATAAGCAAACAAATATCATCAGGATATAATGCCAATCTATAGTCTAATGAATTATGCAACTATGCAACTATAATTAGTATATTCTTGCCTGGTAACCAAACTAAGGGTGTTAAACCAGTATCAAAATCAAAAAAGGAGAAAGTAGACATCCTTGTTTGGTAACTTTGTGGAGTAGGAAAGTAGATGGAAAAAATGGCGATTGAACTTCAATTTAGATTTTTTTTTTTTTAAAGGATGCATTGAGAATCTGTACCCATTTTAAAATCCTCTAGGAAATCCACACTTGGCCAAGGTAATATATAGGAACCATCTATACATTTTATTAAAAGCTTTTTCTACACCGAGCAGGAGAATTGCAGCTTTGCCTTTTCTGTTCAGTCAAATCTACTCCAGCCAAATATCATCTGATCTGTGCCCAGGTTGGATGAATTTGATCATTCCACAGGCATGGGAAGGTTGGGATAGCTGGCAATCCAGACTGAACATCTGAATTTGGACAACATTTTTTTAAACTGATGTAGTATCCAGCCGGCATCGGCATGACACAGAAGCAGCTTAAGAGTGCAGAGGGAACATAGCCTAAAAGCCTGCCCCATTTCTGCATTAGTTCCTTCCCTCCCAAATGCTGGCTGGGGAATTCTGGGAGTCGAAGTCCACTCCTCTTAACGTGGCCAAGTTTGGACAACACAGTGCTAAACAAAAGCCTGCATTGCTACAAGGAATTTTTTTTAAAAAGGGATTTCCAATTCATGTTTATACATTTAACATTGAAGTGCCCTATAAAAACCATTGGATAGCTAATTTTCAGTTGGTACTTAGTTGGGAAAGATGGATCACATTAGTTCATATCATGAGCCACATAGATCAGATTCTTAAGGTATCTTATGTATTATTTTATTTTTTAAAAAGCAAAAAAAAAAAAAGGCATACGTGCCCCCTCTAGTGGTTATTTTAATCGCTAAGGTGGCAGTCTAGTTAAGAGTTACCATAAGTCCTTCCTCAGCAATAATATGGAAGAGCTCTGAAGGGAGCTTTTAAGCTTAGTAAAAAGGTAAGAGATGACTTGATTAATGCATATAAAATTATACATAGTGTGGAGAAAGTTAACAAGATCTTTTTCTTTCACGTCTATAATACTAAAGTCTGATCACCTAATAAAGCAAACTGTGAGAGATTAAGACAGATAAAAGTAAAATCTTTTTCAAGTTGTGCTCAGCTCGTGAGGATTTTCTGGACATAATAATAATTTATTAAACTTGTGTCTCTACAGCTCTGGTTGACTCATACATAGTGTTCTTGGAAGCAAAACAGAAGGGGGCTGCTTCTACCTTATTCTGTTTTTTTTTTTAACTTTCTGGTCCATCCTACAGCTTTCATCTCCTGGATCATCCTGAAGATCTCCTATCCAAGGACTAACCAGATCCAACAGGACTTGCTTCTGAGTCCAGACAAGGTTACAGAGGACAATGTCATCTGGATTACTTGTAAAATTCTGAGAATAAAGTAGAGCAATTACACAATAAAAATTGTGTCTGGAAGCAGCATGTTGTTAAAGTATGGAATCTACTATCATAAAAGTGTGCAATGATAGCCCCTAACCTGAGTAATTTTAGAAAGGTATTGGATTAATAGTTAAAAGCTATTAAAAGCTAAGGCTATCAATGGCTATACTACTACTAGTAAAACAGTATTCTAATCTCTCTAGCATTGAAGTCAGGATGCATCTGATTACTTGTAGCTTGGAGAATTTGAAGGGAAAGAAGGGTAGAGTGCTAGTGTTCTGCTTCCTTATGATATCTAGTTGACTACAGTGGGATACCAAATGCTGGGTAACTCTTTGGTCTGCTCAGCACAATTCTCCTTACTGGACAACTCTTAATAAGGTACATATATATTGGATTGACCTGTAGATATTTATATAAAGAAGCAGAGAATAAAAGGATTGGATATCTGTTCTAGTTCTTTGCTCCTAATGTCAGGCTGTTTATTGTAACTAAAGTACAGTACATGGGGAAAAATTCCATTTTCACTTTGATTGACAGCCTAAGCAAAATTTGGTTTCCCATAAATGTTATTGTTGTTTTTTTTTTACAGGATGGGGAGGGAATAGTTAGGCCTCCTCTGAATTTCTTTCCTTTGGTCATGTTATTGTGGATGTTAGATAGGATGGATGGATGGATGGATGGATGGATGGATGGATGGATGGTCTATCCTCAGTGCTTTTACATAGGAGATTTAATAAACCCCTATGATTAGCCAAAGCTGCCGCTGTGGTGGTGGTTCAGTTGAATCTATTCTCCATGTGCTGCTGCACTGCTCCTTTTACAATGATAGCTGAAGAAGGCTCATCTTCCCTCTCTTGCTTACATACATCAAACTGTCCTCAGAACCTTCATGTCAAATTTCTCTTATCAGACAAGAAGAGTCTTATCGCCCATAATGTAGCAAAGTTCTGTAGAGCTGCTGTGAATGTGCACGAACAACTGACTACTGCACATGACTGATGTCCTCATACCTAATTCATTTATCTTATGGCTATGTGGATGGTTTGTTCATTTGTTTTCTCTTCTCTCTTTGCGGTATTTAGTTTATGTACATTCTGTTTTATCTGGTCACTGACCAAAATAAATATAATCTATCATTATTGTGGATGTTAAATTTCCTTCCTTCTGGAAAGCAGCAAGCGCACAAAAGTGAATCTCTTGATTGTGATGCGCTTATCCATCCTGTGGGAACACAGTTATGTGGTACTTAGTCTAATCCTGGTTTGCCAGGTCCTTCAGTTGCCTTTTATAGCCTTCACCGATAATCATAAGTTCTCCTTTTAGATTTTATATTTGCATCAGTGGATATGGCTATGCATTTATGCCAGTAGAGTCCTTGACCTGGTGTATGAATAAATTTTGGAAAAAAATGCCAGAGGTCCTGATGATACCTAAAGCTGAGAATATACTTAACAGAATAGCATCTTCACAGACAACTGGCTGCTTCTGTTGAGTGAAGATGTCGGGATGGTGATGATTTATCTGAGAGTATTGATATGAGGTGCTTGAACGTGGCTGCGCCCTTCCTTCACACCTTGCTCCTATTTCATGAGGAGACTTTGGAGGATAGAATATGCAGTTTCCTAGCCAAAATGTCCATCAAATATCTGCTATTTTTGGCATTCCATGAAGAAAAGTCTAATATATTGGACTGCTGCTAGAATGTTCTCTCACCTATATATCATGTTGAGCAGTGGGATTATATGTAATCTACACTCATAAAAATCCAGTATGTTTCCAATACTTTTAACCATCTTCTGAAGGTTTAAATTTATACCTCATAACCAATTACTTCTCAGGTTTCTTTAAGTTTTACAATTCCACAATGTACTATAATATTTTCTTTGCTCTCTCTCTCTCTCTCTCTTTGAACTCTTTTGGGGAGCAGATGGGTTTGTAGAAAATAGAGCTGCTTTGTCACTGGGGACATATGGACATGGGTTCAAGATCAGATGGGGACAGGGCAGGGCCTCATGGTTTCTAGATTTCTCCTTTATTTGAGTTCACAAAGACATAAATATGCACTTTGGGTGTAAGCCAAGATTGATCAAAGTAGAAGTTTCACTTTTCACCAACTTGGTGCTGGTTTTCATTCTTTAGTGGGTTGATTCCCACCTCTCACCTGATAACTTGACACAGTCTAAAATAGAAATACAAAATGAACATTGTTTTTCTTTAGACCTGCCTTTGTTCTACAGATCATTCTAAGGAAGGAAATCTTAACACAATCTGATGCATGCCTTACCTATGTGTACCCTCTACATTCTTAATTTCTAGTTGTACTCTTATTTACTTCTCTAAGTTTAAGCCAAGTGCTTATCTAATTAATTGACATTGGGCTATCCACTCTCCCAGACTGAAGGGTTGACAGATGGCTGTCTGCTTATTCTTTGACAGGCAAACCTTTTGATGTTCTTATCTTCCATCATTTTCAACACCAGCCAAACCATAGGATCATCTGGTTGGGAATCCACAATGCTGTTCCTCCACAGCACACTTTTTCCCAGAGCATGACTTCGTACACTTTGGTGAGGCTTGTCTTGGTTTTATCCAGCAATTCTATAAAACCTAGCTGGTGTCAACTGGTCAGTACATTTCTACATTTATCAGCCAACCTTCCTATGGATGAATCCAGCAATACAAGTCTATCTTCTACAGCTACTAGAGCTGTCCTATAGGACCTCTAGTCTCCATCCAGCTCCTCTATTACTCAACGTTTTCCCAGAATCTTCTGTGATCCTAAAGTGTCATCTTGATAATGTTCAAGCATCAAAATACCAGACCATAATTAGGACAATTCTGTTAACTGTACTATAGCAGTTTCTTATTGTTAAGTAAAGAAATAACTGACAACACTGAAATTAGATAAGTAGAGTCAAGAAAAAGCCTACTCAAGATTCATAAACTGAGTCAAACTGAATTGACACTCCTAGCAAACTGTTTTCATTTGTCCCACCTAAAATACTGTTGACCTGGTAGTCTGTTTTGACACTCTGAAAAAACTAAACATAAAAAAGAATAAGCAATGTAGCCTGCATATCTTAGTATAAAGCTGAACTTTTTCTTTAGATCTTTTCCTGGATCACAGAGCAGAAAGCAGCTGTGAAAACCATTTACATTATTTTGACAATAGCCACTAAGTAGCAGAGAAATTCAGAGGTAATTAGTTCTGGAGGCGAATAAAGGATGTTATTATGGCAGTGATAACTGACTGATAATATACTTAACCCAGCAACTACTTTGCTAGTCAGTTCTCCTTACTGGCAGTTATAACATCATACAGACTAACTGGGTATAAAGTCGCCATTTAAAAAATTCAAACCCTGCTCATTTTCTCTCCCATGAGCTCTTGCAGAATGAGAATTTGGCAAAGCTTCATGACACTGGGCAGACAGGCAGCATGGCTTGCATACTACAACCAAACAGTTTTGTTTGGGAATTGTGTTTGTTTGGCCAGGGTTTGGCAGTGCATTCTTAATGAGAGGCTTTCCTTTTCGACTTCTTTTGCTCCTCTGGTCTTTTTCTCGAAGGACTAAACAGGTAAACAGGTGATTGACTGAGGCATTCCCAGACATGACCAACTGGGTATAACTAATTTTAACTTATGCATGATTAGCTCTGCTTTGAGCTACATTTAACTGACTGGGATAACTGATCACTGTTTAGTGTTTCTCCAACATACTCAGTCTCCCATGGACCCAATGAAATGTGTTGTGGGATTCAGGTCATTACATATTCCTAGAATTAAGACAATTAATTATGGTGTTATCTTAAAAAATTAAACTTAATACATTTATTGCAATAAAAAGGAAATCTAATTTTTTAAGATCAAGTTATTTTAATTGCTTTTTCCCCTAACCATGACATCCAAATCTCTTAACTGTTCACTTGTCATGTGGTTCCTCAGGTTCTAGCAAAGCAGACATCGGCTGATTTTTCTGACACACATCCTGTTTCCTGGAAGCACATCATGTTGAAGGAAGGAATGACTGTTTTTTTTTAGTTGTCTTTTGTTTCCCTGAAAAGCTCTGTAATTGTCAGTGGTTGCCTGAGATTGATATTTTCAGATTTATTCAGAAAATGGGCCAAATTTCCCTTAGAAAATGCCGTCTTTTTGGATTAGGCCAAATTTTCCGTTCTGCTTTCCAGACTGGATTTCTTTTCATATCCATGGCCATGTAGCTGGAAAGTCTAGGGTGGAGACAGAGGGAAGCTGCTAGTTTAGTCACCGCTTGGCTAGTGTAAATTGACCCTGTAGAAGGTGTCTCTGCATCTCATATGGCCTTATCTAACTTTCTTCCTACTGAATTGGCCAGACTCCTGTAAGGCTGGAACAGTCTTTTACCTCCTTGACTGGAGTGCCTTCTTCTGACTGTTTTGGGGTTAAAAATGAATAAATGAGTTCTCTTTAAAGTAGTTAATCCAAAGTTCATAAGGTAGCAAAATTGTACCTTCCGGCCCTGTAAAGGAATATTCAGGTAGATAAACTAGTGGAAAATAATTCTGAGGAAAAGATCTGCTCCCTCTAGAAAGATCCTTGGTGATATCCTTAGTGAGCTAATTTAACTTGTTGTCACAGACAGAAGCATGCTTCTGCAGATATAGGACAATTTTGTGGACGGAAGTATGGTATTTATTCAAATTTAAAAAACAGTGTAATATAGAATTGTCAATTTTTATGTCTTGACAGTCTAAGAGTCTTCAGACCTTTGTTTGAATTTATGAAGCCACACACTGTCCTACACACTTTGACCATGCTACTATCTATGTCTTGTATGTGTTCTTACTTTTGTCCCTTCAGTTTGACTACTGTCTGAATTGGAGTTATATTCCTGTACATTTGAATTCAAGTAAAACTTTCCTCACAATCTTGGAGTTCACAATCCGGATTCACAATCCAAAGATTGTTCTGCCTCCATTCATATGAACGTGAGTATAAATCCAGTTCAGACTTTGCTATATCTGAAACTGAAGGGCATGCACAGAAGAGGTGTAACTGGGTTCAGTGTTTTCCCTATGGTACAGCTGCTGAATAAGAGCTGATACAGTTTGAGTATTATGCTCTCTTGTGAATTTCTGAATAGGTGTTCTGTTTTTCAAACTCATGGCAATAACTTGAAGTCTGTTCTTCACTACAGATCATATGCTAAACAATTAAGCTGTCAGCTGTCTTCTGGAAAGCAGGCAAGAAAAATAAATAAAATTTCAGTTTATTTTCTGGAAATCCTGTTCTGACTGGAGGGAAGTTAGGAAATATCCAGCTGGCTAGTGTAAATCCCTTGGGGGAGTGAAATTGATAATAGTATCTAAACATATCATTTCTTACTTGATGCTTTCACCACTAGAGGGTGGAAATATACCACAAGAAGCTTCACAGTGAGCACCTCCATTGGATTTTATGTACAATACGTTACTTTAATTGAGTTCCTGTAGTGAATTACAAAAGAGCACCTGGAGTGCAAGTCGGATAGCAGAGATGTACATTGTTATATATCAACTACTGCTCTGATCACTTTATACAAGCAAAGCAAAAATAAACATACCCATTTCCTGTAATCAATCTACTAACTTCTTGTATGTTTTCCCAATTTCTCACAACAACCATAATCCTAGAATTCCCACTTTTTGCTGGCTTCTGTTCTGTTGTGATTATCACTAACCACTTCCCAAATGGGATCTTTTCCCATTTGGGAACCCAACTCCCCACTAGGTTATTAACTCAGATGTATATAATCACAACATCTTATTAGCAATCTGTGTGACTACTGGACTATATGATGAAATAAGTGTATTTGGTAAAAGAGGGTCCCAGCTAATACTATCATAAGATCAGCATCAACAAGGGCACTGATAAGTGCAACATTAACACTGGAGTAGTAGCTGTTGTATAACTACTATCTTTCCCAGTGTAGTCATACTTCTTCAGGTTTCAATAGAGCCTTTCACAAATCCTTCTTTTTCTCATGCTCCACAGCTCCAGGTAGATAAGTAAGTTCTTCCCAAAAGAGACCTGCACCCCAGCCTGGCACTTTATTCACAGACTTGAATAAGAAGTCCTTGAAATTTCACGTCACTGTAAAATGTCTACATTTTTTTACTGTACAGCCTACCAGTTGTGACCACTGTAATTATTAAAATTAGAAGTACTATATCTGAACTACAAAAATCCAGGTGATCACTAGATGATTAGAGTTATGAGTATCTCTGCTTCCATTTAGTGCTTATCTGGATTTTTGCAGGCCAGGCAGGGCAAGCTAATTAGAATCAAGTCCCTCCTTTAATTGGTCAATAGGAAAAAAAAATCCTGTTTTAGTCACAGCAGAAAGAAGATTTTGGACAAATCATTTGTTAGGTTAAAAGTCCTCCTTGGCCCTTTCTGCAAAGCTAATCTTACACTATATCCTTATGGGTAGATAGTGCAAGAGTGAGGAGAGGCCAGCCTGAGGCAAGCCCAACCCATCCTTGGTTTAAGGTGTATCATTATGCTACGTGATGTACCCAGCCTTTTACAGGGAGACATGCAAAAACTGCTCCCACCCACATTCTTTTAAGGAAAAATAACATGTGAGCTTTTATATTTCAAAGATAATTGTAGACCAAAAGGCACAATTGTGCATGCTCAAGAGTACCAAATTCTATAAATGTATATAGTAGCTTTGCTTAACATGACACAAGAAGGAAACTACTGTGCACTCAGCTGCTTTCAAAAGCCACTACAGGTGGTGGAAATCAACACAGATGCAGCTCCTTCTATTTCAACAAACTGGGTATAATATGTAGGGGATTTTTGTAACAACAGGACAGGGAAAGACTCGGTCTCTGTGCAGGAATATTTCTGTTGTGTGGTGGCATTATTTAGACGGGGCCATATACATTGAGAAAACTGAGGGGCAGATTGAACACCATTTCTGAAGCCTGGATAGAGTTAATGGATAGGAAACTGAATTCTTTATCTTCAGGCTGACATAAGGTGAGAAATCTGATCCTGAGAACATTCATGGAAATAAAATGCATTAAATCCATCATATGTACAACCGCTTCATACCTGTACCACACCCCTGGAAGGTTTCTCTTAGGCCATTGCAGATTTACACCCATTAAACTTTCCAGACAAGCACAGGTTTCTGGTAGAGACCACACTAATGACATGTGTGTCATATACTATATGTTATTTGCCACTATGATGCAAATGACATGTGATATAATGACATGTGTGATGTCATGTGCCTCCCTTTGTCCTCCTCAAATGCACACATACAAAAATAGGTTGGGCTTATGCAGTAACTATAGCCAATCCTTGCCAATAAAGTTCTTCTCCCCTGCCAGAAGATGCCTCTAGCCCATCCTAATCCTGCATGTATCAGATTTGGGAGTAAGACCGCTCAGCTAATTCACTCTCATCTATTCTGTAATTTAGGGGCATATAACTTTTGGGGAACCGGTTTGGACAGTTGCATTCAGCCTAAGGTTTAGAGTTGTGCTTGTCTGCTTTATTTGTTAAAAATTGGCCATCTCTCTTGTATCTATGAAGCCAGGCTGAAATGAGATAATATTTTTTTTTTGCAGAGCCCTTAAGGTGCTGTTATAGTATCACTGTTGGTTGTTGTATATGGGTATATCACTTACTCATCTATCATTTCTGATGGCTTTGTAGAATGATGAATTGCTTTAAAAAATCTGTTGTCCTGAAGTTGCCTGGAACAAGAAAATGAGTGTATTCAGTGTGAAAGCCAGTGGCTTGCCAACTGCCCAAAGGTGGTGGTGGTGGGGAAGAATGCTATTTTGATACACATATACAAATATGGATACACACACACACACACACACACACACGCACTATCACTACTGTAACTGTGGCAACAGATCAAACCACAGTTAAAGTGATAGATATGGGAACAATTCAACATGTAATGGGAAGTCTGAAATAGCATGCTATATTTATTTTTCTTCCTTTTAATTCCAGTGCCTTCCTATTATTTATTTTTCTAATAATATAAAGAATTTAATTATGGTTACTGCCAACCTCTAATAACAATGTGAATTGAAATACTTGAAGGCAATTGGGGAAAAACCCTTATGTAAAAACAAGTAAGAGGTCCCTCCCCCCACTTAATAAAGACCTGATAGTGTGAAAGAGATGGGGGAAAGGGGAGGGAAGGTACATCAAATCATTCTAGTTAATATAGAAAACAAAGCACTTAACATTAATTCAGCTATTCTGTCACAGTTTTTTCAGTGCCACATAGTGCAATCCTAGGCATATATTATTGGAATGTACTCTAAGATAAGTGTGGTGAGGGATCAAGTTTCTACAACCATTTGTTTGACCAAATTGAGGTCAGGTCCAGAGATATGTGGGCCAGAATTGACCTAAATCCCCATCTCAGGCTGAATTTTCTATGTCCCAGTACCACTTGGAAGACACCTGATTAGATCATCCAAGGTACTGATTGGTCAGACTCAATTTTCTTCTCTGAAAGCTGATGCCCTAGAAAACTCCTGCTTTATAAACTTGTTCTGTCTTTAAGAGGCTATTAAAAATAATAACCAAACCCTGCTGAAAGTATAATTAAAGATAAGTTGAGATATTACATTTCGTTATCAGATTTCAAGACTTGGCAGTTACCTGTTGCTATAATGTCTCCTATGTTCTCTTCATTCATATCACACTTTTAAGCGCTAAAGCGCTTAGTATATACAGTGGATACAATTCAGCATAATAACATGGGATTCCCCCCCCCCCCTTGCCCACTTTGGTTCCAGCAGGTAGGATTTAGATCTTCTAACTGTCCAGAACAGACTTAAGGTGGTACAAACTAATTCATTCTGCTAAATCCACCTAGTGTCTTATTAACCCTATTACAGTTTTGTAAAGCTGGGCCAAACAAATATCACCCAATTACAGCCAAAGACTGTTTCAACTAAGCATTTTGTACAGCAATTGGATGTAATGGTTTACTTTTTATTTTTACAGCTATTTACACCATGCTATGTTTAACATTTCATGACCGCAGACTTAAGAGGTGCTTTTAATGTTGGCCTTTAGCAAATTTGTTCTAATGTAGATGTGTACACTTGGGCCACTTTGTTTTTCAAATTGTTTACTTTTAATGGCCATTAGTGACATTGCAGGGAATAAAGCGGATGATTATCATTAGAGGTCTGTATATGTCACTAACCCCTATTAAGATTTTTGGCAACTTGACAGCTATGTACTGAAAGAGAAAATATGGTGAGGGGTTAGGCAAGTAAAAACAAACACCACCCACAAAAACAAACAAAAAAAGACAACCCCTCCCCAAATATATTTTCCTGGGGAAAATAAACTGTTAACTTAGCAATAAGGAATTTAGGCACAAAGGAATACTGATTCAGGTCACCAGAGGACAGTAAGCAATGGGAAACAAGGGCATTTGATAAGCACTTAAGGGAAAGGTAACAACTAACAGATATACTCTTAAACTCCTTTCCCAATTCAAACAGTTATTATATTCATCCTCATTGCCTCACCATTCTGACATGAAATCCAATCAAGGATTTTGCTGTACTGATTCAACGTATATTGTAATTTGCATACATTTTTATAAAGGAATTGCATCCCCGCTCACTTCAGGCTTATGTGTGCCTTGAATATTGTAATAAACCAATTTGTGCTTCAGTGGAATTGTGTGTTGGTCTCCAGTTCTTAACAAACTCTTGGAATTTTTTTCTACAGTGCACTTTCATCTAACTTCTTTCTGCATCATATTTTGTATACTTAAAGCATGCAATGTTAAATATTTTTCAAAATATATTTATAAAAGGCCTGGCTTGAGCACAAGCTGCTCCTCTTAACTTGGAAAGCTTTCAGTCTCTGATAACTACATAATTAATAAATAACTCTAGTGACATAATTATAGTCATGTCTACATGACTTTAGGAAAACAATAACTTTCAGGGAAAAATATCTTAGAGGGAAGAAAGTAGACAAGAGCGTCTGTTAGGAATATGAGTGCCTAGGAAACTTGAATTTTAAAAGATAGTTCCATAAATCCAGTATTTACTCCCCTTCATAGAAATATATTCATTTTATCCCTCCATAGAAATATATCAATTTTATCTCTCCATAGAAATATATCAATTTTATTCTGTGGCAATGTGCTTCTGCCTACATATATGATGTAGAACTGTCTAGCATGTTTTTACTGAAAGTTGGGAAGCAACTTACATTTCTGGCAATTTTTTTGTTTTTAAGTGCAGTTAATGGAATTTGTACATTCTCGGATTCCATGGGTTTTCTCCATTTTCCTAACTGTGCCATAAAAAATAGCACTGGAGCAAAATAGATTGATTTTATATTTTACTTTGAAAAAGTTATCTTAGAAGCCTGGGAGCTACCATTGAGTTGATACTTTTAAAAGTGTATTTGCCAAATGCCTTCCCATTTAAATCCTGGAATGGAGATATTTCATCCCCTCATTTATTCTAGAGTTTTAGAATGCAACTTGAGTTCCAGAGGATAAAAAGCTATAAAATTTGGCAGAAGATCTGGTACAGGAGCACTCTGCCTTTGAAAATGGAAATTCAATGATGTGGTT
This sequence comes from Python bivittatus, assembly GCF_059951505.1. Taxonomy (NCBI): domain Eukaryota; kingdom Metazoa; phylum Chordata; class Lepidosauria; order Squamata; family Pythonidae; genus Python; species Python bivittatus. The sequence goes on along the minus strand of NW_028277074.1, from coordinate 39,271,951 downwards.
ACGGTCTATTGTTAGATTTTGCTCAGGGAATGTGCATAATTGAAAAACAAATTAGTATCCAGGCCAGATCCACACTAATCTGAGAAGGATCCAGCAGCACATTTGGGAACTTTTTAAATAACTGTCTCCAATTTTATCCACCAGTGATACTAAGTTACCATTGATGCCTAATGAACAAATCTAAACTATTTAGAAAAGTGAAAAGAAGTTTAAAGAAGTAAAGTAAATTGAGGAAGTAAGAGAATCCTCATAGTGGGTGGAGGCCAACTGTTACTCTGAAGGAAATGAGAATACAGTGTAGAAAGAATTTTTTTAAAAAATTGCATTTGAAAGAAAATCAAAAACCCACAGGAAAAAGAAGGAAGGAAAGAAGGGAGGGAGGGAGGGAGGGAGGGAGGAAGGAACTTTGCAACAAGAGATTGTGAGGTCCTGAGGAAGATTCAGTGGGTCCTGGATCCTCCTTGTCCAGAAAGTTACTGTGGCAGAGGTCTGTGGTGGCCATGGGAGTTGGTGAAGAGTGAAGAGCAAAGCCTTCAGAGCAGCCTCTTGGGCAGGCAGGGTAGAAGACCTGTTCAATGCCCTGTCTGGTGACTGGTTTTAGATCTGGGCCTGAAATGGACTACATAGCCAGCTTGGTAGAATTGTTGGGTGTAGTTAGGTGTCTAGCTACCCCAGATGAGATTGGAGGGAGTGGAGACCCTACTGTGGAATGTCTATGAGTGTTTGTGGTGGGTAAACTGATTGCATAGGACTAGGAGTGCTGAGTGCTAAGTCAAAAGTGACCCTAAGAACTGGTAGTCAGCTAGTTGGATGTCTGTGGGATCAAATTATGGGAAGGGACCCTTTCTCCTGGGGGAAGGGGGAGGAGTTTAAGGGGACTGGTATGGCTGAAGGGTTGGCAAGGCATGCAAAAACATCACAGTGGTGATGGACTGGGGGAGATATGGTAGGAGATAGGGGATGACTGCTCTCACAGAACATGGTCTTAGTATACCAATTCCACATTCCATCCCCCTGAGCTCAATCCCAGTTGTTAGCCTGGTGGTTTTAAGAGGCACTGCTCCACAGGTAACTGAATCAATAACACATTGATAAAGTTGGGTTTTAGGGATCACTTGTGGTTCTACTACTGTACCAGTCTCTCTGCTGTATACTGGCTTTTCTGCCTGAGCTGCTCGATGCTTGTAGTGGGGTTCCCCAGATTTATGGTATTGGGGAACTTCAACCTGCCTTTGCTATATACTGTATGGGGTTGGAGGTGATTCAGGAGTTCATAGCTGCTACAGCAACCCTGGCCCTAGGCTCCAGAGGAAACTTGAGGTAGGATGGTAAGGTGCATGCATCCTGGCCTTCCGTGGTCTCTCAGTGGGATTTCAGTACCATAATTCATGGTATCCTTCTGGATTGGCCTTGGGGATTTGGAGCAGGGGACATAGTATTATAGCAGTTCTCCTTGCTCTAAGGCTAGTTCCAGTTGGTATTGGTAGGGGAAAGTAATCTAGTTCTAGACTCTTCCTCTATGAAGTTCTGTAGGATTACACTCTCTTTCCACTCCTATTTAATTTCTACATCAAGCTGCTGGGTGAGGTCATCCATCAGCATGGAGTTAAATTTCATCAGTACAGTGATGATATGCAGCTTTACATTTCTGTCCTGGCCTGTCTGTTTAGGGACAGTCTGTCTGGGAGAGGCTGTGGGGAAGGACAGATATTGGTTCAACCCAAACAAGACTGGCCCCCTGGATCTGGAGATTTCCCATCTTTAACTCTGGATAGAGTAGATGGGATAAAACCGGTGTACAATTTGAGGGTCCTCCTGTGTCAGCCAGAACAAGGAAGAGACCCTGCAGGGATTCCAGGAATGCTACTTTATTGTTTTAAGGCCTATTAACAAATCTTGAAGGTCTGCCAAAACCTTTATTGCCCGTTTTTAGGACAACAAAGTCAAAGTGGGACTGTTCTGAGTTGCTTTCTCACACTTGCAACTTTCCCAGAGCTGACAGTTGTTTTACCTCTCCTACTTCCTTCTCAAAGCCTGAGGAAAATTCATCTATATGTTACTTGAAGAGCAGATGGTACCCTTGGGCAAGAGGACCTTTGCACAGCTTCATCATGTGTACCAATTACACCTATCCCTGGGTTGGGAGGCACTGCTCATAGTCATTCATTCCTTGATCACCTCTTGCTTGGACTATTTCAATGTGCTTCACTTGGGGCTGTCCTTGAAACACATCCAAAACTATAATGGTGCAGGTAGTTATGGATACACTATGGTATGCCCATGTAACACTGTTATATTATGATCTGCACTGGCTTCCTATAGGCTTCCAGGTGCAATTCAAGATCCAGGTTATCACTTACAAAATTCTTCATGGCATAGGACTGGATTATTTGCACAACCACTTATTTCCAATTAAGTCAGCCTATCCCACAAGATCCAACAGAATGCACTCACTTCACATCCCATTTTTCAAGTCATGCCATCTGATAGAGCATTGGAAATTGCCCTTCTTTGTTGCAGCATCCACCAGACATTTGAACAGCTCTGACCCTGCTAGCCTTTCAATGAGCCTTGAAGACCTGGCTTTTTTCCTAAGCCCTGTGAAAAGTTGGGGTGCATGATCACCTGAATTCAACTTTGTAGATTACTTTATGGTGTACAGTATGTTTGTTCCCCTGTCATGATAATCTCCCCCCCTGCCCCAGCTTAATGTACTGGGTTTTGTTTTTAATTTGTGAGCCTCCCAGAGTCACTGTTGAGTTGGACCACCTTGGAAATCTAAATAAATAAATAAACATGTTTGTTAATTTCACACATTTTTTACATTTTGTAGTAAAAATATATTACCACAGACATTCCACTATGGTAATATAATGGTAAGCTTAATTAGAAATCTTCTGACTTGTGTCCATATAGCCAATAATGTAACTGTTCTTGGCTTAAAATACTGCAACCACTTTTATTTATATTAATCAACGGCTATACCTAATGCACATCCTGTGCTTTGTAATGAAGGGATGATGAAGCTGTTAGATTCCTTGATGCATTTTCTGGTAATGCTAAATGGAAAAGTTCATTAAAGGGTAGAAAATCCCAGCTCAACTAATTTATGTACCAAATAGCTCTGCTCAAGATGAAACAGATGTCCAACACTAAGTCATCTTTTGTGGAGCCATAATATATGTCACTTGATAATTCATTTATTTTAATTGTGGGAAGAATGCACAAATTGAAACAGACCAAAAAAAAAAAAAAAAAGACTTAAGGATATTTCCAGGTGATTTTATTTTGTCTGGAATAAATAATAGTTCATGTTACTGGTTTGTTTTGTGTGATCCAAATATTTTCTTCAAAGTCATTGAGGAATAACTTGAAATAAATAATGTTCCAGTACTAAGGTATTCAACTGAATAAAACATACAGTCCAATCCAATAGTTCATTATACATGGATACTTCTAAAAATCATCCCAATTTCATAAAATATGTAGAAAAATTAGATCAAATTATACAGTTTATAACATTAGACAGTTCAGTTACATTCTGCAAAGTGTATAGTTTTCCCTTGCCAAATAAACAGTCAGCCTCAACACAGATAAACATACTAATATCTATCAGTCTTTCGTTCTTGTAAAATAAAATTTATACTGAAACGAACAATGGACCCCTTGAATACTAATGTGAGCCCTGGGATACATGACAGCAGATGATTTATTGCTTTCCAGATCAGAATTGGCACAGTTTTGGGAAGAGAGAACAGTGACATGATAAGTTGCATGTCTACCTTCTTCCATATCTTTCCTTACATGAGCACTACATAAAGGAGATATCACTAAAGGAGACTGATATATCTTCAAAAGAAATCTCTATTCCTAAGTTTCTTTTAAAAAATGTAATGGATCAAAGTACAAAGAATGTGTTCCTCTAAACAAAAACTGTTTTCAAGGCATCAGTCCATTGTGACGGCTCAATCTGATTTTAATTTTCACTGAGAAGGTCATACCACAAAGACTTCTTCAATGCCCTGCCACCATGTGTGGTCCTTGTATTTGTCCCATCTGTCCCTTTACTTTTCACACTGTATTAAAACTCATCTAGGGAAAAGGGACCTGGCTTGGTTACACCCACAACCCTTTTGTCTGCAACCTTCCCCCAACCCCATCCCATCACAGTGGTTAGTGTGGTTCTGACAGTGGGGCAGCTGGTAGAGCCAACATTATTCTCCCTTTTTCTGGAGGCTGACTATGGAAGTGGTTTATCTTCTCAATGTGTTGAAAAATCCAGCTACTGTTCAGATCGTGTGCTTGTACTCTAATGCTGATTTCAGTATTTTCAGCCTTCCTTTTATCCCTCTAATATTTAGAACTGCATTTGACTAGGAGCATTTTTAGGGGGGGAGGGTTGACACAAGTTTAAATGGTCAAAACTGAAAATAAATTTGTTTTTGCCTTTCCTTCAATTGGTCACCTATTGGGACCTCCAAGAAGCAGGATAAGACTTCAACTGATTTTTACTAAATCTGGTCAGCTGGTGAAGGTGATTGGGAGCTATTTGCGTGCCAGGTGTCATGATCTTGTGGCATATAGTTTTTATTTTATTTTGTTTCATGAGAAATATAATGCTCAGAAAACCAATGATGGAATGCTAAGTTTCCAATCTGATTGTATATAACAGATAAACCCATGATAAACACAAGTTATCATTAGAAGCTGTTGCAACTCCCCAAGGATTTAGGAAGGACTTTTGGGAAGGACTTTTGAGTGCAAAGTATATACTTTTTGTAAATCACACCCAGAGAAGCATGTTGAGGAGCGCGTGTTCCTTTCTTTAATAAGTTATACAACAAATGTCATTCTGAGCTTCTTGGCCAAGCTGTTAGCCTGAGCTCTTGGATAAAATAAATAAATAAATAAAGTAAGTAAGTCAGTCAGTCAGTAAACATGAAAATAGATACTCAAAGTAATTTAAGGAAATTGCATCTTTTTCTTTATGTGAGAAATCAGCTGATTCCAATCTGCAAGTAACACTTCCAGTTCGCAAACCAGAAAAAGCACCTCCACCTTAAAGAGATCGAGATCCCAGTAGTGGTATGCACTGCACCACCCTCCCCATCTTTGGTGAGTGTGATTGAGAAGGCAGGAGACTGGAAAAGAGGTGAACTGTCTATCTTACCCATGTAAGTCGTCTACCTACGCTGCAACCCAACTGTTTGTGGCTTAAATAAATGCAAACTGTTGCCATTTGTCTCACAAGGATGATTTTTGGTTCCTTTGCATATTGTTAGATGTATCTTGACTATGCTGCCTGCAGGAAATAATTTCTAAATTGTATCATGTTTCTCTTTGGGATGCTATCTTTTGAATTTCAAAGACAGAATACTTTTTCTCTCAAAAGGGAGAGAAAATATACAACCATTCCAATTCAAACTGCATTGACATTTAATTCATATCAATAGTGCGATTTATTCGAACACAGCCACAACCTGTTTTGTGATAACCATAAGCTAAATAGGATGATGTGTTTTCCCCAATCTGGACTAATATGTGGCAGGATATGAATGTATACAAATTGTCTCTATGAATGCAACCAATGCTTTATGTCTGACTTGCACACACATTGTATACAATAATGGCCATGTGAATGCCTCCTATGTAGAGTAGTTAATTCCTTGGTGTACTGTTTGATTAAAGTGCAAATGCAGTGCAAGGAGAATTAAGCCACTTTGGATCTTCTCAACGGAACTCAGCCATGTTGGTCTACAAGGTGTTGGTCTACAAGGAAGTAATGGATATATGATGCATTTGGCTTAGCTGCAATTTGCTTATGTTCTGCTAAGGGTAGATTTAATTATACTCTTACTAGCAAACTGAACTGATCTGCATGACTGATATGACCTGACAAAAAAAGAAGAAGAAAAAAGACAGCATAGTCAAATCATTTGGTGGAGTTTGAAATTATTGGCTGTAAGCTGAGATCATCAACCTATGGAAATAAGTAGGTGAAAATGAAATCTTCCTGGTAATTAGTAATTCTGTTTAAAAATGATACTGTCATTAACACTTCAGAGATGGTTATTGGGATCAAAGTGTCAGATATTACCAGTGTTTCATAATAAGTAAGTCTGCCTTGTAGTTAGTGACATGTAGAATTGCTTGGGAATTATAAGAAAACTGCAGCTAAAGTGCTGCAATTTTTGAAACAATATATGTCTCCACCCCAAATATTTTACCTGACAGAATGGTCTGAAAAGATAATAACAAATAATTTCCAATTGTACCCCCAATCTATTTTGTCTAAATGACCCAGAAAGAAGAATGGATTTCAATATTTAAGTCCATATACAGGTAGTCTCCAATTTAAGAAAGAGTTCTGTTCCCAAGGTCTGTCCTTAAGTTGAATTTGTATGTAAGCCAGAACTTTATTATTGTATAAAACTGTATAAGTAGTATTGTGTAATGAACTCGAACTATTGGGAGTTTAACTCAAATCATTGTGTATTTAACTTGAATTTTGGTACAATAGGCTGTGTTCTTAACTATGAGTCATCTGTAACCTGAGCATTCTTAACCCGGGAACTACCTGTATCTGAAATCTCCATAGTAGCATATGGTTTTATATTTTAAAAATGCGTATTGCCTTTCTAAAGAAAATTAAGAAAGTGGGATTGCTCACTTTCTCATCAGTAGAATCTTGCCCTCTGTAAGACAGTATTCTTCTTAAATATCTTCTCTTCTTAAAAACATTCCATGAACATCAGTGAATCAGAACATCATCCATTAGATTCTGGACAATCTCTTATGACTAAGCCAGCAGTTGATACTCTATGCAAGGAGGAAGTTTACATGTGTTTTAGTAGCAGCATAGAATACGAAACTACAGAATTTCTGCACAATTAAATCTGTATTTGATGGATATCACAGGGGTACATTGATGAGAATGGTTTAAGATTTACAGAGAAATTGAGAAGACAGGAAGAATCAAGGGACCCCCAGAAAAAGGAGGAGGAGGAGGAAGAGAAGGAAGGGAAACATTATTGCATGTTATCTGATATTGAAGTCTTTTCATTGTCTTTCGTGCTACCTGTGTCCCCAGAGCATAGTAGGCCTTCCATAAGGATTGAGAAACTGACCTGATTAATTCACTATTGACTCAGATCTGCTCTGGAGGAAACATCGCAAGACAGAGAAGCATTTCCTGTGGTGTTCTGGGATGGGTGATTTTCCATTGGATGAAGTTCTGCCTCATTGTATTTCTCCATTTCTATTATTTTCCTCTTCATATCCTCCATAGTTACAAGGACAAGGGGGGAATTTAGGTGTGTTTTTTTGGTTTTTTTTTCAAAGCATGAAAAGAAACTGTGAGAACAGAGGATTGGAAAGTAGTGGTTAGCTGTCATTTTTAGTGTTCCCTGAGGGTCAGGTGGAGAGAATGCTGGCCAGATCAAGGAGGAGAAAATTAGGATGTTGCTGGCCACTGTACAGAAGTGCAAAAATACTGCTTCGAGTTATTAGGAAGGGGAGATGGAAGTCAGCAGCCATTTGGAAGGTGGCCAGAGATTTGATGAACTTAAAACATTGCAGTAGTAGGATTCCATCCCATGAAGTGTCACCAGTTAAACAAAGAAGTGATGGAAAAGAAGTATGGGAACAAAGAAGCAAACCTTAGGAAGAGTCCTTCAAGGGTCAGTAAAATGGCATAAAGAGCGGTCATCCAACATTTTATTGTTACAGCATACCCCCTAATATGCAATTCTATTATGACATCATTTTTTAAAATGTTATTTTGGTGCCTTCAAGCCATTCTTGATGAGTGCCTGGACAAATCTAAGCAGTTTTCTTGGGAAAATTTTCAGAATTGGTTTGCTATTCCTTTCTTGAGTTTGGGTATCTGCTTCAGAAATGTCCATATGAATAGGTGGACTTACTCCTTGATAAAGTCATCAATACGGTTACTACAGTATATCATTCTTAACTGGAATTATATAGTAATTCTTGATTCTGGTCAGTGCGAAGAACTGAAAAGAAGGAATATTAATGAAAACAGAGGCATATAGGAAAGAGTGGTGGCAAACCTTCTTCCTGCCTGTCTGCCTCCCTTTCTCTGAAAGAATATTAGCACGCCTGTATTTAAAATAGCTTTAATCCCACCAGCCTAGTCAAAGAAACAAAAGATTTTTTGTAGCACATTCAAAAAGGAGAGTAGAATAGAGCTGCAGTAGAAAGGATCCACAGAACCAAAAAGCCATCACAATGCAACCTTATTCCAAATGGTAGTCCATTTTTCCAGATGAAAGTGTTTAATTTCTAGACATCAAAAGTATCTCATTTTCATAAGCACATATAGGAGGTAATAATTCCAACTATCACAGATCCGGGGTGAAGAGATTTCATATCCCACAAGTAAAAGCCTTGTATTTAAGGATGTGAATTCCTAATCCTGTATCCCTCTAAGGATTTTATTTCCACTAAATAACAGTGTAGACTTCTGAAAATGGATATTTATAATGGAAAACCTGATAAAATCCTAGTGAGCTGAATCTCTGCCAATGCTACATTTCAGTGCAATTACCAATCTTTAGAACCTTAATAATTGGAAACAGAAATGGAGAAGTTAAAGCTAGTGGATTAACTGATTATAAATCACAAGCTCTCTGGACTTTATTTATACAGAGACCACAACAGCTATATTTCCTTTCTTTGTTTTTCCACATCTACTTGTCTCTTTTTTATCTAATAAAGTGCTGAATATTTTGCTCACTTTTAAATTAAATCAGGAGATCTACTAGTAATAATTTAATATCCCATAGACATTTTCAAGCAAAATGACTGCTAGACAGTTATAAATAATTAGGAGAGACATAAAACCGATACTATCATAAAAGAAGTATTTATACACTAGAAACCATTCTGGTAGTTTGTTAACCTCACAACAGAGCTAACTATGTTTATATTTAAACCCAAATAAATATAGACTTCCAGCCTAATAACTAATTTCAGTCTAATGCATGCTATTACACTTGGAGTGTGTTTCCCATCCTATCAATAAACTAGACTCTTATGAGCAATCCAACTTTGAGTACTGGACTTGAATCTAGTTGATCCAGGTTCAAGTCCCCATTCAACCATAGAGCTGTCTCTTTCTCTCACGTTCTTCACAGGGTTGTTGTTGTTGGCATATAATTAAGGGAAAATCCCACATATGCTGCTGTCAGGTAAGATCTAACAATATACCTGTTGTCGTCCGTCCCCTTTTGGAATGATTTCTGAGGATCAGGGCATCCTAAAGACATAAGTCCCACAGCAGTGATTTGCTTCAGGGTAGAAACTTTCTGTACAATCTCATAGGCTTTGGTTTCTATTTGCCTGAATATAAAAGATGGTTAATGCCTATCCATGCAGAGACAATGCTCATTGTAGAGCAGAAAAAATGTACTTCTTTTCTACTGAGAACTTAACAAAAAGAATACTAAGTACTCCAAGAAAGTAAAATATGGAGATAATGCACAATACAGCAATGAGCAAGTTTTGATTCTACGTATCAGTCTATAACTTTTAAGCGTTAAGTGTTAAATTTCAATATAATCCAACACCAATATATGCATTGTAAAATGTACAATGCTGGGAAACGGGGTTGGTGGAAGAGGTTGAGGAAAATGTTACATTCCCTCTGTGGTTGCCTCTTCCTCTTTGGAGTTGTTGTGTTTGATGGGTGAACCTATGGCATATGTGTGCTTAAGGAAGATTACTGTAAGAGCACTCCAGTTAGGCCTGCATGCAGAGATAACTATAAAAACATATTTGGGACACTTGCCACAATATACAATAGGGGATCTGCCCGAAGTGTTTTGTTCATGTTTTGAACTTTTGGCTTGAGCCAGGATAATGCCTCCAGTTTCTGCCCGAGTTTGCTATCTGTGCTTCAGGCCTAAATTAGGGCTTTGTCCCTTAACAGTTTGTTATGAACAATGTGCTCAAGAGTTGTGATTAATCTGCAAAGACAGCCTGCCTCTAGCCTTCTTTTTCCTGGAAAGCTAGAATGCAGGACTGGCTGATGCAACACTAAAATGATGAATTTTCTTTTTGAACATGATCTACTGACACTGCCTCAATTTCTCTGAGAAAAGGAAGGATATAAGTGCAATAAATATGTAATTACTGAAGTACTAGCAAAAGCATGCATTGCTTTACAGACAGAGATTATCACAATATAACACTTCAAAGATAATCTATTTACCTCCTCGCATGATTTGTTTGGTTTTAGATTACTATGATGTATGAACCTAGCCGTAGTGCTTTCCAAACCATGATTTATAGCTTACTATTTATGTGAACCAGGCCATTATGGCTTTGTCAACAAACTATAGTTTAGCCTCAGTTGTGAATCCAGTCAAAAGGATGAGAAAAGACTTCTACAGCTACAGCAAAAGGCATTCTGCAGATGTATTTTGAAATATTTTAAGTAATTGTGTGGGGGTTAGGGACAAGGTATCACTACAAACTTTAAAGATCCATTTATAAGCATATATATTTTCATTACAAACTTCCTTACAATATTATTATATGTGAATTCCAATCCAATTCCAATCCATATTTTATTTCGGTCAATGAATATTCTTAAATGTAAGCGGCATATAATATGACATAATTAACCCTAAAATTATTATTTATAAAACTGATACTTAAACTGTAAAATTAAAATACATAACATTAATAACACTCAAACTATAAAACTAGACATATTCAAAGGATAAACATTAGGTTTCTGTGCTGCAAATACAGAGTAGTAACAACTGTTGTCATCAGTTGGTCAGTATTTTTGTTACAATCAATGGCCAACAGCAATCACATGATATTACAGCACAGAAAGAGAGGTTAGTTCATGCCTAGTTTTACAGGCAGTGTAACAAAATTTGTCAATGTACAAGGAAATAAAATAGGAGAAAAGAATCAGAGAAAAGAATTTGCATATAAAATAAATGTGCATGACCTGGGTATTTTACCAAATGAAGCTAAACTTTGTGTTGTGCACCCGTTGTGCCTGTACCTGGACTGGGAGTCTCTGCTCATAGTCACTTATGCTTCAGTCACCTCCCAATGTCCTGTTATGACATTCATCAAAATGAGTAAGGAAGACTGGGTCTGAAGCTTAAGGCATTTCAAAAGGCATCATGAAGATGATTAAGCATCTTACTGGATCATTAGCTTAGGTGGAGATTTGATGTACTGTAAATCTAAACAGAGTTAAACACAGAAGGAGTGGGAAGTATGGAGCTGGTATTTCTGTCTGTAGCTTTCATTTTCCATTAGGATTCTATGTCTATGTTCTTGAAGGTAAGTGCTACTAAATTCAGTGATCAAAATCTATGCATTAAGGAACTCTGCCATACTAAGAAATGGAATGTGCACAGATGGGATGTTGGAGTCTGCTGAGTTGTTAACCTCAGGTAAAGTTTTGGCCTTTTACTGACCTGAGATAAGGAGAATAAAAATAGATTTAGCTGTACCAGCTATATACTCAGAGCTTCACTTCCTTTACTTATTCTAAAGAGCAAGACATTTTATTAAGCTTGATTTAAAGTCTTACTAAGAGACACTGTGAATTTCAGACCACGGTCTTGAATGAAGGCCATTTTAAAACACTGTGAGAACTGAAAGGCATATCTAGTCTTCTGATCCAAGCATTGTACAAAATGCAATAAAGACTTTGTTAAAATTGGATTTTATCCCTATTCCCACTTGAACATTAAAAAAAAAGTAGGCTGTGAACAGGTAACATAATCTATGTGGGTTAAAATTTCTAATGGGAATGCCAATTTGCTTGAGAACTACATTATTAACAGCCAAACAGGATAGCGTGGGGGGTGTGGGGGGTGGGAGGGTGGTGGGTGGTGGAGAGGAGATTTCCAGTGTTATAATTTCTTTTAATGCTGTTGTAGGGTTTGGTAGAGAATTTTCAGGGAAATATTAGTGAGTATATATGTTTGTTTTTGACTCCCAGTACATAGGGCTTTGAAGGTAATAAGTGGAAATTCTCAGATGATTTAACATCTTTAGTGTATTTCCTTTGATCCTCCACTCTATTTGCCAAAATAAGCTCTAATTCTGCCTTAACCTTCTGTGTATCAAGAAGCATTTCATTCCACTTCTGTCAGGAGATAATTAAGCAAAAGCAATAACTGCTGTTATTGTTATCCTTCCTGCTAGCCCAATGAAGAAGAGATTCATTCATCAATTTATATAGTCACCCATCTCACAATTGCCCTGGAGAAAGGAGGAGAACTAGCACAAAACTGCCTTCCACTCTGATTCTTTGGAACCAGTCCAGAGGGATAACATGACTGATGGCATAGAATGCCACCAAGAAGTCAGCAAGAGCCAGCCCCAACTTACTCCAACCAAAATTCATCCACAAGTGTGATCAATGCTATTTTAGTCCCATGCCCAGGTCTGGAACCTAACTGAAAAGGGTCCAGATAATCCATTTCCTCTAGGATTTCCTGAAGTTGCAGCATTGACCACTTCCTCAATAATCTTCCCTAAGAATGGAAGACTGAAGATGGGATGAAAGTTATCTAAACTGGTCAGATCCAGTGATGGCTTCTTGAGGAGGAGGTAAATTGCCATCTCTTTAAGCAGTGGCGGGAGCATCCCATCTCTCAAATAAAGCTCAGAGGGCTTCCTTAAGAATTGGATGGGCATGCTATGCAAATAGGAGACTGCTGTCAAAGATGCATTTCAGTACATCCAAAATCATAATCATGATCAATTTCTGATAATCACAAGAAAATGTGCAGAGAAATCAGAGAAATATTTGGAAAGGTCAAATGAACAACTGAAATGTCATGCCATACCAAACATTACCCTGGGAGACCAACAGTTCAGTTCCCCAGGGAAGTAGTTGTTACTAGTCAGAAGCTTACAGAAGAGAAAAGAAGCACATAATTGGAAACTGAGTCAGCACTGCGCATAACAAATACATTTACTTATTTATCATACAAAGATACAAACCTATCATGCCTATCAGGGTAAGCAAGTGCAGAGATGCCCACATAAAAACAGCGAGAAATAGTAAGGAAAATAAATTAAACACAGGTGACATGTAAAAAAAAAAAAGGATTAAATCTAGTTTATGCCAACACTGCATTTTTCATACCTATCTATCTTTTCCAAACATCTCTGCTTCTACATTGTCCATATATTAAATTATTTGCTATTAAAATATTGTTGTAAGATGGCAAGAGAATGTTCCCTGAACTTAAATATTATTTAAGGTTCAGACTGAACTCCAAAAAGCAAGAGAATTTCCGAAAAGTCCAAAAAGCAAGAGAATTTCTAGAAAAGTTTAAAGGGGAATTGGAAGAAATGCAAATGGAAATGACAAAGGGCTCTAAGCAACAAACACAACAAGAAACTGAAGAGAAGATCACCACATTAGGTGCCCCAGGTATTGATTTGTCTACGTTTGTGGTATAAATATGGATTTTATATGCCTAATGTGGACTGCAAATGGAACAGATGCTCCTCAAAAAAGAAGAAAATTATTTCACTATTTAAAAAATTTGAAACAAGATATAGTTTGTTTACAAGAAATTTATATTAGACAAAAGGATACCAAATATTTGATCTGCAAAACTTTGGGCGAAGAATTTATTTCAGTGGGAGTCAAAAAGAGAAATGAAGTTGTTTTGTATATAAACTCTCAGTTGCAACCAGAACTGATATTGACTGATGATAATGGCAGATATGTGGGGGTTGAAGCTACTCTGAATGGGACCAAGACTTTGATAATGGGAATTTATGCTCCAAACGAGGATAAATTAACATTTTATAAAGGCCTTATGGATAAATTAATGGACTTGCCATTTGAAAATTGGTGTTTAATGTTAGACTAGAAAGGAGTAATCTGTTCAATACCAGTTCCAAATAATTTTGTGCCATCTTTCCTTTACAGAGATACTTTAGCTCTGAGGCTCACATCTTAGTGGAAACATCAGAGGAATGAAACATGGTTTGTGAACCTTGTGGTGATCCTGTGGAAAACAGAATTATGAACTAAATGGATGATAGCCTAATTCATGGAAGTGATTTTTAGTCCTCACTAGTAAGAAAGTACCTAAAGGTAGGTATGAGTGGTGGCACCTTCATGGTTTATACAGATGTTCTGGATTATAACTCCTATGATCCCTGATAATTAGTTATGACAGCTAAAGCTAATGAAAAGGACAGTAAAAAAAAAAAATCAGGAAGAATCCACATTGGGAAAGACATGCATAAATAATCATGTGCCAAAACTATAAGCTTAAACTATTTTCCAGCAGTGACAAAAGCATAGGCCCTTGCATCATTTGATCCAGAAGCAAAGTATATAAAGTTAGGGAAAGGCAAATTCTGCTTGAATATTAGGATAAGAAAGTTCATAATAGTAAAAGCAATCTAACAGTGAAACCAGTTATTGAGAGAGAAGCTCTTCTTACTGGATGTGTTCAAGCAGAAACTGGATAGCCACCTGTCTGGGATGTTTAATTTGAATTCTTTCACTGAACAGGGGGGTGGATTTTATGGCCTAAATGGCTTCTTCAAATTCTATGCTTCTATGTTTTGTGAATAAATGTATATGTATATGCACAAATGGTTGCAGAACTGCAACACAAGCAGCAAAAGGTCACAGTGAATCATCGTCTCATGGAAAAATTTTATCTGCATGAGTTTACTCCTGGATCCCCAAGTCATTTTACAGCCAATGTTAATATAGGGTTGGATTATTTAAAGAAAGCTACAGAGGATTAACATACACAATAGCCCCATTCACCAGCAAGGAAGTCTATTTCAGGTGTTTAAAGAAATGAAGTCAAAAGAGCCAGTTTATAAAAAGTTCAGCATTTGGAAGATTTATCCCTACCATATGACTTAGTTTATTTAAAGTGACAGACTGCTCAATTTACTCATTTTTTGTTAAATTGCCATGTTTCTCGAAGTAGCCCACCAGAGTGTGAGAACATAATCCATATAAAAATTCCAGCATATGCTGTCCCCTTAGCTCTGTAAATCTGAAATAAATGGTTTATATGCAGAATATGTATCTCTAGGGCTGTTCTCTTCCAACAACCCACACACTAGTGTTTCAAGGTTGGGAGGAACTGTAAAAATATTTCTTTCTTCACTTGAAGACTGTGGTAGCTTAAAGTTTATAAAATTTACACAGGTTTTTATTCTCAGAGAAGAGGTAAGGCAGAAGAGGTAGCCACATACTGAAAATTAAGATGGAGGGACAGACATTTGTTCATACATATTTACTTTTCTCAGGGTGAAATAGCATCTCATGTTCTCCGCATCTTGAAATAGGGAGATTTTAACAGAGTACCATTGCCATAGATGGTATTTTATGAAGTAGAAGAGGACAGGTTTCTGCCTTAAGGGGTTTACAATCTAACACTTGACACTTGAGAGAAGGTCAGAGAAATGTGAACATGTGGAACCACGCAATACCCTAAAACCAAAACTAAACAAACCATGCTGTTATTTAGCACAATGTATGAATCCAACCACTTAGTTATTGTTATGCGTATTCTTTGGAATAGATTGATTGATTGGCTTATTTCTTTGAGATGTTCTGCCACTTCAGCTCCCAGACTCTAATATATATGCTTCTGCAAGGTGTTTGTAGTTTTCTGGTCAAGGCAGCATTGCTGTTATGAAGTTGAGACCTCCAAATGGTGCTAGAGGTATTAGCAAATCATTCTAGCAATACTAAATGGCAAATGTATATGGCCACCTAGAATTCCAGGGGTTAGATATTTGGTTGTATGCATTTGATCAATAAAGAAACAAGCAAATAATATTTGTAGCATCGTACAGTGGTACCTCGGTTCATGAACTTAATTTGTTCCGCGACTCTGGTTGCGACCCGAATTGGTTGCGACCCGAATCAAATTTTCCCATAAGGTTCAATGTAAATACGGTTAATCCATTCTGACTCCTCCGAATTTGGTCGCGACCCAATTTTGGTCGCATCCCGAATCAAATTTCCCCATAAAGTTCAATGTAATTACGGTTAATCCATTCTGAGCCATATGTATTTTTTTTTTTAAACAAAAATATGACACAAAGTACAGCACGAAGAGAGAGAACGCTAATCTTGCTCAACATGACTTCTGGCGTGGAGGACAGGAAGGCCGTTGGGGAGGCGGTTATTGCTTGGAGGGAGAGTTCCCCTCCCTACAGGAAGCCACGACCACGTGTCACGGGAGGGAAAATGGCCACGGATCCTGTTTGTCACCTGATCCGGCGTTCGCGGAGGCAAAATTTTGCGAATGGAGCTGTTCATGACCCGAATTGGTTGTGAACAGAAGCGTTCGTGAACCGAGATACCACTGTATTTATATAAAATGTGGCAGAAATCCCTTCACTAATGATAATAAATGCAGATTCAAGCCATATTAACTTAAAGGTGTATGTGTAGATGAATATAATTTGCACACATGTTGCCATCGATTCCGTTTTACAAGGATTCCATTAACTTATTTTCCCCATGCTCAGTTTATTGAAAGTTCCATTTTGGCTAAGCTTGTCGTGTTCATCTGTTACAGCAATCTCCGTCTCAGACCTCAGATGTAAAAGCCACAAATCCCACACAGTTCTACTGAGGGATTTCGTTTCAAGGCATGACAAAAGCTGTTTTGGATGAAGCCTTCATGTGCAAAGAATAACTAAAATTTAAAATAATTCATTTTATATTTGATCGAAAGCCCAGAGAAGTCAAAATATAATATTTTGGTCGACTGGTTCAGATTTTGGCTCATTCCCATTTGTGATTTAAAATCTCACATAATTTTTATGCATGAAAACGCTCCTGAAACTTATTCATACATTCAGTGAATACATGGGGGCTAAGAGTGATACACCTGTTTCTTTCCCAGGCACAGTTTTATGAGACTTTTTTTTTTTTTTTTTTTACTGATTCCAAAACTTTAATTCAGGTTCTTGAATTCAAATAATTCAGACTGAATCATCAGATCAAATTGGATGAGTCTGAGCTGGAAGAACTTTTGCAAGCTGATTTTTCTAAGAGGGTTTAAATCATCCAATCACAATTATTATATGGATCAAACTGAGAAATCCAAACAGAGCTTCATATCATGCATATCTTGAAATACAAACAAATGCACGCATCCCCCCCCACATAATATAGCTCAGTGTTTCTTAACCTTGGGGACTTTAAGAGGTGTGGACTTCAACTCCCAGAATTCCCCAGCCAGCTATGCTGGCTGGGGAATTCTGGGAGTTGAAGTCCACACCTCTTAAAGTTCCCAAGGTTGAGAAACACTGATATAGCTAAAGACAGATAGTTGCTGCAGTAAGGAAGGCAGAATAATTCCACAAAGAAACATTTATTGTTGAAATAGGACTCAAAGCAAAACCTTTGTTAAGATCTGAAAATGTTAAAGAACCAATTTGCTGACTTCTTGGAGATCATCGTGTCACCAAGAAATTGTCCGTAGCTATTTGTGCATTTGGCTCCTTTCTGTGAATTTCTACTACTGGAAATTTTAGCTCTTTCAACACAGGGAGTTTGTACTGAAGAATAATAAAGCCAGGGATTTGGAAAGTAAATAGCTATGATAAAAAGATTTAAACTTCTGTCTGCCCATAGTGATTTAACTCAAGATAGGGAGCCCGTATTAGCTATGTAGTTTGACCTTAACCTCCAGATTCTTAAGTAATTTCCAGGGAGTTGAATAATTATACAAGTTTTCATAACAACGTTACCATGCAAAACTAACTCCTTTAGCTGAATTGCTGCAGTAAAATGGACCAGATTTTACTAGTAATCCATCCCTGCTATCAACAACAAAGATCTGACATTTGATATAAGTATCTTGGAATGAGGTTGTTAGTAAAAGAATATTACTCAAAACAATAATCATCTCAGGGACTCTTCAGACAAAAACCTACTTCTGTGAATTTTTGGCAGTATTTTATAGCTGTGCAATAAAGTCATATGGTTTAGCCATAGGAGGAGTATCTCAGCTTCAGAGTATGAACATAAGACAAGATAAGATCCAACCCCCTTTCCCCTTGCCAATCTTTCATAAAGTAGCACCTTTATGGGAACACAATGGAGAGAATTGCTGGCCTTTTTACACTACAATGAAGAGTATTCTCTCAGCTTTGAGGCTTGAGGCATTGTCAATTGGAACCATCTGCTGAGATTTTGCAGCAATGCCACTTGAGCTGTAACAACTTATATCTAAAGCAGGGTTTCTTAACCTTAGCCACATTAAGATGTGTGGACTTCAACTCCCAGAATTCCCCAGCCAGCATGGGGACTCCCAGACTCTAGGAGTTGAAGTCCGCACATCTTAAAGTGGCCAAGGTTGAGAAACAGTGATCTAGAGCCCTAGGAAAACGGTTTTAAAAATATTCAGTTGGTGTGGATTAAACCACTACTCTAAATGGTGGTACTGTGGTTGGTGGGGGTGGTTCTAGCTCTTATGAGTATATTTTGACCTCCTGGTTCCAGAGTTTCCTGCTGCAATGTCACAGAGCTGCAGCCTTGTGATGCCTCATTTAAGATTCACAGAAAGAAGGGGTCTGTTTTTTTGCTACTCTTTTCCTCCATTATTTCCTCTTGGTTTGTTCCAACTGGAAATTGTAAAGGATGAGGAGTGTTTGTCTTTAGGATGCTTTTGGGATGTGCATCCCAGTGCCAAATAGGTTTGAAATTCAGCCCTAGGCTCTTGTGATTGCTGTTTTGTTTTCTAATTTGCCATGCTTTAGTACAATGTTCCTTGACAATGCTAAGCTATTACATTAGGATAATGTTGCAGTGATTTATTTATTTATTTATTTTTTTCATTATGTTACCCTAATATGTCACAATAGTAAAAGTAGGTGCAATACATCTTCCAAAAGGATGGAATTAAATCTCTGAAACATACATGCAGGGGAATTTTATAAAAAAAAGAAATAAAAAATGAAACGATTCTTATCCCATTTTTTCCTAGGTAATTATTGCTACTATAGGACCCTACAGTAAGAATATCAAAAGAATGATGGACATTTTTCATTTGGCAACGTAGTCGTCATTATTAACTTAAGACCCCACCACAGATTCTATGAAACTAAAATCTTTAAGGCCTCTAGCCCTGAATTTGCTGCTGTGTTTTGTTTTAATTTTTAGATAAAACCTTATGGATCACATTTGCAATCAGATCAGTTGCAAAAAGGACCAGTTTTGAACATTATTTTATTAGTGGAGATAGATATCTGGAATGGGCACCTGCTATCTCTGATGTAATATCCAAGTTTAAATACTGATACTTTTAAAAAGAGATAGGGGATACTTAAGAAGATTGGCACGTCCATAAAAATTCTCAATGGTTTATTGTGATTTTTTTTTTAGCAGTTTTCCATTCTATTGCACCAAGATATATTTTGGGTTATTATTAACAGGAATCTTGATTTAGATCTCAAACAGAACACTAGACCTTATTTAAATAAAATATAAAATATGGTTTCTGGGCAGGGAATGAGCATGTGTTCTCTAAACGTGAACTGCTGCATTTGATTATAAATGACTATGTAGAACATGATGCCAATGCCAAGGAAAACGTGTAAACTATTTTGAGGATCCAGTTAACTTTAAGCTTATGCTGGGCGATATTTATACATGGAGGTTGTAAAGCTCTTGTGGCTTGCCAAGGCCAAAGTGTATTCTCTTTGTCCTGTCCAAATAAGACAAAGGAAATACTTTGCATGTTCAATCTACCCTTCACTATCCTGCAGACATGGCTTGATGAATGTGCTGCAAGCAGGTGGTTGGAAGAACCTTTGCTTTGTACCACAGACCCTGATTATGTGAAGAAAATGACTCTTGCTCCAGGACTTTCAGCCGTATCTGAGGTAACATTTCCTATTTCTTTTCTTCTGGAGTTGATTCATGCTTCCCAACACACCTCAAACACAAAGGGGATTCATACAACTTGGTGGCCTAAGAGCAGAAAACTGATTGGGATGTGGAAGAATTATACATTGACCTGAATTAGTTTATTGTAAGAATATCCATGGATAGTTTATCGTAAGAGTCCATGGATAAGACTCAGCTCCATTGTCATCCATGTCAAAAGCAACAAGGCAGCTGTGGTAGCATGTTCAAAGCCTACCCTTCATTCATATGTGTCATGAGTGACACATGTAAATAGAGGTGGGACTTTAGTCAGGCAGACACAGCCACTTGATTTTTTTGATTCTCCCTCTGCCTCCATAGATGCTCTTGTTCAACTGTTTTGCACTTTGTAAGTTTAGAACCATCTAGTCAAGCCAACAGACAGTGTGAGATCAGGCTTGGTCTGCTTTTAAACTTACCTCTATCCTTTACTTTAAACTGTTATCCCTCCTTCACTCTGGAAAAGATACATCCACATACACACAAAAAAAGAATTACTATTTTTGCTTTTCAGAGTCAGTGATGCCTGCATTTGCATCCCCCTTGATGCCTGTTTATTAGCCACAAATGTTAAATGTCTACATTGTGCTTTTAATTGTCAAAATCACCTCGCACAAATGGTTTCAGTGTTGCTTTTTGGGAAGTGGGATATAGTGATGGACAAGCATCGGGTCGGTGCGTCTGTGTGCAAAGCTCTAAAATCCGATGGCCTGGATCCAAGGAATGATGTGAACCTTACCCAAAGGAAATGTGAATACAAGGTACTATGCTGGCAGCTTGCCAGCTTGCACAACAAATCTCTTGAAATGGAGGGGAGCTTCATGGTATAGCAGGAGGTACAAGCAGCAGAGAAAAAGCAGGCAAAATTTTTAGTGGATGCCTTCAAGACCTTCAGTACACATAACATTACTCACGGGCTCTCAGTTATAATAAATGCAAAGCATTGTGATTTTTCTCAGCTAAAGCCAGCTGAGATTATAGCTGAGATAGGAAGCCTGGAAAGCAGCACACTTGCATAAAGAAGCCAGAAAAATGGAATTCCTCAATGGTAACTGAAGTAGTTCATTGCACAGTAAGCTTGCCGGCTGGGGAATTCTGGGAGTTGAAGTCCACACATCAACCTGAGGTAATCATATAAACAAAATTCAGTGGCAGGAACTATAACTATTAACCAACATAAATCCTGTATTGTATTTTTGTTTTTAATGTTTGTTAATTATGCATATATAAACCATACCTGTTCACTGAAAGGTATTAAAACTGATCCATGAGTTCATTTTACTTCATTATACCACCCTTCATGCTAAAGCAGTATTAAGTCGGCCTTCTTGTAAAACTTGATCCACTGTTAGCAAATATTAAGATGTGGATATGTTGCTGCTGGTCCAGGCACTAAGAGGAAGGGCCCCACAGCAAGGGGAGAGAACCTATTTTTTCATAAAGTAGATCTTGGGTTCAGTCCTCAGGACCTTCTAGTAGAGTTTGTCTCATGCCATATGAATTGTAATAGGCTGGGCTGTGACCTGAGTTTTTGTAGTAAATCTCAAGGGCCAGGCAGGCCCATGGGATAATTCCCAAATAAGTGAATAGTGACTGTAGCTTAAGTGGTTTACAACAGACGACCACTTAGCTTGACTGATGTTTGTAGAATAAGCAGCACCATACAGGTAATATGCCAATTCATTTAGCCACCCTGAGGGCAGGGTTTTCTGTCCCTAATAATAACATGCTGCTGTCATTTGTAAAATATGGGCTTGCCTCATGTGTCAAATAAGGGGTTCCCATTTTCCATAGAAGAATAATCCCAGACAAAAGAATAAACAGTTTGAGTAAATCCTTGCACAAGCCAATAGGTGGGTTCAGAGGATGAAATTCTTGCCTAATGCAAAACAGGACTTAAGAAGTTGAGCCAGAGAAAGCAAAGTTTGGACCAACCCAGTGAGATGAGCCAAAAGTGTAATGAGCCTTAGCCACCTCTTTGTTTGTACCGTGAACAATGTAAAGGAAAATTAAGCAGTCAGGAGGATTGTTAAATGAGTATTATATGGATCAGTTTCTGATGTCTACAATTGCTCTACATTTAATGCTTATGCAGAGAGCCAAGGCTAAATCTCCTGGAGTTCGTCAGAAGACAGCATATCCTGGACTATTTTAGTGGCTGGATTACACCTGGCTCTGCATGAGCACAGTTTTGCAATTAAATACTAAGCATTTCAGATTATGTGATGGATTTCAAAGTGTGAGATTCCAGCCCATTCATAATATGGTCCTTAAACTTTCCTTTCTTGCCATCACTTTTTCATAGGAGCAATATAGTTGTACACATCTTATTTTCTTTTTTCCAGAAAGTAAGTTGCTGTGTATTCAATGCGTCTCTAATTAGGGCATTTCAGACTAGCATTTATTAGAGTTTAACCACAGAAGTTTGTTTCTGAAATACCGGGTGTGTTTATGTGTGTGTCGATCTAGATTTGAGTTGCGCAAATGATTCGGGGGGGGGGGGGTTGCACTAGTGCTGCAAGTGAAATTCTGTGAATTGTCAAGAGGTGGTGTGTCTTTTCAGGCGTTGTGTCTTTTCAAGGGTTTGCTGCTTTGTGGTCAGTCTAAAGTGCCTTGAGTGTTTCCATGTGGAACACCTTGGAAAGCCCTTGAAATTGCCACACTCAACATTTGGGAGAATGTGGCCACTTCAACATGTTGAGGAATGACATTGCTGTGAATGAAGTGCTTGTCTAAATGACTTCTACAGTGTGTGTGTGTGTGTGTGTGTGTGTGTGTGTACAACACCACTGTGTAATTAAGAGTGCAGTACTGGTTTTAATATGTGATTTGAGCACACATAACTGTGGTTTGGATCCTAACTAGAATTCTTTGCAATTTTACATTATAGTATATTATTGATTTTAGCAGAAATTAAATGTATGTAAATATTTAATATGCAGGATATTACATTTAATTGCATTTTATAAAGAAATGGCAATGAGAATTTCATGCAATTCCTGTTTATATTGTCCAGGTTGTCAACTGAAATTTCAGTTGAGTTAATCTGACATATATTTCCTTTTCTCTTTCATAAATCTGCAAAATCACTATCAAAGAATAAGGCTAACTGACATTTATTCTAATCTCTGTATAATAATTTTTTATAAAACCTTAAATAAACCTGTATTTTTGAGTAAAAACGACTCGTATTCTAATTTGTAATCAGTGTTATTAATATGAGAACATACTATCAGGTGTTTGGGAGGACTGCTTGGAGAAAATATTTTTAAAAATGAAGGGAATTCCAGAAAATAAAAGAGAATAATCATATAACTGTATAATATATCTATGTTTCAGATTTTTTATTTCCATTGCAGCATTCCCAAAGGCAGATTTTTGCCAAATGTACATTTTGGCAAATCTGCATAGTCTTAAATAACAGTCACATCTGTTAGGAAAATTTGGCTGCTGATAAGCAACACTATAGGAACCAAGTAAATGTTAACATTACTGAAAAGAGAGTTTCTAATGTGGTCTGGGATTTAGCAAGTTTAGTTCTGACCATATATAATTGTTTGGGGGAGTATCCTGTGAAAAATAATTGTCCTTAATTGTTGAAGACTTAATCCATTTAATTATCAGGGTTGTTATTTTGGTATCCTATTCCTAAACATATGTAATCTGCTGTTTATTTCAGTGGAACAAATTTCAAATAAGTGAGTGTAGAATCAAATCTGGAACACATAAACTAATTAAGTACATTACAACTATACTCATGATAAGTTGTTATTAATTATCCTTTTTGGATGGATATATTTAAGAAGTAATGGCTGGCAGGATATTCCTTTTGGAATATGGAAGATGCTATCTACAACAACTCATTGCTTTAGAAATTGCTTTTTCAAGTTCTCATAATATGGTTTGAGGATTTCTACTGGAAAAGGGACAAGCCTCTCTTAATATGTGCATGGATTTTATTCAGTAATGGCCAATGATCTAAAGCCAATCATTTTAATAGCTAATTTAGAATTTGGTGTTATGTCACAGTGTTTCCGCTGCTTCATATTTGATGCAGCTGTTGGGTTTTGCCCTGACACTCCCTGCAATAGATCCAAAAATATGAACCATACACAATCCGTGGGACATCTCTGTAATGTCAATTAGCGGTACTTATTTGATCTGTAGATTTGCATAAGGGCAAACGTCCCTTATTTACATTCCTCATGGATATTTTTGGAAACACTACAGTATCCTGTTGTAGTTTTCTAACTATGAAACTATAGTACTGCTAAATATGGTATGGCTGAATTAATGGATGAATGAATGAATTAAAATTCATGAAGGTTTGTTGATCCTTTACCTGTCCCCAAGAAAAGCTTTTCTGGAAAATTGGGGTTCTTTCTGGAATGTGAGCTAGAGAATCAAGGAAGAGTTGAGCATGGCTGGAGGATTGCTTCATATGGATTCCATTATCTGGAAACTTCTTATACAGAATATTTCTGCCAAGAGCATGTATGTTGAGAATATTTTGGTCAGATATGCAATAAATCAGAATAGATATGCTCTACTTTTCATAACTGCAATTTTTGTTAAGAAAAACCCTAGTAACTGCTAATAATAAACTATTAAAAAGTAAGGTGATCGTGGTAATGAAAAAGATGTATGTTTGCTAACAGCACAGTTGCTAGGAAGATGAAAAAGTAATTCATATTTAAACTGTGTCTTAAACTATGTTACCCATCTGTGTTTCCATTATATTATTGAAAATCCAGCCTTCTGTTTTTAATCAGTTAAGAAGAAAATAAAAGGCAAACAAACAATAAATAGAGGATACAGGGCCTGAGTTTCTCTATGTCTACTCCTCCCCCAAGAAGACAAGTTAGCAGTTGCTTTTTAGGGATAGTATTATTTTAAAGAAATCAGCTCCAGAGAAGGACCGAATTTGCTGGTATGCTTTTACAAAGAAGCAATTCATATATATGGCACTGATTTGGGGGGTATCAATTTTAGGAGTTTTGCTGCCCAGTCATTAATATCCAATGCAAAGTGAAATTTCCAAACTCATAAAACTGTCAATAAGTAGGTTATATCAGTAGCCTTTCCCCCATATCCTTAGTATGCTTTCTCATAGTGATATATTAATGGCATTAATTCAGCCTTCATTCCTCTAGTCCCGTGCAATCCTACTGAATGATGATACAGTATAAATATAATGCACCTTCCCAACCAGGTGCCCTGTAAATATATTTACAGTATAATTGTAGAACTCCTAGAGTTCTGTTTTATCATGTTAGTTGGGAATTCTTGAATTTGTAATTCCAGCATACCCAGAAGTATCCAGGGTTTCTAGAATGAAATAGGATTGCTCTGCCATTATATTAACAATTTCATTATTAAAAAGGACCTTCTTCAAAATTAATTTTAGTAGTAGCTATGTCCTTGTTCTTGTCTCAGTTTCTGAGTATTAAGAATATTCTGA
Organism: Python bivittatus; assembly: GCF_059951505.1. Lineage (NCBI taxonomy): Eukaryota > Metazoa > Chordata > Lepidosauria > Squamata > Pythonidae > Python > Python bivittatus. The sequence goes on along the minus strand of NW_028277074.1, from coordinate 39,246,548 downwards.
ATATTCATTCATTTGCTCTCAATGTACGATTGTTGTTTCATAAACACTTCTCCAACTATTTTATGTAGCAAAAATATCTAACAATTAAAAGTTGCTGAAAAACCGTATCAGTCATTTAGAATTCAACTACTCTCATCTGTTAACAGGATGTATCTTGATATTGTAGATCTCAAGTGGAATAATTTGCTGGGAGATGAACAGTGTTGGAAAAACAGCATGTTTACTAAGAAAACTGTCTAAATCATCATCAGTGTGAATCACAGGGAAGACTTTTGCATTAGGTCTGCCCTATCCATTGTAGAATCTGGATAGGTTTCCTTTAAATTCTGCTAATGAAGCTCAGGTGTATGGGTCATGCACTCTAACAAAAGTCAACCTCAGGAATTTCTATTAATGATTAATATGAGAATAAGACACCAAGTGTCAGGCCTAGCCCAAGGAACTCCAAGATACCATGTAAATTCAGTCCAGCAATGTTTATTAGCTACAACCTCTAGCAAGAATCTTCCCAGACTGAAACCCCAGCTCCCAAGTAATGCCAGCCACAACATTGTGAATTCCTCAAGGAGGTGCCAGTCTCATCCTTTTATCTCTCCCTCACGCCTCAGGAGATGAAAGAAAATGTTTCTCTCCCTGAGTCTGGCCTTCATAATTCCATTCCATCACATCAAGTTTCTAATCTGTATTTGAAAATTTGAACCTTAGAAACTAAACATAAATTAAACCCCAGGGATTCCTCAATTGCATGGGAGTATTTTATCAAAATGAATATTTGATTTTCAATGAATTCCATTTAAAAAATGAACCCAACATTGTTGATTTAAAAAAACATTTCATTACATCATTTTGCAGTATAATCCATGAAGGATATTATATTGAATAAATAGAATTGGTGAGTGGCTAAAATGTATTTAAAGCTCAATTTATTAAAATTAATAGAGACAAATTTACAGCAAAGTTTCAATAAAAATCCAATTTTGGGAGGAAGGAAAGTCTGGGATCTGAATTTTCCAGAGTTTGCTGTAAAGTCCTAAGTTCTTATTCCAGAACTCTATGCAACATGTTTGGAACTTTGGACAGCCCAACACCACTTCAGAGATATTATAATATGCATCAAAAATATACATGAGTCTCCAGAGTATGATAATATCATCATGGTGACTCTGGAGAGACATGATTTCATGATACTTATGACTATATCAATTTCTGGAAGCTATATTTAAGAAGACTTTAGATCATCTCCTGGAATAATTTAGATTCTGATGGAATATGGTGCCTTGCAGATGTATTGGGTTCAATTTCCATAACTGGCTTTTGTTGGCTAGGACTTCTGGGAGTTGAAGTTAACGCATCTGGAAAATATTAGGTTGGGGAAAGCTGAGCTAGGAGCTAACCTTGTCTCTAATGCTATTGTAAAAATTGCCCATAAATGGTGGTTTTGATGATAGCAAAAATTCTCTTGAATCATGATGGTCATGAAAAATTAACATCCTGGTAAATTGCAGCTAAAATCTAAGTCTGTGGAAGAGTGTGCATGTGTGTGTGTGTGTGTGAGAGAGAGAGAGAGAGAGAAGGAGAGAGAGAGGGACAGAAAGAATAAGATGTGTTGGTTGACAGTCAATTGAAAAAGAAAAAAATTAAGGTTTAGGATAGGGAAGAACCTCTGGATTGGAAAAAATGGAAAAGAGTTATCTGTTAAGTCTCCCTAGTGAACTCTGATTTGATCTGAACTGGGATTCAAAGAGGGCATACTTCTATTTGAGTATGGACTTCACAATTCAAGGGCAAATTGATTGATTTGAGCTGCTTCAAGATTTAATATGAAAAGGTATGTCCCTAGGCTACAACGAGCTGGCATAAAAAGCCTACAGTTGTTTCACTTTCTGACAGAATAGTTTGAAAATCAAAAGAATGGTAAACTCTTCAGAGGACATGAGCTCTGCTGAGTTTCAGCCAGGTACAGTACATACAAGAATTTCACTACAATACTTTATTTAAATATTCATCTTGTACTTCTTTTAAAGCATGTAGGAAAAATAAGGAAGTTGCAGAACAATGGCTTTCATATTATCCAGCAAATAGCCTAAATTATGCTGATTAAACCCAGGCAGAAAATGTCCCACTCCAAATGAAAAATAAAAACAATTACTTTTCCACCTTGTTTTTTGGGATGTTAGGCTCAGAATTCTCAATGATCTGCTTTTATGGAGTAGTGAAGCTTTATTTCCTTTGTTCACTGGGGTTCATGGGATGCAAGGAAGGTTGGTTAAGAGTCCTGCCTCCCCCTGCACTCTCCTTCCTGAAGCATTTCTTTGGCTCAATCCTGACTTTGAGACTTTGGCTCAATCCTGAGTGGCTGTGACTATTTGGACCTCCAGGGTCAGGGATATTACCATCCTTGGTCTTGGATAGGGCTGCACTTCCCCATTCAAGACTGGTGCACAACTTGGAGGTCCTTCTGGATTCACAGCTACTCCTTGAAGAGCAGGTGGCAGCTGTGGCCAGGAGGGCCTTTGCACAGGTTAATCTTGTGTACCAATTGTGCCCTTTCCTCAACTGGGAGGCCCTGGTCACCTCACAATTGGATTATTGCAATGCGCTCTTCATGGGGTTGCCCTTGTAGACCACCTAGAAGCTACAGCTGGTTCAAAATGCATTGGCATGAGCAGTAATGGGTGCCTCTCAGTATGCCTATGTATTACCACTGCTACACGAGCTGCATTGGCTACCAGTCACCTTCCAAGTGCAATTCAAGGTGCTGTATATTATCTATAAAGCCATGTATGGCATAGGGCTGGTATATTTGAGGGACCACTTGTCTCCAATCATTCCTGGCCACCCAGTATGTTTCAGCAGAGTAGGTGAACTCCAGGCCCCCTCTATTTAATACTATAATCTTGTGGGACCTAGGAAGAATGCCTTCTCTGTTGCAGCCCCCACCCTCTGGAACAGCAGCCCCCAGGAGATAAGGACGCCGCCCTCTCTCCTGGGTTCAGGAAAGCTTTGAAAACCTGCCTTTGGTCCCAGGCCTGGGGTTGAGGTTTTTTATTTTTTTAAGGCCACTGTTTTGTTTTGTTGATTTTGTTGTTTATTGGATCATCTTAGTCTGGGCTGTCTGTCTGATTTTATGTTTTTAGCTGTTTTCATGCTTCTTCTAGTTTTGTAGACTGCCTGGAGCCCATTGGAGATGATGATGATGAAGATGATGATGATGATAAAAAAAGGCCAAATCCAGTCTAAATATCTGGCTGACTGTGTGACCAACCATAATAAGCACCTTAGTTGCAATCCCAAAACATCTGGAGTACCACCTGAAGACCATTGGCATTGACCCAATCACCACCAATCAATTGCAAAAGGCAGCTTTACTTGGAACAGCTTATATCCTATGATGATATCTTTAACACTATCAGACAACAACATCTACCTATCCCAGATCCTTGGAAAGGACTTGATAGGTGGATAAAAATGCCAAATGCAGTGTAAACATCTGGCTGATTCTGCAACCAATAATAATAATAATAATAATAATAATAATAATAATAACAACAACAACAACAACAACAACAACCACTTTAATTAATTAATTAATTAAATTATTATTACAAGTAATAATAAAAATTTGCAATAACAGCAGAAATGGTGGAGAAAAGTGCAAGAAAGATCAAGAATTGGTCAGCACCAGGTGAAGATGAACTGCATGGTTTTTGGCTGAAACATCTGACTGGTCTGCACCCACTCATTGCCAGCCAGTTTAACAACACACTGCAAGGAGGTGAACTTGAAGATTGGTTAACATCTGGCAAAACCTACCTGATAATGAAAAATCCAGCAAAAGGGGCAGCACCAGGCAACTACAGGCCAATTACCTGCTTGCCAACAACTTTCAAATTGCTAACTAGTGTTGTAGCTGATGCAGTCCAACAGCAGCTAGTTGAAAACAAGCTCTTTCCACCTGAGCAGAAAGGAAACTGTTCAAATGGCAGAGGGACAAAAGATCAGCTCCTAATTGACAAGATAATTTTGGAAAACTGTAGGAGAAGGAAGACCAACTTGAATGTAACTTGGATTGATTACAAGAAATAAGAGGAGTCAGTAGAAACATCAGAAGTCAGTAGAAACATCAGAAGCTTTGTGCAAAGAACAATGGAACAATGGAAGACACAGTTGCTGGTGAGTAGTGATACTGGGAGAGGTTAATATCAAGAGAGGAATCATTCAAGGAGACTCACTACCACCGCTACTGTTTGTCACTGCATTGATTCCTCTGTCAACAATACTGAACAAGTCAGGCCATGGCTACCAAACATCAAAAACATCTGCTAGGCTATCCCACCTCCTTTGCATGGACGATCTGAAACTATGGAAAAACACCATCTGAAATGGAATCGCTGCTCAACACTGCAAATATACAGCCAATATATATGGCAATGGAGTTTGGACTGGACAAATGTGCCATCCTTACCATCAACAGGGGGAAAATAGTTAAAATTGAAGAATCAAGGTGCCCTATGGAAAGCCCTGGATAGGAAGACCAGAAAAATAATGACAATGAATCATGCCCCTCATCCACGCAGTGACGTAGACAGACTACTTACCAAGGAGCATAGGTGGGTGTGGAATGTTACAGTACACCAGACAGTGGAAGAAGAAAAAAGGGCATTAGAAGAATTTCTGAAGACAGTGAAGAAGATGCACGGAAGCTAGTACACCATGAAAGCTTACTAAATACTGAAGAGACCAAACTGGCCTACAAGAAAGACCAAATGAAGAATAGAAAAGAGGCATGGCAAGGCAAAGTATTACATGGCCAGTACACACACACACGAACTAGCAGGGAAAGCAGATAACAAGATCTTGCAATGGCTAAGAGCAGGAAAGTTGAAGAAAGAGACAGAGGGGCTAATTCTGGCTGCACAGGACCAAGCCTTAAGAACAAATGCACACAAAGCCAGAATCGAGAAGACAGCAACAGACAGCAAATGCCACCTCTGCAAAGAAGCTGAAGAAACAGGGGACCACCTAGTTAGCTGCTGCAAGACGATCACAAGGACTGAATACAAACAATGGCATGACAAAGTAGCAACAATGGTGCCTTGGAATATCTGCAAGCAGGAACTGGTGGGATCACAAAACAGACAATGTAATAGAAAATGAAGACGCTAAAGCGTTCTGGGAGTTTTGAATTCAAACAGACAAGCACCTGCCACACAACACTGCAGACTGAACAATTGTTGATAAGAAAGACAAAAAAGTCTGGAGACATTGCAATACCTGGAGACAGCAGAATAGAAGAGAAAGAACTGGAGAAAAATCACAAAGTGCAAAGAGCTACAAATAGTAATAGAACAATTGTGCCAAACGAAAGCAAAGATAGTACCAATAGTACCACTTGAAGACCCTCGGCATTGACAAAATCACCATCAGTCAATTGCAAAAGGCGGCTTTACTTGGAACAGCTTACATTCTGTGACGATACCTTTAACACCATCAGACAACAACATCTGCCTATTCCCAGGTCTTGGGAAGGACTCAGTAGGTGGATAAAAATGTCAAATGCAGTTCAAACATCTGCCTGATTGTGCGACCAACAATAATAATTTACAAATGGTTTATTGATGAATTCAAGTGCCATAAGTTTCAAAGGCAGGCAGAAAGCTGCTGTGCTGATATGCACACACACTCCAATAAATACAAGGAAGTGAGGTCCTGCCTGATTGCCAGATGCAGTATGGGGAATTCAAAATTCAGTCCAGAGACAGAAGTTTAGGGAAATGGATGTAGCAACAGAGAGGCAGACTGTCTATGAGTCAAATGCCAAGGAGGTTAGCCCACCAGTCTCAGTTGAGAATCAAAGAAAGCAAGGCATAGGAACAAAGGCCTGAGGTGGGCAGTTGCTGGTGGTTGTTTTTTAGCTAGTCCAGATGCAGGTTTGGCTCAGGTACAGATGTTGACATCTTTGTTTCTCAAGAAGTAGATAGACCTCCTTTGGCATGGCTCTCCAAAGTTGCTGATAGTTTCTGACAATTTGTACCTTGCCAGGATTAAGCTCTTTGTCTCCTGGCTCCTCCTACATCTACTCCGGCTGATTATCTGCTGAATCAGGCCCAGGTGGTTGGTTGATGGTTGGCTCCTGACGCTGGCCACTTGCTGGGTTAGGTCCCTCAGCCTCAAAGGAGTTCAATACAGAAAGTGGCATTCAGGCTTTGCTATCCCTTTATTCTTAAAAGCAATCAATATTTAGGCAGTAGCCATAAGAGTTAGCCTAGCATCAGTTCACTCATTGTTAAGAGTGAACTCAACACTCTTCAACTTGTCCTCTAGGATGCAGTGATTAAAAGTAAAATTACTTGGACCCAAGTTTACTTATATACAGATAGTCTTCATTTAGTGATCACAATTGGGACCAGCAACTCCGTCATTAAGTGAAGCAGTTGCCAAGTGAAACCTTGGCTATGCTTAGGATTTTACTTCAGCTTTTCTTTGCTTTACAGACCTGCAAAGGTAGTAAATGTGGGAATTGATCATAAAGTTACTTTTTCATCACTGTTGTAACTGTGAATGGTCACTAAATAAGGCAGTTGTTAATGAGGTCTACCTGTACAATATAAATTCTCTCTGTCCCACACAAGGTATGCTTGTGTGTATGCATGCATGGCGTGTACTATATGCAGGCTGTCAAGAATTAGCTGAAGTTCCAACTATGTTAGCAGGACAAGACAAAAGTGTAACATTCTGTTAGCACAAGAGAGAACAATGTTAAGACTTGTGGCAGGTCACATGAAGGATGAGAGCTGAGAAAGTGAATGCAGCCTAAAGCAATGTTTTGTTATTTCCAAAGAACTCTGAAAGGTGCAGGGTTGAATGATAAAACTTATTTGCCAGATATTCATGTCTATGTCAGAAAATCTATCAAACCATTTATTACCTCCTTGGTGTTCTTCATAGGTAAAAGTTTATCTCTGCAGTTTTGGAGGTATGTTTCCAACAGCCAGAGATAAATATTCAAGACCTCAATCAATCTGCATGAATTGATTTAATCATCTTTTAAAGCCATCCAATTTAGTGACCATCACTGTATCTTGTAGTAATGAATTTCACAGGTGAATTATGTATTGTGTGAAGAAATACAATTGTCTGCCTCTTTCCAATCAGCTGAATGAGATCACACTGAGCCTAGCCCTTTAAGAGAGGGAGAAAAAGTCTCTGTCCATTTTCTCTGTGCCTCATATAGTTTTATATACCCCAATAATGTTTCCCATTCCACATGCCCTTTCTTTGTATAGTAAAGTGTCCCAAAGGCTCTATCTATTTCTCATAAGCAAGTGTTTGAACCCCTAATTATTTTGTTTGCCCCCTGCTGCACTTTCTTTCAACTATATAATATCCTTTTTCAACCATGGTGAACACAACTGAAGACAGTATTGCAGTTACTGATGTACTACAGCTTTTTATGAGGCTATGACAATGCTGCAGTTTATTTTCAGTCCCCTTCCTAATAATGCCTAATGTGAAATTTGTTTTTTTCATAGCTGTTGCACACTGAATCACCATTTTCATCACGCTATTCATTATGATTTCAAGATTTTTTCCCAGTTAGTGGCAACCAGTTCAGGCCCCCACGAGTATAGAATTTGTTATCCCAATGTGCACCATTTTACATTCATCATTTGGCTGAGAATCTACACAGATTTATAATATATCTTATCACTAGGCCTCACATAAATCCTTGAGGCCCTGTAATTCTTATTGTTTCCATTTAAAGAACTGTCCATTTTATTTTATTCTTTGCTTTCTGTGTTTTCAACTAGCCAGCAACCAATAAAAGGACAGTTTATCTTATCCCATGGCTATTAAATTTATTCAAGAGCTATTGATGAGGAGTATCAAAGGCTTTTTGAAAGCCCAAGTATATAGTATTGGTAGAGTCACCTGTATTCATATGACACTCACCAAAGCCTCTAGAAAATTTTACAGGTTCTACCTTTGTAAAATCCATGGTTATTTTCTTCGGCAAGGCTTGTTTTTCAATATGCTTAATTATCTATTCTTTGATTATTGTTTCCTCTAATTTGCCTGGAACAAATTGGCCTATAACTTCCTGGATCTCCTCTGGTGTCAGAGTAGTAGAAGTAACTACTCAGAATAGTATCTAACCAGTCTAGGTCTCAAGTTATGGGCTCTTCTCATCTCAAGCTAAGACTTAGCTCCATTAAATCTGAAGTACATAAATCACCAATATATGGTTTCAGTTGTGTTCTGGGATTGTTTCCATTCCTAATCCACTGTCCTGTTTACAAATACAAACAAATAAATGGGCCATAGAAAGGGATACCAGATAAGGTCCATCATTTACACGACTGTCTGAACTTCATTAGTGAAACCTGTTCTGTATTGAAAATGATGAATCCAAGCAATTCTCAGCAAACTGTTCCATCGAGAACTGATGCTTCTGCACTCCACCCAGTTAGCAAGAAAGAGACGTTGCTGCCAGCATTCATGGATATATTTCACTGCCGAGGCATGACTTTATTATTACTGCATCTTCCATCAAAAAGATGATGTCCGGCAAATTGATACCGGGGCACCACACATTTAACAAGTTTCTTGTTAATGACGACCTGGACAGATGCCTAGCTGGAGAATTAAGCTGGAAAAATTGACTTTCTGGCCTGCTTTTTGGCTAACTCTTGACACAGCTGAACTCTTGCCTCCAACTCCTGAAAAACAAATGGCTTGAGAGTTTTCAAAGCAAGACTCACCAAGCAAAAGGATGCATGGTTTAACTTTTATTTACTGCTCAGCTGCTTAGAGGGGGCCAGATGGAAATGCAGGGCTACAATGAGTTCAGTTTCTCCAGAGTCATAAAGCAGAGTACCATTGTTCTCATAAGAGGCAAAATAATTCTCTTTTAGTGCAAGGAAATTTAAAGGCCAAGAAATGTTGTATTCTTCAGGCCAAGTTTCTGTTAATGGACAGTGTCATGCAAATTGTGCACAGGCTTCTCTACTGGCCATGTGTTCCCTGGTATTATTATTACCTAGAAACATTTCTTTGATCTCAAACTCATTCATGTATCCCAGTATGGCTATCAATGAGTTCCTAGACTAAGTTTTAACCAAGCTATTAGCTGTCATGAATAGTAAGACACTGCTCCATTTTATTTGTATTCATCCTTCTCCTTTCTCCCCCCACAAGTAACTTTGTTCTTTTCAAACCATAAACCATTAATCAACTTTTTAAAAAACAAAATTCCTGCTGGATTGGAGCAACGTAGAAGTCCTAATAAGTAAGTAAATAGGTGAATGAATGAATGAATGAACAAATGAATGAATGCTTACTGCTTAATTAATTAATTTTATTTTATTTATCAAATTTGTCACCACCCATCTCATTGAAACAACTCTGGGTGGTTTACAACAAAAATAAAATTCATTAAAATACAATATAAAACAGACCTAATAATAAATAGCTTCCAAGCAAGATGGAAAGTTGGGGAATAATTCAAGGGAGCATCGTCAGGGTGCTAACCTCTCCCTAGGATGGTTAGAGCCCATATTGCCCCATGCACACTGGCAGAGCAGGTCTTTAAAACGTTTTGGAAAGTGGGATGTTAGGGGCCCATTGCACCTCTGGGGGGAGAATATTCGAAAGGGTGGGGGGAATGGCAGGGAAGGCTCTCTTCCTGGACCCTGGCAGCCGACATTCCCTCGCTGACGGGATCCACAACATGCCCTCTCTGCCTGACCAGGTGGGAAGGGTTGATGTAATGGGGATGAGATGGTCCCTCAGGTAACCTGGCCCCATGCCTTGTAGGGCTTTAAAGGTGATAACCAACACCTTGAATTGGACCCGGAAGCAAACTGGCACCCAATGTAGCTCCCACAGCAAAGGTGTTACATGTGCCATCCTAGGGGCACCTAATATCATCCACATGGCAGCATTTTGAACCAGCTGTAGCTTCCAGATACTCTTCAAGGGTAGCCCCATGTAAAGTACTTCCCTGTCCATTCTAAAGTTAAAGTAGCCATGCAAGACTACTCAGGTCTATGCTCCAAATCTGACCTGTGCATGTCTTACAACTGTTTCTTACCCAGTGAAATATAAATAATACATTTTTAAAAATCATGATTAATACAATGTATAATTTAACCTGGAGGTAGGGTCCCAACATCATTCACTATATTTAATTGTTTTACATGCAAGGAGCCCCCCCCCCCTTTTGGTTAAGAAGGAGAAACCTTTACATATTGGAAAGGCTTGCATGCACATTCCAGCTCTTTTGCCTACAAGCTATTTCAGTATATAAGTATTAAGGAGGAGATTGGATCATTGGCTGGATCAAAACCTAGTCATACTTAGAAATAACAGACTCCTAAATGTCCTAATGATTGAAAGCTGGATCCAAACCAATTATTATATCAAGGAAATTATGCCCATTGTTTAAGGGATGTTTTAAAAAAAAAGTGTGACAAGGATCTACTTTGGGGAACTGATGGGATTCTTCTGAAACCTAAATAAGACAATCACTTTACAATTGCTGGTTTGAGCAATACATGTTGAAACCCATCTGTAATTTGAACAATTTACCTGTCTTAATTTAAATGCACATGGATTCCTAAGGGGAAAAATTCCAAGCCATCTGGCCCCATTTGTCCTTAAATGATCTTCTATTTGATGTGGTTGAAAAATTATAACAAAAAACCATCAAAAGGTTAAAGGAGGTAACTATATTATACAAAAAAATACCTTTATTGTGTCAGGAGCCATTAAAAGGCTGCTTTGTTAAAAGTACTAACAATCTCTAATCTGTTTCAATAATTCAATTAAAGAAAAACACTATGACGTGCATAAATTTAATCTTAGAATGCAGCTTGAAGATTAAGTAAGTTCAAGTAGCTCTGGAGTATTTAATTAAACACAACATTACCTGGCTTAACATAACTGAACTTCAAAGGAAAATAATTATCTTTGAATAACATTAGATAGTGGAGTTAAGGAGATTTTTGATTAGAGATTTTGTGTATAATTTTTAGTGTAAACGAACATATCCATAAAGTTGTCAGTTCTGTATTCAAATAATGTTAGTCTTTTAAAATCAAGATTTTTCCAGAATAGTCCATCCTGTTTTCTCGATTGTCTATTGCAAGGTGTCTCTTTTTAACTATTTTTGTTTTGAGAGAATAGAAACCTACCATAGAGCAAAGTTGAGGACTATTATTCCTCTCCACTTCAGTTCTCTCTTTCCTACATTTCTGCAATAGTGAAGAACTTACAGAGTTGGTATTTCCATATGTTTTTTCAATTCAAACAACAACAAGAACAACAACTACTAGTACTTCACTTTCCTTTAAAAAAAAAGTCAGCAACTGCAGAAAACCAGCCTAATTCCAATTTGAATGTTCATTTGTTCAAGAAGGCATTCATCATGAAACTGATTACCTGACTAATCTCCTATAAATCCTTCAATATGTACCGTGACATGGTAATAAACTATTTCAGTGAGATTTAATGCCCACCCTCGGTAACAGTTGCAAAAGATAAAACATCTCTTTTATCACTTTTTATTATTCTATAATCATAGTGGAATAATAACTAAAGAAGGAATGGCAGCAATGTCATAATATCTACACAGCACAGAGACACAGAATCCCATGGAATATTATTAAAGGTTTTCAAAGGTCTAGTGTATACTCTTTGCCCAACTTAGTGGATCATTTGGGGAGCTTTTGAGGGAGGATGTCCCCCAGGATTTCAGAGTTCATATTATTTTTCAAACATACAGTAATTTCCCTCTTCACTTGTAAAGTGTCCAGTGGTTAGCCATGATATGGACAAAGGAATAAATAAACTATTGCAGATGTCTCTACCACCATAATAAAATGACATTCATAAATAGTTGCTTAGCCCATTTCAGGTTGAACAGAGGAACATGCAGATGAAGTTTCTTTAGGCATTTCCCAACATGGATGGTGAATTGTGCCTGCAAATGGATGTTCTGCTTGTGGTGCTACAGTATAATCAGGCAGAACTGGGTGAGTATCTAGGGGCTAGGGTCAAATAATCAGCAAATATACTCAGCTGTTCAGGAACCAGGCAAATGCAACATTCAGCATTTGGCTATTAAGGAAAGGATTTGACTTGTGTGCTGATGCACATGACTAATCAAAATTATTAGAGGAGAGATATAAGGTAATCAGGATTGAAGGGGAAGCTATGTATAGACATATCAGGACATGTATTAAGCCCTTTTCCATGCTGTCTGAATATGAAAGTGATGAAAAAGGCAACAGGGGCAAAATTTGGGAAGGGGTAAAAGGGAAGGTAGACCAAATGATCCCCCAAGACCCTTCCGTGTTCCTTCAGTATAAGGAGATATGTAAGTCTTTGGGTAAATAGCATTGTGTAAAGGCAAAGAGCTAGTCAATAATGTAGATACAATATGTTCTGATGATGATGATGATGATGATGATGATGATGATTAGCCATTCTCAAAACAACTGATAACAGAGCATAACCAATGTTTCTCAGTTTTCATAGCACAGTTTTGAAAAAGAAAGAAAATTATCCCCTTTATACAATCAACTCTGGACATTCTTACAAATGACTGGAAGGACCATAAATAAAATAAATATTTACCAAATAATATAGTCAAAACTAACTTTTTAAAAAATGTTCCTATTGGAAGAATCATGAATGTATATTCCAGAAGTTAACAATCACCCAAGATGATATTATCAACTTTATAGACCAATTTTGTGTGTGCGCATGTGTGCATGCATGCATGCATGCGTGCACACCTTCAAGTCAGTGTTGACTCCTGACAATTGCCTGGACCAGTCCCTGAAGTTTTCTTGGCAAGATTTCAGAAATGGTTTGCCCTTGGCTTCTAGCCCAAGCCCAAGACTTGGCCTAGCCCAAGATTGCCCAGCTGGCTTTGGCCTAAGGTGAGACTAAAATTCCTGGTCTTCTGGTTTCTAGCCTAGTGCCTTAGCTGCTACACCAAACTGGCTGTCAATAGACCAATTAGGAAACTGTAATTTCCCAATAGAGTTTATAACTGGTTAGGAAATAAGACCTTTCAAAATATGCAAATATGGATGCAATGAAAGAATTCCAGGAGCATGTATAATGTTCTCTATGATGCAGTTGGGATTAGAATGTAGCCTTTCCAATAAATGGAAGTTTAGACATCATTAGCAGACATTTTAAAATTTAAATCTGCAAGTTTATTCAGCAGATTTCTTATTCATTTATTTACAAAGTTTATAGAGAATGATCATTTGTGAGTGAAATGAAAGACATGAAAACATTGTTTAATGTAGAGCTGGCTGGCTCAGAAGAAAAACAGTCATTTTGCTTTTTTTCAAAATGTGTGGTTTTGGTTAGCCTGATCTTGGCAAAATGGAAGCATGATAGAGAACTTCTCTCCAAATTTCTGTTGCCAAAGGAAATGCTTGATTGAGCTTGTGCAGGTAGCTTCAGATATGGTGTAATAGACCCCTATGGTTTTGCTCTTGTGAGACTTCGACATGAATGTCGAGGACCTTGTTCACTGTAGTTCCAGCTTCTATCCAGAGTATTTTGGAATCTTCACTTGAGATAAATCATATTTTCAATCTGATTTTGTCCTGGAAATGGGTGATCTGGTGGTGCTCATGCTGTAGGCAAATCACTAACTGGTGAAGGTTACAATGTGTTAGGAAATCCCCTTCTATATAGAAGGAGACCAAATTAGATTGATTTTCCCTGGAAGCTCTGGTGGAAGTTTTCTTAAACTAGGGTGACCCAGCTGAAATAGAGAAAACAGAGTACCCTGGGCACTTAATGTAGCAAGTCCTAATCAGCTTTTTAGTCAGCTCTTAGCAGATGGCAGCATCTGGTTGATGTTTGAACTTGGAAGCTAAACAGGATCAAGCCTGACTAGGATTTGGATGGAAAACCTCCAAGAAATACCTGGGCTCTGGGATAGACTTGGAAATAATCATAATAAGAACAAGAACAACAACTCAGTAGAGCGCAATAACAAATCCTTTCCATACTATTTCCTTGAGTTTATTTATTTATTTATTTATTTTATTTATTATTAAACTTGTATGCCACCCATCTCCCCCAATGGGTGACTCTTATATGTATCTGTTAAGTCACCAGGAGTCAAATTCAGCTTGGAACAATCTTTATTTCTTTTTTAAAGACCCCTTCCTTATAGCAGAATCTATAAGCCCTCATGGTATACATAGAGGTTATGGGCATGAAACCTAAGATTAGGCACCTTGAGCAATTGTGGTACCAGTTAGGAATGGATTCATTTGCTCAGAGTATAGGCACTGTCATAAAGTAAATGCCATAGCACTCAAGGAGGAAAAGAAACGAAGAGTTTCCTTCTTGATTCATCTGAGCAGCTCATCAGGGACGTCAGAGGGAAGATGAAGTCCTTAAAGGTACCAGTTGGTGTGTTAGTATCATCTGAAGAAGCTTGTTGAACCATCTTTGTCCCATATTTGCTATCATAGAAACAATGCTTGTGTCAACTGGTGTCTCAGTGTAATCCTTTATTGGCAGAGCATTTTTTCTATGAATCCCATGAGGATATCTCCTCCAAGAACTGTCACCACATCTCACTGATACATTTAGTAATTAAAAGTGAATATACCCTGAGCTTCAGGGTAATAGCAGCCCTGCCTGCTTTGGTGTAGTTTATGTAAATGTGTGTGTGTGTGTGTGTGTGTGTGTGTGCACTAATAAATATATTAACATGCATTCCAGGAATGATCTCCAGGTTCTGAGAATAGGAAAGGCCAAACTGTCCTAAAACCAGTGACACCTGTTTGCATGGTAGATACATGGTGTGTTGGTTAACCAGATAAAATGAAAGATTTCCTCTACATTTAAGAAACTAATTGGATGGAGTTGCCTATGATAGTGAGCAAAACCAATGTGAATACACAGTTAAAATACACAATTTGGTTAGCCCACATCCCATGTTTAAAAATGATCAAACAGTTTCAGTGTGATGTACTTTTAATACACAACAGAAGATTATAATGCATGTCAGCAACTAGTACTCAGAAGACATTCATAAGGTGCCTTTATCTTAAACTTGCCTACTTTGGGTAATTTATATGCAATTAGACTTTGTAATATGTTTGATTGTTAATCCAATCTTCCCAGCCTGAAACATATGCTCAACAGATTTTTCAGGCTACAACTCCAGAATATCCAATGGAATTCTGCCTGGGAATTATAGAAATTGAAATCCAATACATCTAGAAGGCAACAAGATGGGAAGTTTCATTGAAAGATATACCTGCAAGTCACTTGCATTCAGAGGGGAAATGCTATTAGTTCATTTTGTATGATAAAAGCATGACGTTGTTTTAACAATGAGAAATCAATAAAACAAAAAGGGTTGTCTGTCATTTTTAAAGTGTAGTGAAGAAACTCTTGGCTTGCAGGTCCAATTATGCAATGTAGCAGCACTTATATAGTTCATAAATCATCCCTGATCACAGCATTCTGATAACAAGTAACACAGAGAAACAAAATAAGATACCTTAATAAAAATCTCATATAATAATAGCTTAAGGATACATTTTTTAAATATTGCTTAAAAAACTAATGGAATATCTTGTGCAGAAGATATTTTCCCTTTCAACCTGCTTTTTGGGAAAAAAAAAATCCATGAGAAATTCACATCCCTTTTAACTTACAATTTTTTTTCTGCCAGAGGTTCAGCTTCTTCTCTATACTAAAGACTACTACTACAGTACTACTAACAATCCTAACACAGGCTTATTTTAAAGACATTTATTATCCCTTTTTTATGAAACTTCCAGCAAAAATGTTCTTGTTTAGGTGGATCTTTCAAAATCTGTGTATATGTCGATTATCCTGTGCATCTTTGACTAAAGAAAGAGAGGTCGTTGCAGATTCCATTCTAAGGCAATATCAGAGTTTTTGTGTAAATATCAAACGTGCGGAGTCCTTGGGGTTCTCTGAGCTTGGTTCTTTTCTTGCAAACATTTCATTACCTGGCTAGGTAACATCTTCAGTGCTAAAATGGGATAGGGTTTGCTCTCTATTTATGTGCTGTGGCCTGCCTTGCCAGTGCTGGTGGGGGTGGGGGTTTTGTTTTGCTCCTCTGGTCACCTCTGTTGGTATCAAACATGCTCCCATAAAGATCCATCCATTCTTTAAAAAAAGAAAATCCTCCTCCATCCTTTTATGATTCATATTCATCTAAAGGAAAAGTTGAAGGTGAGTAAGTGTGTTGCATGCAGAAGTTTCTAGGACAATCCATAGCATTTTCATTTAGTGTTGGAAAAATTACTTTCTGAAATTCTACAGAACCAGTGCCAGTCAATATCAATAATAATGAGATCGATGAACCAATGGGATGATTCAATATGAAGTAGCTTTTTTTGTTCCAAGTCTATGTTCTTTCTTTGTCAAATCCAGATGGGTAAAAAGAATAAAATACTTTATCTCTTTACTTAAAGGTATTGATAACAACTTTTGCCTCTCCTCACAGAATTTATAAGAATAGTGCTTTTAAATGCATGTGTAGACTTTAAGAATTGTGTAGACATATTGCTGTTCAATTCTGTACTTTAACAGGCAAAATGAGGTACAACACAGTCCTTAGCTATTTTCCTTGCCTTGTGGCAAACTGGGAAAAACAATAAGAAAATCTGCAATTTGGAAATGGTAGACAGTAGTAGTTGTGGATCAATAACCACATTTTCCTGAAGTCCCTAGGATCTGGAGTAAGGCATTCAAAAGCAATGGCAGTGTGGAATAATTTCTTCTTCATATAGTTAGCAGATGTACAAGAATTAATGTTCCTTCCAAACATACTATAATTTAATAATTTTATTAAGTGCATATTGAAAATAATGTATCATATGGAGAGGTATGAATGCAATTGGCTTGAAACAAAGTCAAAACAATAGAAGTGTTATTGCTGTTTTGCCAAATGAAATTCCATATTTTAAAATAGAAAAAACAATTATAAGACTCTTCTTCGTCCTGGGCTGTTAAATATGAAGAAAGTTCAAAAGAACCCCTTCATACTGATGTCTCACTAAAACTGATTTGTTTACTTTTTTGGGGCTCAAAATGTTAAAGCTCATCCAGTTACTATAAGATCCATGCCAAAATATACACCCAACTTTCATTACAAAAAATTGTCAGACCAAATTAAAGAGATCTTTTTAAAAAGGTGCTAAAGGGTGAACTATTTGAAAACTTGGCGCACCCATAGCATCAGTCTTTCAACAGACAATATTGCTTGATGTGTTGTTTTCATCTATAGAACCAGGAATCTATAATATGTCACAATGGTCTCTTCCCTGTTACGCTGCCGTCTAAATAATTACAAGTCTAATGAAATTGCTTGAAAGTATTCTGTTCTCCGTTTACTTGATTTACAAGGTTGAGACTTGACGGGCAAGGGCAACAGAATTGGTTGCTACTGAGTTTAGCACACAGTGCTAGCATTTTTGCTGGTCCGCTCAAATTGCCATTAACACCATATCTACTGGACCATATTCTTCTTTATACATTTAAATAATGGGATCTGAATATATATGCGTGTGTATTGGAAACGAGCCATGTTCTCAGCTATGCACCTACAAACTATGTGACTGTAGGTTGGTTCATACAATCAGGCATACCCCCCACTCTCTTTTTAAGATGGTAGTGGAATATAGTTTGAATGCAAATTGAAGATATCTGCGCCTATGAAATCCAGTAGCACTTTCTCATGATCTGAATCTATGTGTTGTACTTTTATGAAGAAATGCTACTCAGTAGAGCAGTATAATAACTTTATTAATTTTTTTAAAAGAACAGTAAAAACTAACCAAGACTATTATTAAGAGAAAGAATAAGAACAAAAGGAAATTGAAGAAAAGCAAAATAGTAAAATCAAAAGTGCAGAAAAGAAAAGAAAAAGAAACAAAAATGAGCAAACAAAAATAATTGACTTCCGACCCTCCTTGCAACAGATATAAGTAGGAATGTGTCTCATTCCAATTTTTTTTTGCTTTTTTACAAGTCCACCAGAGATGATAAGATGTTGCTTCTTGTTGTTCACATTTCCAGCATACATCTGAAGTACCTTTATACATTTTAGACAGTTTTTCTGGCGACAAGTACCAACGATACATCATTTTATAAAAATTCTCTTATGACACAATGTAAATTTCAGTCCTTTCTGCCACATATTTTCCCATTGTTCTATCTGTATATTGTAACCAAAGTTTTTAGCCCATTTTATCATACAGTCCTTAGCTTGTTCATCTTCTGTCTCTAGTTTCAATAAAAGTTTATACATGTTTGCAATAACATGTTCATCATTAGTACATAATTTTGCTTCAAATTCAGTCTTACCATATTCAAAACCATAAGTCCTTTTATCTATTTTAAATCTTTCTTGTAGTTGTACATGTGAAAACCATTGACACATGTAATCTTCTGATATCAATTCTTCTCTTGTCTTTAATTTAATATCCCTTTGAGAAAATGCCAATACATCACCATAAGTTAATCATCTATTTTTAGTTATCATTTCTCTTCTATTAAAAGCTTCTAGTGATGACAACTATAAAGTAATCTTGGGAGACAATGTAGATTATATCTGTTCCATATTCTCAACATGGCATGTCTAATAAAATGATTTTTAAAATCTACATTAACTTTAACTTTATCATACCATAAGTAGCCATGCCACCCAAATCTTAAGTCATGTTCCTCTAGTTCCAATAACCTCCCACTTCTCAAAGTCACCCACTCTTTCATCCAAACCAAACAACAAGCTGTAAAATACACCTTCCAGTTCAGGAGACCCAGGCCTCCTCTTTCTTTAGTATCTTATAAAACTTTGCACAGTCTTTGTTCTTTTTGTACTGTATATGTAAATACAAATACAGATTTCATATTTTACTTTAAATGAATCTTTAAAAGTGTATTTTAAAACTGCCAAGAAACTGGAGTGTATTGCCAATTCTTTTGAGTGGCTGGGTTCAATTCTACATTAGCCTCAAAGGTACAAGACAAGACAAGGCATGCTGGCTAGTTGTTCTGAGGGCTGCATCTGTGACTCTTCTGGAGTTTGCCATTTAGTATAAAGGCTTAAAACAACTAAATGCTTCAAGCAAAAGGTGCCTGACTAGTGACTGACAAGAAACTACATGAACATAGCCACTACCTGTCTCAAAGGGGGACCGATACCAACTGCAGGGAATAGACTGGAAGATCGTCTTTGAACAGTGAGCCTAACATGTTCTGTTCCCTCTATTTCAGATATATACACAAAAAGTACATTTTAAGTTTTTGGAACGTCTCCAATTCAACACTGGCAGATCTACACACGTGATTTTCAGTTGGCCCAGCAGCAACGTAATTTAATTATGATACTCTCTACTAAAACAGATGTTTGACAAGACAGCTAGTTTATTCTATTCGCCAATCAAAATAGCCCAGGGATAACATATATAATTTGGGTAATAATGATATCCAACCGGTACTAATGCAAAATGAACACCAATCTTTCATGTAGGCAGCTGACAGAACAACTTTCTGAGATATGTTGGCCTTAAGATAGGACCCTATTTTTGCTCAAGCACACATATGTATTTTGTGGGTGATCATGTTTATTTTCATGCACAAGGACCCTGATTGGCAACTGGTTGTTGACAGAGAGCATGCTTGAAACTGAATGAAGCTTAAAGGTTCAGCAACATTGGTATTATCCTCTGAATCACTCCCATTTGAATTGACAGCTGCACCAAATAATATTTAAATTTGTTTCTTTCTGCTATGGCAGTACCAGAATCTAACGAAGTAACTGAATCACTTATTCCATGCAGAGGGTGTCTTCTAATCTCTACCTCCCATATTATATTGGCTTTTTCAGAGGTCTTTCCTTTGATCAGACTTTTAGTACAGCAGTAGCTAAGTAGCTTAAGATGAGAAGTTCTGGTAGAACTTTTCTTGTTTAAATTTGATGAGACTGGTAAGTATAAAAGGTTCTTTGTGCTTTGATCTGAGTAGTTATGGTTCCAAGAATAGCTTCTCTATCCTGAAATACTGTATATGTAGAAATGTCAGATATTTGACAGTGAACATATGAACAGCCCAACTGGTTTTGGGATAAGGAAGTGAGTACTTTTCTATTTCTGGTCCAGAACCTTTTCAAATTAATAAAGAAAAAAATGTTTACCTTCTATGAAGTTATGTTAGAAGCAGAGAGAGAGAACTTCATGATCAAGTATTCTGAGCACCCAGCTCTTTTAATGCTTGGTTTATTTATTTAAAAGGTACTCTGAACGTTTTTCTAAGTATGGAGTATAAAATCATAAAATAAACCTTTTCTCACCTGAATTGATAAAGCTACTGAACTTGACACAAGCAAGGGGCCATCACTAAGAGAAATTTATGACACTGCTTTTGGGTACCTTACTCCAAATCCTAGGGACTCCAAGAAAATGTGGTTATAGGCCTGAAATGCTACTATCATTTCTAAATTGCAGATTTTTCCCTGATTGGCCACAAGGCAAGGAAAATGGCCAAGGACAGTATTGTATATTACTGTCATTTTACTTGATAAAGTGTAGGAACTAAGCCCTTTCCCTTGTGATCCCAGGAAACACACATTTGGTTTAAGGAGTTGCAAACAAGTACTGTACAACATTTGTAACCCTGTGCCCTCTGAAGAACCTTTTGGTCCTCAGATTAAAAGTTCTGCAAAGCTCTGGTTAAGCAATGAAAAAAATCTGTCAAGATTAAACTCCTTTATAAATATATTTTTTTCATCTCAGAGTTTACTTCTTTAATCACCTTACAAAAAGAGGTCAGTCAGGGGATAATGTCACCACCATAGTGCTCCAAAAGCTACAGTACAGAGTCTCTCAAAAAGATGTTGTCAACAGTCTTAGCCAATTTCTGTCAAGGTTTGAAACTAGGAAGTCTGCCACAGTAAAACATTTTGAAGTAAAATGTCTCAGAGTAGAAGCTTTAGGTCCTTGAGATTTTATTGGTTTTATCTTAATATTTAGATTTCAAAAATGTTGTTTGGAGCTGTGCAATAACCTAGTTTTAACAGTTGCAAGGAGAAACTAGTGATCTTATTATTTACTTCCTTCCACTAGATCCCACCTACTTGGCATAGGACTTAGATATCTGAGGACCACCTAACTCCAGCAGTTTCTGCCTGCCTAGTATATTCAGGCACAGTAAGTATGCCTCAGGTCCCCTCAATTAAACTTTCCAATCTTGTGGGACCAAGAAAGCGTGCCTTCTCTGTTACTGCCCTAACCCCCAAAGCAGCATCCCCCCAGAGTTACAGATAGTGCCCTCTCTCCTGGGGTTCCAGAAGACCTGGTTTTGCTTCCAGGCCTGGAGTTAATGTGTTTGTGAGGCCCCTGTCTTGTTTTTATTGTTACAATTGTTTTTAGTCCAGGCTGTCACATTCTGTTTTCTGGTGGTTGTTTTTTTTTTTTAATGTTTTTACCAGTGTATTTGGATTTAATAAGCCACCCAGAATCTACTGGAGTGGGTGGCCATAACAAATTTAAATAAATAAATACATACTTTCCAAGCTGAGTCAGTTTTGACAGGAAAACTAGGTTTAGTTGCTGAGAAACCTTGTCATATCATCAGATTCTTGCCTTCACCTCTACCTGACTTTTAAAAGAATCCAATGACCATTTTTCTATAGAAATTTCCCTCCAAAACCAGTGGCCAACTACCATATATATAAATAATTTATTCAGAATAATTATATTCAGAAGGAATAAATAAAGCAGAAGCCTTGTGCCCTTTAGTAGTGTGGGGTTTTCATATTCCTTTGCCATTGGGCATGCTGGCTGGGGCTGATGGGAAATGATGTCTGAAGTGCCAATTAGTAACTGTCCTGAAGTTGATCCCAAAAGTATCAGGCAAAACAAATAATATACCTTGTACAGAAAGTCTTTCCAAGTAACCAGTAAGTTGACTTCATCTCTGTGATTCAACTTCTTTTTGTAAGTATAATACTGGAACTGGCCCTTTCATGAAAAAATAAAAATGAGAGTAAGGAAGCAGGGTGTGAGATGGGGAAAACCAGCTTTGCAAACACTTATGTTTTCATGGCAGGAAGTCTAACTGAACTCTAGCAAGTTCAATCCTTCATACTGAAGTCTTTATTTATATTACCCCAAAAGGCTACATCCACATCACAATCCATATGTGTGCATTTCAGGGAGGGGCAAAACAAATATTTATCTTTTCAAGTTCACACGAGATTCTCCCACTCTATTGTCATTCCGCTGACTCTCCTGCATTCTTCTTCTGACCACGGACAAGTCACTCTTCAAAATGTAAAGCAGCGGTTCAATAGATAATAGGTTATCTTCCTGTGCTTTGGGAGGTGTTTTCCTTCATCAAATTCATGAACCAATATAATAGGATTGATACATGTTCATGTCTGAGCAAATATCATACATTGTGGCAAATGTCTCCTTTGAATCAGGAACATGTAATCACTTCTTGAGGTTTATCAACAGCCTGGATTTACCGACTTTTACAGCTTTTCCAAGCTTACAGTTTTCTCATTAGAGCTACCCAGTTAGCTTCTTGACATCTTGGACTTAAACACCTTTGGAGAATTTGGCACAGGAGTTTGAGAGCTCTGAGCAAAAATAAAAATAAAAATAATAATTCCTAGTCATTTCTTGTAGCTCTGTGTAGCGCTGCATATAACCTCACGCAGTAATAGTCTAAAACTGATGTTGCACAGCAAACCTGGCAATATAAACTTGATGTATTTATTTTAATCATTGTTACTCAGGAGTAAATCCCACTGCAGTTCACAGAGACTACTTCTTAATAGGTGCATTTAGCATCACAACATTTGAGTGCAACCTTTTCTATCTAGTACTGGGATTTTCTAAGAATTTGAGAGATATCTGGAGGTTAAGTCATGGCAACTGGACTTCTTTTCTTTTGGTTTGATACATTTTGCTGCTTGTCCAAGCAGCTCCTTCAGTCTAGAAAGTTGGTTAGGGAGGACCCCATAAATGTTTTCCAGGGTGGTGTATTTTTCACTAACATGATGGGCTCGTTGAAGGGACAATAGGAGATGTGATTACTAGAGTCTTTGGGATGTGGATGTCTTGCTCACTCATCCCCAAGTGGGTCATTAAGTGCTGCCTCCCTGGTGAACTTGTGAAGTGGTCTTAATCTTCCTGGGGACTGATGAAAGAGCAGCATGAGAAATGGGAGACCAGCTGGGTCTGAGGCCTCCACCTCTATTGAGGGAAGGATTTTCCACTTTGGCATAAATGGATTCCTTCACTCCTCTCTCAAACCACCTATCTTCTCTGTCCAAAATGCGAACATTATTGTCCTCAAATGACGGTCCTTTTTCCTTTAGATGAAAATAAACTGCTGATTCTGGTCCTGTGGCTCCTCCTGTGCTGGGCCATCTTCTTGTGTAAAGGCTGTTTGGTTTTTCCAGTGTAGAGCTCTGAAAACTTCTCACTGCACTGGATTGCATATACTACATTGCTCTTCTTATGTTTTGCTGTTCGATCCTTAGGGTGTACAAGTCTCTGTCTCAGTGTGTTAGTGGGTTTGAAAAACACAGTTATGTGGTGTTTTCCAAATATCCATTTTATCTTCTCTGACACACCAGCCAAGTATGGAATGACAAGATTCTTCTGTAGAATCTTCTGGGTCTCGGCTCTGTCTGCCATTTTTTTGTTGGATCTAGAAGTGGATTTAATAAAGGCCCAATTTGCATACCCACAGGCCTTAAGAGCTGTCCTCAGGTGTCTGTTTTCTTTCTTTTTGGCATCTATGGAGGTGGGGATGGTTGCTACCCTGTGGTGTAATGTCCTGATAACTCCTAGTTTGTGCTGCAGTGGATGGTGGGAGTCAAATTGCAGGTATTGGTCTGTGTGTGTGGGTTTCCTGTAAATCCCTATTTCTAGCTAGCCACAGGTCCCAATTAGAACCTCACAGTCTAGAAATGCCAGCCTGTTGTCCTTGATGTCTTCCCTGATGAACTTCATGTTTGAGTTCTAATTGAGTTCTAATGGATTTGATGCTTAGAAATAATATGGATTAATAGAAATAATGGAAGTAGTTTTTTAAACTTAGAGTAAGAGTTGGATGTATATTGTTACTTATATCTGTTGTGAGAAGGGTCAGAAGTCAATTCTTTCTTTTTGTTCTTTCATTTTCCTTTCGGCACTTTTAATTTTTACTATTTTCTCTCTTTTCAACTTTCCTTTTCTTCTTCTTTTTCTTAATATGAGTTCTTCTTAGTTTTTATTGTTTTTTTCTAAATATTTAATAAAGTTATAACAAAGAAAAAAATAATTACATTAATATTAATATAATTAAAATTAATTCTATCTGTTCCATATTTTCAATGGGGCATGTCTAATAAAATGCTTTTTAAAATCTCCATTAACTAACTTTATCATACCATAAATAGCCATGACACCCAATCTCAAATCATGCTCTTCTAATTCTAATAACCTCCTATTTCTCAGAGTCACCCAATCTTTCATCCAAACTAAACAACAAGCTGCAAAATACAATTTCAAATCTGGTAGACCTAAACCTCCTCTTTCTTTAGCATCTTGTAACACTTTATACTTCTTTCATGGTTTTTTACCTTGCCACACAAATTTAGATATATCTTTCTGCCATTGTTTAAATGGAGCATCACTTGTCAAAACAGGTATTGTTTGAAACAAAAATAACATTCTAGGTAAAACATTCATCTTAATCACAGAAATTCATCCCAACAATGACAATTGTAATTTTTCCTATCTTAACATATCTTTTTAAAATTTTGTTCCATGTCTTAACGTAATTATTTTGAAACAATATACGATTCATATTTGTCAGATTAACACCCAAATATCTAACCTTTTTCTCAATCTTAAAACTCATTTGTTTTTGTCTTTTGTTTATTAATCTTAAAGCCAGCTAATGGACCACATTAATTTAGTTTTCTCATTAAAACGTCAATCCTCTTTGCTCAATTTTGAGCTGACCATAATAACCTCAATTCCAGCAGTCTACTCATGAGGAGCAGCTGTCTGGAGTGCAAGTGGGTGATCTCACGAGCTCTCCTTTTTCTGGAAAGACTGCACCAGCTGGAATTCACTGTCTGGCCACTGATCTCCACCATAATGCCATCTCTGCTCCTTCAGGGACATCTAGTTCACCATAAATCCTCACTGGAAGCCTAAATTGTCTTACTTCGGACACATAATACAAAGACCTAGCTCTCTAGACAAGGCCCTAATGCTGGGAAAGGTAGAAGGAAAGAGAAGAAGAAGACGACCAGCAGTAAGATGGATTCAGTTACAGTAGCAATAAGTGCACCATTGGAAGAGCTGAAGGGCCAGGTTAGGGACAGATCATCATGGAGAAAATCTATCCATTTGGCCACTAAGAGTCAATAATGATTTGATGCCACATAATAATCAGATGAAACAGTTGGTCTTTAAATAGCTAGGATGTAAAGAAAATAAATTTTATAGGGAAGAATGCATAAAAGTTATCATTATATAAAAAGACTTGGATCTTATCCAGTGATGACACTGCTAAATAAGGCCTTTATTATCTTTTTAAGATTTTCTTTGGTCTAACACAAAATTTATTTGGAGAAGCCATCTTGGCTCTGGTAAAAAAAGAAATAGAGATAAAGTATTCAACCTCTAAGGTGAAATAAGTAATATGATGACAAAATTATTAATTGTTTAAAAACCCTCCCAATAAATGCAAACAGAATATTTCATTATGAATTATAAAGTAAGAAGGTCTTTTTAGATTCCCTTTTCAATACTAGAAATAAAACAGATTTGTGGAACATGACTTGGCATGCTTGTGTCCCAGTGCATTGAACTAAATTGGAGAATATCAAGACCATATGGATGTAGCTTTCTATCAGTGTTAAACTATGCAGAGCTGCTAGTAAAATCCAGAATGAAGACAATGAAGATATGTCAAAGAATGACAGATTTGTATTTCATCTTTCCACCAACTGGTCAAGGTAGCATCGTAATACTTACTTGCTCAATTTTCTTTTGACAGTGAGAGTTCCTGACTGAAAGCTATCAATTTAGCTTCTGTAGCTCAATATATAGTATCTCACCAGTCTTAGTCCTACTGTAACCACTAAGCCATTTTTGAAGTTGAAGATAGGAAGAAAGGAGTAGTCTTCTCAATTTGTCCATTCTACTTTTAAGAAATAAAAGACATTATGACCCATCCTCCATTCCGCATACAGAAGTTGACTGAAGTATTACTCACTTTACTGCTGGTATCAGAATCTTCAGAATCTTCCAACACATATAATGGCACCAGAATAGCTTTGGGGGAATATAGCTGTGTGTGCTAATCTCCAGAACTTCTTTTGTATCATCCAAGGTTTGAAATAGCTGCCTTGCTTGGTCAGACAGTGTGGATATCTTTGTCCTGAAATGTTGTCAAGAGTTTTAATATGTATTGCATGGTTTCTAAAAATTTACCTCCTACATTGGTCAACAAACAGACAAAAAAGAATGAAAGATACACTTAATGAAAATTTGGCAAAACAGTAGGAATTTAATAGGTCTTGTAGCAGATTGGAGGGAATTAGTCATCCCCCAAATCTTCAGGCTATTGGAAAGGGTGTTTTAATTAGTAAAATTAGGTAGTTATGATTTTGTCTAACTGACAGAATAAACAAGGTGAAAATAAGTCTTTAATTGTTTCCAATTTATGAACAGATGGATTTAGGCAAAATAAAGCATTGCTTTATTGCGAGACAAATATTTCTGAATCTCAGAACAACAACAACAACAACAAAAAAGTATAAAATCAATAGACTATACATACTTGGATGAATTTTGTACAACTTATTTGAATTATGCCAAATGCCAAGGAATACAATAAAAACATGGAAAGAAATACAGATCAAATAATTAATATGTGGCCAATGATTATTCAATAAGGTTCTCAGCCCTATAGGGTAGACCAGACTAAGAAGCCAATGCCATATACATAGATCTAAACATAGTTTTATTACACCAGCTATAGTAACAGAATTTGCCAATCTGAACGTGCTTCCCTCTTCCTTCACTTTATCTTTGTGTGAATTAGGGAGGGATCTGTCTGAGGTGTTTTTTCAGATTAGTTTCTTGGAATGGGCTTAAGCTATGCTTGTTTGTTGCCTTGGTAATAGATCTTCTCACTGTCCTTCAGGGCCTTTTGCTATATCCCCTACAAAAATGATGAATTGATAGTTAAATCTGATACTAAAACAGAATGAAAATGATACTTTGGTGGAATAGCATGAATGTGTATGATATTTCAGATGATAAGGTTGACCAAAAATTTATTTTGAAAGTTTTGTTCAAAGGAATCTGATGAAATATTCACATCAGCTTTCTAAACAGGATTGTATTAAAATGAATTGGGCGCAGCAGCTTAATGACGCTGAAAGTTGCCGGCCAGAAATGGTCGACATTTTAGCGGTTCGAGCCCAGCCTTCGCGTAGCAGAGTGAGCTCCTGCTTTCTCCCCCAGTTCCTATCAACCCAACAGTTAAAAAACTTATGTGAGTAGATAAATGGGTACTCTCAGTCTGGTGGGAGGAAAAATGCTGGCGGCGCCTTGCAAAAGGAGTCGGAAGCGGTTGCCGGTAGCGTGGAAGCGGCGCTCGCCTGAAAAAGGAGTGAAGCAACGGAAACTCCGCCTCCTGCACTCGCCAGCTGGGCTCTGCTCTGGGAAGGAGGCACTGGCAAACCACTTCCGAAACACCTTGCCTTGAAAACTGCAAAGGACTCATCCAAAAGCAGTCACTGCAGAGTCGGTAACGACTCAGTGCAGATAAAAAAAAAAAAAAATCATTTGGATGATTCAATGAATTTTTACACATGAGCAGAAAAGCTTCTCCACCCACCTGAACTGATTTTCCAAATCAGATTGACTGACGTCTGAATTAAATCAAACTTTGAGATCCAAATCAAATCAACAATTTGAATTGGATCTGATCCAGTCTATATAACCTGATCAGATACCCTATTTTATAATAACTTTTCATTCTACCACATCTTAAAAAGATCTATTGAGATGATGATGATGATGATGATGATGATGATGATGATGATGATGATGATGATAGATATTGCAATGGAGTTTAGACTGGACAAATGTGCCACTCTTACCATCAAAAATAGTGAAAACTGACGGAATCAAGATGCCCTATGGAAATAACATCAAGAGTCTGGATGAAGAACATCACTACAAATACCTGGGCAACCTTCAAGCTGACAACATCAAGCATATTGAAGTCAAGAAGGTTAGCAGTGAATACATCATGAGAGTGAAGAAGATCTAAAAATCCAAACTCAGTGGAGGAAATACCATCAAGGCAATTAACACCTGGGCAATTCCAGTCATTAGATATACAGATGGAATAGTGGATTGGACTCAAGCAGAATGAGAAGCCCTAGATAGGAAGACCAGAAAAATAATGACAATGAATCATGCCCCTCATCCACGCAGTGACATAGACAGACTACTTACCAAGGAGCATAGGTGGGTGTGGAATGTTACAGTATACCAGACAGTTGAAGAAGAAAAAAGGGCATTAGAAGAATATCTGAAGGACAGTGAAGAAGATGCACTGAAGCTAGTACACCATGAAGGCTTACTGAATACTGAAGAGACCAAACTGGCCTACAAGAAAGACCAGATGAAGAATAGAAAAGAGACATGGCAAGGCAAAGTATTACATGGCCAGTGCACAAAAAAACTAGCAGGCAAAGCAGACAACAAGATCTTGCAATGGCTAAGAGCAGGAAAGTTGAAGAAAGAGACAGAGGGGCTAATTCTGGCTGCACAAGACCAAGCCTTAAGAACAAATGCATATAAAGCCAGAATTGAGAAGACAGCAACAGACAGCAAATGCCACCTCTGCAAAGAAGCTGAAGAAACAGGGGACCACCTAGTTAGCTGCTGCAAGACGATCACAAGGACTGAGTACAAACAATGGCATGACAAAGTAGCAACAATGGTGCCTTGGAATATCTGCAAGCAGGAACTGGTGGGATCACAAAACAGACAATGTAATAGTGGACTGGACTAAAGCAGAACTAGAAGTCCTGGATAGGAAGACCAGAAAAATAATGACAATGAATCATGCCCTTCATTCACACAGTGACATTGACAGACTCTACTTACCAAGGAACATAGATGGGTGTGGAATGTTACAAGTACACCAGACAGTTGAAGAAGAAAAAAGGGCATTGGAAGAATATCTGAAGGACAGTGAAGAAGATGCACTGAAGCTAGTTCTCCATGATGGCTTACTGAATATTGAAGAGACCAAACTGGCCTACAAGAAAGACCAAATGAAGAATAGAAAACAGACACGGCAAGGCAAAGTGTTATCTGGCCAGTACACACACACACACACAGACACACACACACACATTACCAGGCAAACTACATAATAAGACCTGACAATGGCTAAGAACAGGAAAGTTGAAGAAAGAGACAGAGGGGCTAATTCTGGCTGCACAAGACCAAGCCTTAAGAACAAATGCATACAAAGCCAGAATTGAGAAGACAGCAATAGATAGTAAATGTTGCCTCTGCAAAGAAACTGAAGAAACAGTGGACCACCTAGTTAGCTGTTGCAAGAAGATAGCACAGTGACTACAAACAACAGCATGACAAAGTAGCAACAATGGTGCATTGGAATATCTTCAAGAAGTACCATTTGCTTGTAAGAAAGAACTGGTGGGACCACAAAACAGACAAAGTAATAGAAAATGAAGAAGCGAAAGTGCTCTGGGACTTCAGAATTCAAACAGACAAGCACCTGCCACACAACACCCCAGACTTAACAACTGTTGATAAGAAAGACAAAAAAATCTGAATAGTGGATATTACAATACCTACAATACCAACAGACAGCAGAAGAGAAGAGAAAGAACTGGAGAAAATTACAAAATACAAAAACCTGCAAATATAAATAGAATGACTATGGCAAAAGAAAGCAAAGATAGTACCAATAGGAATAGGCACCTTGGGTACAATCCCAAAACATCTGGAGTACCACTTGAAGACCATCAACATTGACAAAATCACCATCAGTCAATTGCAAAAGGCAGCTTTACTTGGAACAGCCTACATCCTGCGACGATACCTTTAACACCATCAGACGACAACATCTGCCTATCCCAGGTCCTTGGGAAAGACTTTACAGATGAATAAAAATGCCAAATCCAGTCTAAACCTCTGTTGGACTTTGTGACCAACAATAATTACATCCTGCGACGATACTTTTAACACATCAAACAACAACATCTGCCCATCCCAGATCCTTGGGAAGGACTCGATAGGTGGATTAAAATGCCAAATCCAGTCTAAACATCTGGCTGACTCTGCTGATGACACTACCATGACAGCCAAAAATGCAAAGGATCTGCAAGCTCTAGTAATAAAAGTCAAAGAGCACAGTGAAAAATGGGACTAAAATATAAAGAATGCCAAACTAATGACAACAGGTAGAACAACCAGCCTTAGAACTGACAATGAAGATATTGAAGTGGTGGATAGCTTCTGCCTTTTAGGATCAACCATCAATAATAAAAGAACAAGCAGTCAAGAAATACACCACAGGCTAGCACTTGCAAGAACAGGCATGAAGGCCTCGGAAAAAACATTCAAATACCATGATGTCCTTTTACGTACAAAGATCAGAATCGTGCAAGCTGTGGTATTCCCTATGAAACTCTAGGAAGTTAAAGCTGGACTTTGAAAAGCAAGATAGGAAGAATATTGATGCTTTTGAATTTTGGTGTTGGAGAAGACTCCTGAGAATAAAAAGCAATGGATAATTGAACAAATCAACCCAGAGTTCTCACTTGAGGCACAAATGACCAGGCTCAAATTATCCTACTTTGGACACATGCGAAGACCCAGCTCTCTGAAAAAGACTCTAATGTTGGGAAAGGTGGAAGGAAAGAGAAGAAAAGGACAACAAGCAGGAAAGTGGATGCAGAGCAATGGGTGCAATGTTGGAAGACCTGAGAGACCAAGTTAGGGATAGATTGTCATGGGGAAAACCTATCTATGTAGTTGCTAGGAGTCGAAAACAACTTGATGGCAAATAATCAATCAATCAATATATAATTATCATGACTATATTTATGTTAGCTAAACAGGAAACCCCTACAAAGCCAAGTAAATGGTGGAAGATTCTTCTGGCATGAAGTCACTTGGCATTTCTTTTTTAAGACAATTTTAAAATAATGTAAGTGAAACATTGGCCAAGTAAAGAGATACTGGATTTCAGGGGGCTTTTATAGGAACAAACCAAATAAATTTCAAAGAAAAATCCTGGTGAAGCTTTTCAGCTAAGACTAAGTGGTTGATAACACAAAGGACTGATAGTGAATTTATTACTTTAAAAAATAACTTTAAAGTTGATGACGGCAAGACTTTTCAATATAAACTTTAAACTACTTTAAAAATGTCAGTAAAAATCAGCCTGTGACCTCATTCCAATTTTTCCATTTCAATTGTAACTGATAGAATACACAGTGGCAATTTATTATGGACCATCTTGACATCTCATTGGAAGTCAGAATTAACCTTCAAAGATATTGAGAAGAGAAATGGGAAGTAGACCTGTATAAGACATCATTAATATGTTTCTTTCATTGATGAACATAATTGAATTGTTAACAAGGAAGGATTAAGCAGTAATCTTGAATTGTGTACAAAGGGCCAATGACAACAGACATACAGTATCTGATTTAAGGAGAAGTGAGATAAAAGGAGGATGGGTATGTTGGGGGCCAATTAGCCCAAAGTTGTTTTCAGAACGAATGCTTAGATTGCTGCCCTTGGAAAGTTACATTAGCTGGGTGTACATTTTGTCTTGTTATAGATTACTCTTTCTTGCTTCTTATCTTGCATTAACATTCTTCATAAGAAATGCTAAAATTCTTTACAGCTATAGTACTTGCAAAAACTTTAAATATTTTTTTGCTCTTGTTCTTTTATATATTCTTTCTGTCAGTTGTGGTGTTGATTTTTAGTTATTACATGCACAAGACTTTGCCAACTACAGTAGTGCAATTCGTAGAGCTGTGCCAAATATAATGAATGATTCATATGTTTCCTATTTATTCTAACTAAGAGCTGACTCTGGCTCTGGCATTAAGAGCTTTGTAATGAAAAACAGACCTAAGCAATGCCTACCTTGTCCTGTTTCTTTGTGTCCTTTTTATCAATGAGGAAGATACGAATGGTTTTGACCTAGGAAAGAGGCCAATTTAGCTAGTTATTTTTCTGTCTATATCTCACCATCTAGTGGGACATTCATATAGCCTTAGAAACACCTATGTAATCTAAAACAACCATTTGCTATTGATGTTGAATCTGCGTGATTTATCACAAGTTTCTCCATTTTTAGTTCCCCGCTTTTCAGCAGGGGCATCCCAGAAACAATCATACCTTGTTAACAATCCTAGTTAAACCACTGTTTGCTTGTGTTCCATGTTCATTTGGTTTCCTTTATTTTTTTCCTTATTTTTTATTTAGTACAGCTGTATGCTTTGGTATGGGCCTGGTAGTATCTGCACTGAGCAGGGATCAGTAGGTACAGGAAGGAATATAAATGGCAGAAACTCTTTGCTTTTATAGTTAATGGCATTCTGGCTGGACTCTGAGAATCCTAATCAAAGGACCACAGAGGTCAAAAGTATGGTAAGATGCTGGACCTACTGAATGGATGCCACCACTGTATTGAATTTTTAAGCATGTAATGAGCAGCTATATCAATGAGTAGCTACATGAAACAGCAGAGGAAATGAGAAGAGATGGTTCCGATGATATTATTTCTACATGGAAGTTGTCCTTAGATTCATTTGTGGTAAAGCTAAAGTTAGGGATCGGCGTCATATGTTTGCAAGATGACACTTGTTACTTCGTTTTTGTAAAACATTCTTGTTAAAATGCAGTAACACCTATGAAATAAGCGCTGATGGACTACAGAGCTCAGAAGCCAATAATGCAGATCTCCACAAGGTATAATTATAATTATAATTAGGAGGAGGAGGAGGAGGAGGAGGAGGAGGAGTCATAAATGAGAAAGGATAATCAATTCTGTAAAAGTTGCGGGATCAATAAAATATTATAAAATGCCAATGGATCTATGAAGCATGTGTGTGTGTGTGTGTATGTGTATGTGTGTGTGTGTGTGTGAGAGAGAGAGAGAGGGAGAGAGAGAGATACACTTTAAAAATAAACTTTAATACAGTTAATAACATAAAGAATCCATGGATACTTAAAGGAATGGATTACTGCATGTACTTTCTAGGACAGAATGAATATTGTTAAATATACTCTTTATAATACTTATTTGGCAGTCATGCATACATATTTGCACAAAGGAATTTACTTAAGGAGTATGTGTTTGTGTGTATGTGGGGGGGAATGTTGTTATATTGCTATGTCACATGGCTATATGAAGCATAGCACATCCTATGGCTTAACATGATCAGACAAAGGTAAATCTGTACAAATCTCACATCTCCCTAAAATGAGCCCTCAGATATGTGTCTGTGGGCTGTTCCTTTCTCCACCAGCACTGTGCCGCTGGGTGCTGTTTATAGCAGAGGCTTTGTCTTTGTTGGAGATGGCTAAGGTGTGGTGTCCAACGGTAATGGGCTGTGTGAATATCCTTGGGAGACAGGAGGAAGAGCCGTAGCCTAGACCACAGTCTGATAAGAGAGGTCTGAGTCGAGAGGAGGGATGGGAAGGAGAAAGCGTCTCAGAAGGGTCCCTCCCTAGTTCTCTGGAAAGTAAAGGCAGGGGAAGGGGGAAGGGCTATCAGACTTGCAAAATTCTGTTCCTATAACCTTAAAATAAAGGTAGTGTTAGCACTCATGGTTTTGGTTTCCTGTCTGGACTACCTCAAAGGGCTGACACATATTAATTAACATCACCTTTGGCAAGTCTTGTGCTAATTTGAGTCTGGTTTACTTTTACTGAATTTCAGTGAGCAGAGAACTTGGCTGTTCATCTGACTATACCATTCAGCTGACGGTAGTCATCATTCTGTGGAAGATTTCATAATATTGTGCTTGTCAGGTCTTGTCGTCTCAATTGTTAACATTCCCCATCTATTGCTAGGATTACTGTAAAAGCATAAGGAAAGGATAATGTATAAATATTTCAAGTAAGCTAAACCAGAAGGAGCTTAAGAGGCAGTGGCCCTTAGTGACTAGGCTAATTGTTGGTTTTGGCAAACATGGCATTTGCTTTTCCATCCTTAAAAAGCACAATGTCTTCTAAAAAAATATTTAAGGGAGAAATGATGGCCACACCACTGAGTAGAAGAAACAAAAGATTCTTGAATAGGTACCAGCCAATAAAATCCTTTTCTAACAAGGAAACAATCCTAACAAGAAAGTTCACAACTGGGTGTTAACTTTGTAAAGAGTTATGTTATTTCTGTTCACCTTGTCTTCCTGCAGATTTATGTGCGAAATGCCATTCTTACAATGGTGATTTCATTTTTAATGGCCATCCAACCTTACATTTCCTGTTACATTTAGTTTATTGGAGCAAAAATATCTAAGAGTATTGTGGCACTAACTGGAGCATAAATTCCTGTGGGGCAGGATCTCCATGGACTATGCCTGATAGTATAAAATTCCTACCTGTGTCATGCACTGATTGCTCCAAGGCTGTTCATTTTTTGCTTACATTTCCATTTTTCTTTAAAACCAAATTTTGGATCATGACATGTGTTACAAATACATTCCATAGCTTTGAGAGTCCGTTTAGACTTCTTAAATCCATAAAATCAGGTTGCTACTAGCTCTTGTGTGGTACATCAATATGAAGCAAAGATAAAATGCAAATGTTTAACTGGTTACTGTCTCCAAGGTTTTGGCACACTTAGCAACACTTTGACAAGGTCATAATATGGTAAGACATGCAGCATAAGTTCATGAGGCCAAGGACTCTTTTGCTAATGGGTACTTCTCAAAGTACATAGCACTTAATAACAGGATGGGAATTTTATAGAGGTGCTCCTGTTAACTCCATGGTTGTCATTTCACATAATATAAATATGAGTTTGATGAATTGAAATGATATGACTATAGATTCTTAGAAACTTATGTGAATTGATTATTGTAGGTCTGAGAATCAAGCCAGTCAAAGAAAAGAATATACTGTATATATTTTTGTAGATTCCTCCCCCCTTCTTCTATGACTCTAACAAACAACATGAGCTGATAAATCTATTTCTTCTGGAACAGAAATATTTATAAATTAAAACAATATTTTATTTTGAAGATCTTGGTAAATCAGCTATGAAGGCCTTGGAAAAAACATGCAGATGCCATGATGTGTCAGATCAGAATAGTGCAAACAATTGGTAAACACTCTATAGAAGCAAAAGTTGGACTTTGATGAAACAAGATAGGAAGAGTATGATGCTTTTGAACTCTGGCATGGGATAAGACTCCTGAGAATACAGTCAACAGCCAAGAAAAACAAATGAATCATCAAACAAATCAACCCTGAGGCACAAATGACCAGGCTCAAATTGTCCTACTTCAGACACTTCATGCAAAGACCTAGCTCTCTGGAGAAGGCTTTAGTGCTAGGAAAGGTGGAAGAAAGAGAAGAAGAGGATGACCAGCAGCAAGGTAGATGGACTCAGTTACAGTGGCAATGGGTGCACCATTGGAAGATATGAAGGATCAAGTTAGGGACATATAGTTACAGAGAAAATTTAACTGTGTGGCTGCTAAGAGTCGACATTGACCTGATGGTGCATAATCTGCTGCCCCTCCCCCCAAAAAAGGAATTGAGTGTATAAGGTCACTCTTTGACATCTTTTACATCATGGATTCAACCCATCTGAAAACAGAGAAAAAGACTATAGCTATCAAAGGAGATTGTTTAATCAAAAACATGAAATTATTTTATTATGCTCTCTTTATTTGAAAATACAAGAATAAAAGTTTGTGCCATTTAACTTTAGCAGCTAAAATTATAATTGCCTGACATTGGAAAACTCTAGATAATGTAACAGTTGCAATGTGGATTAACAAGGCCTCTTCAATTGTCACATTAGAAAAAAAATTGCAGACAAAGTTATAATAATGAGACATCAGAGGCAGGAACCACAATTCTATCATAAAAGGATTTTATGGTTTATGTCAATAGCAATAGACCATAATATAATTACACACACACACACACATTTTTATACACGCACACACACACCCATATTTGTACATGTATAGTACCTATCTCTTTACTTACATTTTAGATTTTTTTTGTATTTTCTATATCTTTTTGTCCTATGCATCTTGGATTTATGTTAATTTAGTTACTTGATAATGTAATCATAGTTCAATTAAAAATATCAATAATGGATTGATATTGTGAATTTCTGGAGAACCTCTTGTGTGAATTCTAAGGAGATCTATTAGTAAGAAATTACATACTTGTAAATCCTTCCTGCCAGCCTGCCTGCCTGCCTGCCTGCCTGCCTTCCTTCTGCAGTTGTTCCCTTTGATAGCATTATTATAACAGGAGGACTTGGTTCTCTGTGCACATGGTTTTATGATGCTGTTATACACAGATGCAGCAATGTGTAGCTCCCTCCCAAAGACTTTACAATGCCAGCATTTTAGTGACCTTCTTTGAAAATGAACTAGCACCGCACATTTGTAATTCCTCATGCTTGGAGGAAGTGTGGACAGCATAACAATATTATATTGTTAATGTTTGTGCCAATGTAAGATTTACTGAATGGTTCTGATAATTGCAGAAAATTAAAGATTACATTAAATGTTGCTGTTGATTAGAGTTATGTTAAAAATTCATTTCATACAATTGTGAGGGATGCTGATTGCTGGGAGAGAGGGGGAAAATGGCATCAGGATATGCGTATCAGTAAAGAACTTGAAGACGGGTGAATCATACAGACTCACTGCAAACCTATTTATTGCCAGAGTTCCTGAAAAGCAGTAAATCTAATGCAGTACTTAGTTACAAAAGTCCCATCATTTTACAGCTGTATTGAAGTTCAAAGTATAATAATTCTAATTATAGGCACCTTAGGTGCAATTCCAAAACATCTGGAGCACCACTTGAACACCTTTGGCATTGACAAAATTGCCATCAGTCAATTGCAAAAGCCAGCGTTACCTGGAACAGCTTACATCCTGCAACGATACCTTTAACACCATCGAACAACTTCTGCCTGTCCCAGGTCCTTGGGAAGGACTCAATAAGTGGATAAAATGCCAAATCCTCTAAACATCTGGCTGACTGTGTGATCAACCATAATAATAAATTTGTGAACAGGCATTAAAAAAAATCTTCCACTTTCTGCAACCTACCTTGTATCTTCAAAATGCCATTAATTAATCTCCTTCATCAGTTATACTGGCATTTGCAACTTATAAGGCGTAGTTAAAAAATTCTGTGTATATTTAAATGAAATCTCCTTTCAGCTTTTAGTGTTACAAATTAACTGTAACTGATTGAAAAAAGTTATTATTTGCCATTGTATTATGTGGAGGCATGCCTGTTCTGTCTGACTAAAAACAGATGTCTTTCATGTTTAATAGGTATGTAGGAGCTGAACAGTATTGAATATATTTGCCATTCCTGAACAGTCTGCTAAATCATTAAGGGTTTGAAATATCTGTTCTTTCTGTGCGTGTGCACAAGTCTATTCTATAAATAACTTTCACTTCAGCAAAGTAAGGACTACTTTCCTTTAAAAGTCCTGATGGATACACTAAGAATGCAAAATTATTGCAAGCTACCTGAAGCAATGGCAAACTGGTGTGACTTCCTGGATCATATGTGTATTATACTAGTGCTAAAAATCTTACCCTTACAACTACCATACAAGAAGAGAATGGAATTGGCTACCATTGGTGTAGAGAAAAACAACAGTAGATAGTTACTGTTACCGTTCCAATATGCACCGTTCTCCAAAATGTGGATAGCGTGATGAGAAGCAGCAAATATCCATGAAAAATCAACATGCACATCTGAGGTTATGATTGCACAGAGTAGGCTGTGCAGTGCATCCATTAGCTGCAATACCAACTAGAGCAACTTGAAGCTGCTTCTAGATAGTGATGATGGTTACTTTTAGCTTTCCTGATTTTTATTGTTAGCTCTATTGCTCTTTCCTGAGATCCTTCCCTCTCTCTATGGGCCCAATCTGGAACTGATGACTGCTCTTCCTCCTATGCATCCCAACCAACTTCTTCATCTCTCCAAGTTTTTCTTTCGGACCTGAACCAATGACAGTAACGGGAGTGAAGAGCAGCACCCTTCAGATCAGGCACAGAAGGCAAGGATAAAGATGGAGATAACTGAATGGCAGGACAGTGCAAATAGATGCTGCCCCCCACTAACCACAAAAGCATGAGCTCCGAGTCAGGTAGCTCAGCCAACATTGTGTATATTGAGTACTGAAAGCATCCACTATGGAGATACAACTATAGTAGAAAACTGTATGGGTGCTATGCTTCTGTTTGAGGCTCTCTCTCTGACAAAGAATCAGTGGGCAAAAATGGGACATTTAGCCCCTCGTCTACAACCATTGGGTCTCTGGTGCTCCATCCTTTTCCAGTCCGGTGCAACAAACATCAGAACTAGTTTGTTAGCATTTATCTAACTGTTGCCCTGCATGCCAATTTGCCAACCAAGTACAAATATTTCCAAAAGACAACTTCAGTTGAAACTATGAACTCACAATGCTCAGGTGACCACTTCATGTGGGCAAATGCACGTTATACTCAACTGCTTAAAATAAAAATCTTGCTAAGCATAGGAAATCTTAATGGATTTCCTGACATGCTAGTAAGAGACTAAAATGCCAATTTACCATGATATTAATCATGTGTTTTTCAAATTCTTTCATTTTAGGTCTTCAAGATAGAAACCCAGGTTGAACTAACTGTGCATTGCTCAGAACACTAAAGTATCTAGGCATTATATTATACGTATCTTATGGCAAGTCATTTAAAAATAGGAACATCACTTTTAAATCAAAGACAACTTTTAACATGGTTACTTAAATAAACATATAGTTAAGAATTAAAATGGAATAAAGTTGTTATACACCCTCATTTGGTTCTACAGCGTATCTTCATCCTGAAGTCATCACTACAAAAGCCACTAAGAAAAAAATGTGGAAAATATTTTTTATTATAAAACATACAGTATACTGATCTTAATATTACATAAAATACAGTAAAAATATCAGAGTCTTGTAAAGACCAATAATTTATACACTGAGACACTGGTCACTGCTATTCTTCTAGTCTCATAGTCTGAAAAACACACATAGACAAATATAAAATAAAAGGATGACTGATGTCAGCCAGGAATTCCGTTGCTGAGTGACATTTTTACTTCTACATTAATTATTGTTTGACCATGCTGAAATAAAATCAGATGGTTGTTATTCAATTATTTCTAACTGAAAGATTCCAGAGAACTGCAAAAGAGGAAGGGGGAATATTTTGATTTTGCTGAACTCTTAGCATCCCTCATTTCTGGCCATGGTTCCTGGCATGGGAATCTTTAAGGCAGTAGGTCAGGTCATATACATCACAACATCATTGCACAAATGTCAAGACTTCAGGACAAATTACACCAGTGTTGTCCAAACTTGGCCACTTTAAGATGAGTGGACTTCAACTCCCAGAATTCCCCAGCCAGCTGGCTGGGGAATTCTGGGAGTTGAAGTCCACTCATCTTAAAGTGGCCAAGTTTGGACAACACTGAATTACACTATGGCTTGTATCAAAAGCCTTTGCTGCCTTGGCTGCTGAGAGTCATAGTTCAACTTCTGGAGAGCCACAGATTCCTTGGCCCCTGCAATAGAAGAACAGTTAGTACTAATTTTCCAGCAAGGCTTGAAACCTGGGTGTGGTCGGATGGAATATAAGAGAGTAGCTTATAGCCAACAACAAGAAGGAAGCATTTTTTCCTCTGTCAACACTTTTGTTAGAGTAATACTACTTTGGTATGTCTTAAGGTGTTTGTTGCAAAATGGAATACATTTAGCTTGTGTACGGTTCGAAAACAGTAGAAATGGCCTGGGGTATGAAAAGTTGTCGACAATCTTTTCCCGATTTAACATTATTTGTAAAAACTGCATATTTACACTCCAATTTGCTTCCTGTCCAATAACATTACAAATTATGGAACACACAGAACACAAATGAGAATAATAAATAATTTGCCAAGCGGACACTAAAAAATTGGATTAAATTTATAAATGAGATTTAGGCCAGAACTATTTATTACAAGATTTGCAGGATTGCTGCTGAAAATAGCTTTCTTGCCTTTCCCTTGTAACTTTCCCCATCATGCAACGGTATTTTGAATTTCTCCACCTGTATCACTGGTAGCTAGTGAGGTAACACGGGAGCAAGGGACCTCAAAAAATGATGCTACCAGATTCAGGAGGCAATTATATCTACGGGATATATATTCATATCTGTATATGAATATATGAATGTAAGGGAAATAACTTGAACTGAGAAGTTAAGAACACATAGCATAGCTTAAGCCAAGTTAAGGATTTGTTTTAGGTTTCATGGATTGTACAGAAGGGTTGATTGCTCCCCCTGAAATTCCCCTTAGTGGGATCCAAACAAATTTGGCTTGATTGAATCATGGCCCCTCCAAGTCAAATTTCAAAGCTGTATTTAAATACATCCACTTCAATTGTTCCCATCGAATTTTGACTGCATACCTCCTTGCTCTAGTGTCAGATTCTAAGACAGATGATGAGAAATTCTGTTATAGCATAGAAATTGTTCATATGTTTTCTCTAACACGTTACCTGCCTCAA